>NW_027187324.1:12105861-12227050 GCF_028583685.1 Petaurus breviceps papuanus | reverse complement strand
ATATATATATATATATATATATATATATATATATATATATATATATAGGTTTCCCACCATGTACCTAGAATGCCTTTTTCCATTATCTGCACAATTCCTCCAAATTCTACCTGTTCCATGAAGGCTTCTCAGGTTTTACAGGTCTGGAAAGAACATCCAATGATAGCAAGATGACAGGTTAATCACTTTCTTAAACCCCAACAAATGACTTATGTACCAAATATAGAGTAATTACAGCTAAATTGGCAGAAAAAAAACAGAATTTTTAATAAGGTAACAATCCTTTATGAATCAACACTGGAGAACTAAAGCACTCACTCAATATCCTTTCCTCTCCAGTTTCCATATGGCGTGAGGTCCATATTTCCATGAAGTCATGGAAGATGTGGAATGAAAAATGGCTAATGTTATAGAAATTAAGAAAATTATTTTTGAGAGAGAAGTTTCAGTAAGTTGTTGGATGTGGAAACCTAATAACAAGGAACTAAACACATAATAAGGAACTGTAGGCAACAAGAAAATAAAGTTGTTTGCCTTTCAAAAAAAGTTTGGAAGTAAAGGGAACAAGAGAGATGGAAACAATGCCTTAATGGAATAAGACCATAAAATCATAGATTTAAAGCTGGATATGCTAGGTGGTTCAATGGCAGAAAGCTGTACCCAGAGTCACAAAGATCTAAATTCAAATCCAGTCTCAGACACTTACTAGCTGTGTGACCCTGGGTAAGTCACTTGACCTCTGTTTGCCTTAATGTACTGAATAAGGAAATGGCAAACCACTCCAGTATCTTTACCAAGGAAACCCCATGGACAGTACAATCCATGGGGTCATGAAGAGTATAGCCAAGCACAAGCAGCTCCCTAGAGGACTGCTGCTATGAATAGCTTTAAGGTTCTGATCACATAGTATAGTGAACTCTCTATTTATTCAGCAACAAACTAAGGCAAAACATTCACAGAAACTAAAGTACAGCATTCACAATGATATAACATAACAATTTATCACTAAAGTGGCTGCATAGTTTTAAACAAAATATATCATTCAGTAAGTCCTTAACTCTATCATCCTTAAGGAGCAAAATACAAAGTACATAGGTCAAAATTTTCCCACCTCCTAGGTCACATTGTCTTAATCTCTCAGTCAAAAAGTCTTCTTCTTATTCTCTTTTTTGTGCTTTTTTGGAGGGCAGTTGGGGTTAAGTGACTTGCCCAGGGTCACATGGCTAGTTTTTGTGTTAAGTGTCTGAGGCCGGATTTGAACTCAGGTCCTCCTGACTCCAGGGCTGGTGCTCTATTCACTGCACCACCTAGCTACCTCTCTTCTTTATTTTTGATTGTAGATTAGTTTCCAGTCAGCCTGTGTTGCCATACACGAGCAGCTTTCCAGAAGAATGCTGCTGTGAACTGCTTTCAAGATTCTGATTGCACAGTATAGTGAACACCCTATTTGTTCCATAACAAATCAAAGCAAAACATTCACAGAAAATCAAGGTACAGCATTCACAATATTACACCTTATCACAGAAAATCACAATATAGTATTCACAACAGCTTATCATTAAAAGGACCACGTAGTTTTCACCAAAGTGGTCACAATGTTTAGAACAAAGAACAATCATCTCAAAGTACAATAGTCAATTTCTTCCACTCATGGGGCACACTCAAATTAACTTAATCAGTCACTTATTCAGCAATCAATTACAACCATTAGAAATTACACAAACCCTCTACCCCTAGGTCACTAGTAAATTACAATTTCATCATCACTCAGTACCCACAGAGAGGTCTTTTCATCTTGACTAGGGGCCGGTTCTCAGATTCCCTGGATCCCCTTCCATGGTTCCAGATTCTACCTGGATTCACCAGACTGTCACCTGGATTCAATGGCAGACAGCTCCCAGTTCCTTGTCCAGCTTTCTGAGTAGGTCCTGCTCCACACTGAAGTTCACAGGGTCAGGTCCATCTCAGATCCTTCCCAATTTCTGCTCCTGGGAATTCAAGGCTCAACCAAGCCACAAACAGACAAAGTCCCTGCATCTGGGTCATGCTTCCTCAGTCTTCTGCAGCTTGTTCAAAAATCAGAATCACTTTATCCAAACTGGAGGAAGGGGGCTCCTGGGCTCCTGGGCTCCAGGTAGAAACTGGGAGGAGCCCAGGAGCCAAGAAGCCAGGAACCCAGAGCCAGGATCCAGGGCCTGAGAACCAGCCCCAAGTCAAGATGAAATGACCTCTCTGTGGCTACTGAGTAATGATGAAATTGTAGTTTAATAATGACCTAGGGGTGGAGGGTTTGTATATTCTCTAATGATTGTACTTAGTGATTAATGATACTTAATAATTGATTGCTGAATAAGTAACCGATTGGGTTAACTTAAGTGTGCCGGATGAGTGGAAGACGACTATTGTACTTTGAGATGATTGTTCTTTGTTCTTAATATTCTTAATAATAATTAATAATATTAATATAATATATTCTTAATAATAAAATTCTTAATATTTGTTCTTAATATTAAGTGGTAATATTAAAATGACCACTTTGGTAAAAACTACATGGTCATTTTAATGATAAGCTGTTGTGAATACTATATTGTGATTTTCTGTGATCAGGTGTAATATTGTGAATGCTGTACCTTGATTTTCTGTGAATGTTTTGCTTTGATTTGTTATGGAACAAATAGGGTGTTCACTATACTGTGCAATCAGAATCTTGAAAGCTGTTCACAGCAGCAGCACTCTGGAAAGCTGCTCGTTCATGGCATTACACAGCCTTAACTCAATCATCCTTAAGGGGTACAAGGCACAAAGTACAAAGTTCTCTCACCCCAGGTCACAGTAAATCCTGATCTTCTCAGTCAGCACCAAGTACCCAAGGAGAGGCTTTTTCGTTTTGGCTTGAGGCTGGCTTCCAGATTCCATGGTTTCTCTTCCATGGATCCAGTTCTTGCCTGAATGCACCCAACTATCACCTGGATTCGAAGGCAGGCACTTCTCACCTCATCCAGTTCCTCATCCAGCATCTCATCCAGTTGCTCATCTAGTTCTTCATCCAGTTCTTTTCCATATTGAAGCTCACAGTGTCCAGTCTACCTCAAGTCCTTCATAGTTTCTGTTTCTGGGAAGACAAAGCTTAACAGAGACAAAACAACATTCATGCACATTGCCGGCACCATCATCAATTTACTATCTGCCTGTAAAATCAACACAGACCCACAAACAAGGTCTGAGAACTCAACACAAATCATTAGTATAGTCCCCCAGGACCTCTGAAACCCTCCTCCAGGACTTATGTAAACAGAAAACAAGAAAGTCCTTTTTCAGGGCTCCCAGTAAGGTCCCAGGGCTTCTGTACAAAGTATCACAAACACAAATCAACACAGACAGAGTGCCAGACACCACATGTTTTCTCCTTCTCAGCTCTGCTCTGTTCCAGCTGTACTCGAACTTTTTATCTGTCATTAGCTCCTCCCTGTTCCACCTACCTCTTGGCAAGTCCCTCCCACTGTGGGATTCACAGGTTCTGTTTCAGAACAAAGACTTGATATAATCAGGGCAAGGCTCAAAGACACTTGAACTGAAACAAGATGCTAAATAAATAAGATGCTAAATAAATAACTGAAACAAAGTGCTATGTGCTTCTTTGCTTGCCATTACACAAGCTTAAAAAGAGATAAAGGAAAAGGAAATTGCTAATGAGAAGCACAGATAACTTATGATGTAATTGACATTTTATATTTTCCATCTTTAAGCAATTTTCTTGGTATTTTTTTACAACATCAAGGTGCTTAGTTAAACATGGGATATTATGTAAGAGGGTCATGCTTTTCTTATCTCAGCCCTAGGCAGAGAGTGGAAGGTAGAGAATAAAGAAGGCAAGCCACCTGTGGTTCTGAGACTTGGACCACACTGACCAACTTCTACAGGAGTAGGGGATGATTTTCATCTCTTTGGGAAAATTCTAACTGGACTCAAGGGGAGAGAAAGTCTGTGATGGAAGTCTACCTACCCCTGAGAAAACTCATTTTTGTAATGAAAGATGAATGGAATTCTGGGAATAGGGGAAATGAAGAAGGAGAAAATTCAGTACTCCAGGAGAAATTCTACACTTTGTGAATAAACAGAACAATGAGTCACCCCAAACTATGAGTTTGTATTAATTTTTTAAATTTAGAATATCATAGCTCACAGAGATCTGTAAGAAAAGTTATCTCATTTGGCATGTCATAAACAGGACTTTTCGTTGCAGTGAAGAGTAAATTCCCACAGGGGATGTGTCATGGCTACAGGTGTCAAATATCCAGTAACAAGACTCAAAAATTTTTTAAACCTCTTTAAATAGGAATGAAAAAGCGATATGTTACATCAGAGCAGTGGATCACTTTTTTGGTTTTTATAAAGGAGAAAAAAACACAAAATTATTTCAGCAGGGAAAGAAAAATATCACAAGTAATTTGTCAGTTGGATTTCTTTCTTTTATCTTTTTTTTTTAATTTGTAGGCGGCAGAAGAACTAGTGAGACAAGGGAATTTGTACTGCTGACAGCATCACAAACTCAGCTGTCACATTCCACATTAATGCTAATTGGGGATAAAATGACTCTTCTGACACGTCTCCACAGACAATACTTTCACAGAGATATTCTTAGGAAAGCATAGAATGGTAATCAAAGGTCAATTCTATGGGCATTGCATGGGGCAATTCACCCTAATAACAAGAATCTAGATCTAGGCAGCTGGGTTCCATGTTCTATTCTTGCCTATTACCAAGTTGAGGTAGAAATCTGTTATGGGAATGGGAATCTAAAGATCTTCCCTGCCCCTAGGCCCTTTGATAGGCTTAAGTGACACCAAGTACCTTCCTTGATTTGAAGATATACTCTGCCCCCTAATAGGCTGAATGTGGTCACATGGAGCCTGTGGCAAGAGGTTTGTTTTTCAGGAATACCCACACCTTGTTGCTTTGTGATTGGGCATTGGGTCAAGAGTGTAGTGACATTCTCTGAGCCAGGAGAAGGATATATATGATATACCCTGATGTGAGGTTTTGCTTTGGGGCTCACTTTGAGAAGAGTTGTGTGATTTGACCAGACGAGACTCTGGGAAGCCATTGAGCCCCCCGGCTTTGAAAACTCAGATGTTGGTGCTTCCCTCTCTGGTAACTGACTAGATATGGATGTAATGGTCAGACAGCTGGAAGCCTGTCTGCTGATCTGATTCTCTGTCTGCTTATAACTTCTGCTTGTATAACTTGTTTGCATTCTCTGAAGTTCAGGGTGCTGACTTTTTCCCCTGAACTAGGTAAATGATATATGTTTGATTGATTAAAGTAAGATTGTTAACCCATTTTGAGTTGCTTTCCTTTAGAAAAGCAGATCTAGGAACCTGTGCTAGCAGCCATCCTGGGTATGCTAGGGTGCTTGCTGCTAAAAAATCTCAGATCATTCTACCTTAGATAGGGATCTATAAGATAATCCTCATCACAGACTACAAACTTAAGCTTCTTTCACTAACAAAAGCCACAATTTACATTCCTTCCCACCTCTTCCCTGGTATCACTGCTCCCTGGAAGCTTTCACAGACCACATTGGATTCACTCTTCAATCCAATCCAAAGGGCATCTACTAAGTGCCTACTAGTCAGCTAGGTACTCAAGGTACAAAGTTAAAATATAAAATCACACCTGCCTTAAAAGAATTTACATTCTTTCCAGGGTATATAACATGTAAACAAAAGATATCTCATTCACTCAATGCATGCCTCCATTGGCTGGATGAGTCACCATAGGGTTGGTTATTACTACTCTCAAGACTCTCTGGGCAACCTGGGGGATGGCTATCATTCTCAAACACTAGCTTGTGTTCTCACCAGTGTGCTCCATAACAATCAGGTAATGAACTCAGATCTTAGAATCTGAGTAAATGCTTTAGGAACTAGGGGGTGGGAGGCAGGGAATGAATTTCCTGAACAGGATGTGCCCTGACAAAAGCTATGTATGTATAGGTCATGACTGTCCAAGGTCCTGACACACAGCATGTTTCAGAGATGGCAAATTATTCCTGTCCCTTAAGAAGAGGCTACCTAGACTGACTTCCTTATTGTTTTAAAGTGGGGAGAGTATGTCACTCTTTCCCCTAAGTTTTTAAAGAAAGAACCTCATATATAGAAGAATGTTCAAGGTATTCCACGATGATTAATGTTTGACTTGGGGGAATCCTATTGAAAAAGGAAAAGCACTAGACCAAAAGCCAGGACCCCTAGAATCTAATCCTTGGTCTTCCATAAACTATAAAACCTTTGTCACATACTAATAATTGACAACATCTGCATAGTTCTTTAAGATTTTCAAAACACCATATATATGTTATCTCATTTGATCCTCATAACAACTTTGGGAGGTAGGTACTTTTATTATACCTGTTTTATATATATATATAGATATATATATATATATTTATATTTATATATATATTTTTTTTTTTTTTTTTTTTTTCCTATATGAGACTCAGGTCTGAGAGAGGCTAAGTGACCTGCCCGGTATCATACAACTAGTTACTGTTTGAGGTAGGATTTGAACTCAGGTCCTCCTGACTCCAGGGCCAGTGCTCTATTCACTGTGCCTATTCACCTAGCTGCCCCACACTTTGTTGTTTCTATCAAAGTATTCATTACTTCATGCTTCTATCATTTTAATCTTGTTAATGAGGCCATACCATTTATTGTACAAACCTTGCCTGACAGAGATCCAAGATGCCAAGGTGACCTGGGTAGTAGAAAGGGGGCAAAATCTTTTCCACACCTTTGTTTTTATAGTAAGAATCAAGGGGGATTGAGGAAGAAGGTTGAATAAGGAAGAAGCCTTTGAGATATTTTCATTGCTTCCATTCTTCTCTTTTTTAATCCTTCTTTTTCATAGTGGCTAAAAATAACCTTCCTAAGTCCTTCCATGGATCTGAGTATGTCATTCTATTGCTCAAAAGTCTTCAGTGGCTCCTAGTTGCACTTAAACTTACCAATCAGGATTTTAAAGCCTGCCATAGTCTGGGTCTAATCTACCTGTCCAGATTTGTTTCCCTTCCCGTACTGCACATTCTCTATATTCTAACTAAACTAACTCTTAGATGTACTACAAACTTGCTATTTCACCTCCTACCCTTGCACATTTACACAAACTGCACTAGAATGTACTTCCTCCTCATTCCTCTCTTAATCTTCCTTTACAAATTCAGTTTAGAAGCCTTTTACGGTGCCACTTCCTGCAGGAAAACATAAAGACACATTTTTTATTTTGTCCTCTGTCTCTTTAGCACCTTCCACCATAATATTTTGCATAAAGTGCTTAAAAAATGTTTGCTAGATTGTACTGAATTGGATTGTGAAGGTTTTTCCTAATAACATCCCCCTCCCTTAAGTTAGGGGTGTCTCCTTCCTCAAATTACTTTGCTTGTACTTATCTGTGTACATGTTATATCCCTCAAGTAGAATGTAAGCTCACCAAAGGCAAGGACTGTTTTGATTGGAGGGTTTGCATCCTCAGCATTCAATGCAATGCCTCACATGAAGTAGATGTTCATTTAGATTATTGAAGGGTTTACTCCTGTGTGATAGTCAAGAGGTTATGTAGTTAGACTGCAATGAGAAAGCCATCAGAGGAACAAAGTTCCGATGATTGCATTGATTACAGAGAAATGAAACTAGACTCCCTGAAGCAGTCTTGGTGGTAGTTAACCTTACAGAATGTTTGGACCTTTGAATCCCCACTTTTGTCTACCTCAAGCTGGACCAATAGCTCCAGTCTTCCAAAGGTGATGGAGCAGAGGAATGATGATGTAGCCTCAACATCTCCTTTAAAAATCTTATTTCCTCACCATAATACCCAGTTTCATTGATCACTTGAAAAATGTTTGCTCAATTGATGAAATCAGTGTTTTACAATCCTGCGAGTATCTGATCAAAGTCCTCTGTTCCAAGTTGACCGTTTTTTTAATCTCTTGAATTTAAAATTAAATGCAATTTCATTGTATGATGGAGCAATTGCAAATTCCAAAACCTGAGACTCTAAAAGTAATTTTATTTTTAGATTTTGCTTTCTGCTTTTTGGAGGGAGGAAGGCAGGGCAATTGGGGTTAAGTGATCTAAGAGTAATTTTAAGCAAAATGGAAGCAAGATAGACTACCAAGGACATGTGGAAAAGAACCTTGCGCCTGCAGGGACCAAGTCAGAAAGGCTGAAGTACAAAGTGAATTACCAGAATTACCACTATCAGGGAAAAGAAAAGGACAGCATTTAAAACCTGAGCAAAGATTAAATTATTTAATTGTTGCAGTGGGCAAGAAATAAACAACAGATAGCATGGAGCATGGTAAAGTTTTAAATGTCATGATCATTAAATAACACCCGGTGTTATTTAATAGAAATTGCTAGATTAATAGAAACAATTAGTTGCTCATTGAGCTTTGGTTTTTGGCCCCAAAAAATGTCACCAACAATTAGAGGCCTAGTATAAGCTGGCTAATATTGAAATAAAAAGGGAAATCAGACTAGATAAAAACTACTTACTTAGCAAACTGTCTGCAAAACACTCTCTTGACTACCTTTGCCATCACTTCACATTTCACATAACCAAAACCAAATTCTGCATGCCAAGTATAAACTCATTTGCCTGGCTTTGACAGGTTCATAGCACACCAAGAGTTGGAAGGCATCTCAGAAGCCATATTGTCCAATCCATCATCTGAACTCAAATTCCCCCTACAATATGCCTGACAAATGGTCATCCAGTCTGGCATGAATGAATGAACGAATGAAGCATTGATTAAGCACTTACTTATGTACAAAGCACTATGCTATCTACTTGGAATACAAACAGTAAAGTAAAACAGTCCTTGTTCTCAAAGAACTCACATTCTAAATGGGGAGATTACACAGTAGGGAAGGTTTCAGCTACAAGTCAGATGGAAAGGCCCCATGGTCCTTAGAGTACAGTAGTAAGCAGAATAATTCCTCATCTCTAATGTCATTCTCACTGATAAAATTCTATCAGCTTCTGATGTTGAATCATTTGACAGTGCCAGGAAAGAACTTTCTTTTCTAGCTCTTCAGCAGTTGTGATTATAGCTTCTATAGGAGCAGTCCAGAGAGGTCACTTTCCAAGATGATGGCTGAGGACACTGGGATGGAAGCATCACTATTCCCAAGGCTCTTGAGTTCAGGGTCCTGTGCTATCTTCATCATGATCCAAGGGGAGATGGTAGTCAAGGTGGTGGTAGTGTTTTGTTACATGTTGCTTCCTTTCTCCCCCTTGTAAGATGTCTTGCTGCTTCAGCTAGCCTGGTTTACTTACCCTGTGAGTGGCACTTGGTTGACAGTTGGTAGAGATGGTTGGCTCCTCCTCCACAAGAGCTGATTCCCCAAATGATGATTATGAAGACTGGGCTGAAACAGGACCAGTGGTCTGAGAGGCTCTGCTTCCTACAGGTTTCCTGTCTGTCCCTGTCTGACTTTTGGTACCAGTTAGTCAACTGTTGTTGCTATTGTCTTGGCTTAAAAATCTAAAATGAAATAGAGCCCACTACCTCCAAAGATTAGAAGGTCAAGTATGAAGGGGCTCCATATAAAATATAACTAGAAAAACAAGCTAGTGGGGAGAGAAGCCAAGATGGCGGTGTAGAAGCAGGAAAATTCCCTGCATTCCCCCCATAACCACCTCAAATACCTATAAAAAAAATGACTCCAAACAAACTTTAGGGCTACAGAACCGACAAAGTGACATAGGGAAACGAACCTCCTGCTGAAGACACTCCAGCAGGCTGGCAGGAAGGGTCCATCAAAGCAGGCTGGGAGCAGAGCCCAGCCCCAGCTGAATCCCCGGTTTTAGCCTCAGGGCAGCCCAACCAGCTAGAGAGACACCAGGAGAGTAGATCACCAGCAGCTGTGGTGGGTTTCCAGAATTATCAACCCATAAATGCCAAAGACAAAATGAGAAGGTGGAGGTCCTGGGCTGTGTGACCAGAGTGCCAGAATGTGTGGAGGCTTTAGAGATGGCAGCCAACCAATAGCTCCAGCAGCTGAGAAAACCCCAGTGATTTGGGTTTTCTCCTCCCTGGAAGCAGAGTTCAAGTAATTAAGTGGCAACATTAACAAGCAAAGGAAACAAATCAAGCACAGAAATCCAACTTTAGATTCCTATTCTGGGGACAAAAAGGATCAAAATATGGAACAGGAGGAAGACAACAAAATCAGAACTCCCACACCAAAGGCTTCCAAGAAAAATATGATCTGGTTACAGGCCATAGAGGAGCTTAAGAAGGATTTTGAAAACCAAATAAGAGAAGTGAAGGAAAATTGGGAAGAGAAATGAGAATGACGCAAGAAAATCATGAAAAGAGAGTCAACAACCTGACTGAAGAAAATAACACCTTAAAAATAGACTAACTCAAATGGAAAAAGAGGCTCAAAAAGCCAATGAGGAGAAGACTGCTTTAAAAAGCCGATTTTTCCAGATGGAAAAAGAATCTCAAAAGCTCACTGAAGAGAATAATTCCTTCAGAATTAGACTGGAGCAAATGGAAGCTAATGACTTCATGAGAAATCAAGATACTATTAAACATATTCAAACAAATGAAAAAAATAGAAGGCAATGTAAAATATCTCATGGGAAAAACCACTGACCTGGAAAATAGATCTAGGAGAGATAATTTAAAAATTATTGGACTACCTGAAAGCCATGATCAAAAAAAGAACGTAGAAATCATCCTCCAAGAAATTCTCAAGGAAAATTGCCCTGATGTTTTAGAACCAGAGGCCAAAATAGAGGTTGAAAGAATCCACTGATCATCTCTTGAAAAAGATCCCAAGGGGTCAGCTAGGTGGCGCAGTGAGTAAAGCGCCAGCCCCAGAGTCAGGAGGACCTGAGTTCGGATCCAGCCTCAGACACTTAACACAAAAAAACTAGCCATGTAACCTTGGGCAAGTTACTTAACCCCAAATTCCCTCCAAAAGGCAAAAAAAAAAAAGATCCCAAAAAGAAAACTCCTAGGAATATTATAGCCAGGTTCCAGAGTTCCCAGATCAAGGAGAAAATATTACAAGCAGCCAAGAAGAAACAATTTGAATATTGTGGAAACACAATCAGGATAATGCAGGATCTGGTAGCTTCTACACTGAGGGATCAAAGGGCATAGAATATGATATTCTGGAGGTCAAAAGAGCTGGGATTAAAACCAAGAATTACCTACCCAGCAAAACTGAGTATCATGTTTCAGGGGAAAATATGGTCCTTCAATGGAATAGAGGACTTTCAAGAATTCTTGCTGAAAAAATCAGTTGAATAGAAAATTTGACATTAAGATACAAGAAGCAAGAAAAGCATGAGAAGGTAAACAGGGAAAAGAAATCATAAGGAATTTATCAAAGTTGAACTATTTACATTCCTACATGGAAAAACAATAATTGTAACATATGAAACTTTTCTCAGTATGAGAATAGTTGAAGGGAATAGAAATGTGTGTGTGTATATACATATATGTCTATATGGGAGGGTATATGTGCATGTTAATACATATATGAGTATGTGTATATAGGTGTACAGGTATACAGGAGTACATAGACAGAGGGCACAGGACCAATTGAATAGGAAGAAATGATACTTAAAAGGCGAAATTGAGAGGTGAGAGAGGAATATAATGAGAGGGGATGGGGAGAGACAGAATGGGGTAAATTATCTCATATAGAAAAAGCAAGGGAAAACTGTTCCAATGGAAGGGAAAAACAGGAGGGCAAAAGGGAATGAGTCAACCTTACTCTCATTGAGTTTGGCTTAGGGAGGGAATGACATACACACTAAATTGGGTATCTCACCCTATAGGAGAGTAGGTGGGAAGGGGATGAGAGGGGGGATGATGGAGGGGAATTTGGGGGGGAGGGAAGTTGGAAGCACACACTTTTAAAAAGTGATGGGGTCAAAGTAGAGAACAAAACAAATAGGGGGCAGGATAGGATGGAGGGAAATATAGTCAGTCTTTGACAACATATCCACTATATGGAATATGCATAGTTACACATGTACAACATATATTGAATTGCTTATCTTCTCAGAAAGGGTGAGTGAGGAGGGAGTAAGGGAATGAATCTGGAATTCAAAGTTTTATAATCAAATGTTTAAAATATATATATTATTTTTATATGTAATTTGGAAATAAGATATACAGGCACTGGGGCATATAGATCCATTTTGCCCTACTGGAAAGTCAGAGAGGGGATGGGGGAGGATATAGGAGAGAGCAGATTGAAGGAGGGGGTATACAGTAGGATCACTGTTTCTGGGTGGTGGGTAGGGGAAAGACGGGAAAAAAATTGTAACTCAAAATCTTATGGAAATAAAATATTAAAAAAAAGAAAAGAAAAAGAAAAACAAGCCAGTGACAAATTGTGGAGGTCCTTGAATGTCAAAGGACTTTAAATTTATTCAAGGGGCAGTAGGAGTCATAGAGCATTTTGGGGAAAAAGAGTAATATAACCAGCAGGGTCAAAACCAACACCAAATTGAAGGGAAGGATTGGTCAAGAGAGATGACAATGGAAAGACAGCAATGCATGCAAATACAACCACTCCATTCCAACCTATTCAAATCAAGTGCTGACTCTGAAGTAGGAAATGGATAAAGTACAATTACACTTTCATAAATTAAGATCACACAAAGGACCTTCAGAGGTAAAAACATAAAGTCTCCTGATCCTTAATATCGATGCTGTTGTTAGTCATTTCAGAAGATGCCACAGAGCTGCAAATGATTGTGAAAAAAAAGTTGTGATTTTTCAGTTGTATCTGACTCTTCATGACATCATTTGGGGTCTTCTTGGCAAAGATACTGGAGTAGTTTGCTATTTTCTTTGCCAGCTCATTTTAGAGATGAGGAAACTGAGGCCAACAGGGTTAGGTGACTTGACCAGGGTCACATAGCTAATAGTGTCTGAGGTCACATTTGAACTCAGGAAGATGAGTCTTCCTGCCTTGCACTATATCCACTGGATCACCTAGCTGCCCATTTAATATCTACAGGAACATAACAAAGGAAGAAAGATTCTCAACAAAGATGTTCACTATTATTCTGGAGGATGCTCCATGTAAAATACAAATCTAGAAGGAAATCATATGATAATAATAATAATAATAAAGCTGTCACATTAACATTTGCAAAACACTTTGTTGTTTCATTTGATCCTCACAACAACCAAGTGAAACAGAAACTATTATTCTTTTACTGTTTTTCAGATGAAAAAGGATAGTTTCAGAGACTCGAATTCGGGTCTTCACTGATTTCCAGGCCGTCACTCTAGTTACTATGCCAGGAATGATATTGCCTTGATTTCATGCATGCATTACAAAACTGGACCTGGTGGTCTTGAAACAACCATGACAGTCTCCCTTAAGGGAAGCTGTAGCTTATAGTATGCAGCATGGAAACCTTTGTTACATGGTTTTGAGACCATCATGGCCATCTCTGCTTAAGGGAATCTGTACATTTATAGACCATACTCATGGTAAAATATGACAATAACATTTTTGGAAGGTTAATACGGCTATGTCCCCCAAATAATATTTTGTCTATTACCAACTTATTTTCCTCCCTGATAACAAACCCCCAAAATGACATTTGCCCTGACCCCATGATATGCAACTCAGCTAGCTTCGGAAGGGCTACCCAAAATTAGAGTATAAGAAATCTACCCTTAGAAAACCACTTTGGAGTATGCCCACCCATCCAGCAAGAGTATACCACCCCCTTGCTGCTAAATGAATTCTGGTCTCTGTAATCCCCAACTCAGCACTGCTCTTATGTTAATGTATATGCCTGAGTTGTATCTTGCATCCCCTATCTCTCTCTCCCCTTACCTCTTCACCATCTCTTGCAATAAAGCTTTGCATTGAACTGATTCCCGCTGTTTTACATCTTATTCTTAGCACTGAAACTCATTAAGGATTGTTTTCCAATGTCTCTGACTAACCCACAGGCTTTTCCTTAGACATAAACCAGGTGCCTGCCTGGACAAGGACATAACCTATTGACAGCTGCACCTACACTGGGGAGTAGATTCTATGAGCCCAGCTGTAGAAAGCAAAGGTCAATAAGGAAACCTCACATCCTCCCACAAAAGATTCCCTTATGCCAGAGGACTGTCACAAAACAATTGGCATAGTGCGCAGGGGTCACAAAATAATGTGTAATCTCTTTTGATCCTGACAACAACTCTGTGAAGTAGGTACTATTGTGACATCATTTTACAGATGAGGAAACTAAGGCAGAAAGATGTTAAGTGACTTGCTAGTAAGCATCTAAGACACAATTCAAACTCAGTCCTCCCTGACTCCAGTTGAGAATTGGTTTATTTATCCAAACTTCTGAGAGATTTAAAACTTCGGTGCCGATTTAAAATTGCCCAAGTATTTGACTACAACAAAGTAGAAAATATAGTAATGTTTTGACAAGGTGATGCTAGGCATCGGTAGCATCACTTACCTACTTCTTAGAATTCCCTTAAGAGAAATGTCTCCTCTTTCTTACAGTCAAAAGAATATCTGCCCCTCCTTCTACTTCATCTTCATAATCCCCTGCTTTCAGCATCTCCTGCTGTCCTTTACCTTGGACCCACAGATATTCTTACTCCTGATGGTAATGGCATGAAAGAATTAATCAATCCATAAGCATGTATTAAGTATCTAATATGTTTCAGACATTGGGTTAAGTCCTGAGATAAACATGGAAGTTAATGGTTCTTGCTTTCAAGAAACATTCTACTTGAGGAATAGAAATGTTTACAAATAAGAAAATATAAAAAACAAAAACAATTTAATTGGGGGGAGGGGAAACATTTACAACAGGAGGAAATAAGAAAAGAGCTGCAGGACACAATTCTTGAATGAATGTTGAAGGGAGCTGGGGGTTCCAAAAGGGTAGAGGTGAGGAGGGAGAGCATTCCAGGTTTAGGGAGCAATCTGTGGGACAGATTAGAGTTAGGAGATGGAATTTCTTATATGGGGAACAGCATATAGACACATTTGACTGGAGAATATAGTGCCTGGAGGGGTATACTGGAACAAACGAAAATATAATATTAATAATAATAATAGCTAATATTTGCATAGTGTTTACTATGTGCCAGGCATCATACTAAGCACTTTACAATTATTATTACATTTGATCCTTACAACAACCCTGAGAGGTAGGTACTATTATTATCTGCATTGCACAGAAGGGGAAACTGAGGCAAACAGAGGTTAAGTGACTTACCCAGGGGTAACACAGCTAGTAAGTATCTGAAGCTGTAGTCAAACTCAGGTCTTCCTGACTCCAAGCCCAGCACTTTATCTACTGCACCACCTACCTGCCTAGAAAAGATGGCCCAGGAGCTAGACTGTGAAGATGTGATTGCTGTAAATTCATCCTATGACCTTTTAACTCCTGATGAAGACCCACCACTACCACCTCTTTCAATTTTAACAATCATATTCTCTAAAGACTCATTCAGAATAGTGACTGATGCAAATGCATAAGCATACTGATTGTACTCTAGAATTTCCAAGGTATAATTAGCTATAAATTTTATTAATTGTCCCTGATCATAAAAAATACTTTTGACCTTTACCACTGACAAATTCCTTTCTTTTCTGAGGACTCCAGTTCTCCTGACCTTATATCCCAAGTAGACTTTCTCATAACTCTGCTGGACTTATGTCCTTCTCCCCACTCTGATGCCCATGTCAGTTCCCAAAGCTACCTTTCTTAATATTCACAGTGTTGATGAGGAAATTGTCCCAGGATAGCTGTTTCAGTTCCCGCATGAAATATGATAGCAAGCCCCATATCTTTTTAGGACAATAGTTTATTTACAGAATATAACATCAAACCTATGGCATTGTCCAACAGGTAGATTTTTTTTAATCATTGTTGTTTATTTAATGATATAAGATCTAAGTTGCATTTTCCTAAGTATGATTCTTAAGGCACAACTACTTCCACATCCCTACCTCCTACACAAGAAAATCACAAAGGCAAATGGAAAAAGCAGCAGCTAGAGGGGATGTAACTTCTATCTTGATGAATGAAGGTTGAACAGCTGACTATAAAACAACAATCAAAGGAAAGCTGGTTGGAATGTGATGTCAAGATAAGAGAAATCATCAAGATGAGTTACATAAGGGTCCTCTTATGGGTCCTGTTTTCAATCTTCCCGTAAATGAAGAATCAATTGAAAAACACATTGCAGATGCTGGTGAAATTTTCTTTTACTTTGGAGAGAAAGATTGATCTGATTAAATTAAAGGACTGGTTGAATTCAATAGGATGAAATTCAGGGAGAATAAATAGAAGACACTGGATGAGAAGTAGGAGAAAATATAAATCCCATCCACATAAAAGAAAAAAAAAGAATTATAGGGAAATAATTTGGCAAAAATATATCTGAAGGACCTTGCAAATGTAGGAATAAATTGAATATGGATATAAGGAGGAAAACAAATTTTAACTTAAAGGATTCATCTAAAGGAGCATCATCTATCCAAAATGTAAATAAGTAGCATGACAGGTGGAATGACAAATATGGATTCAGAGCACATGGGTTTGAATCCAGGTTCTAGCCTTGGTTCTGCTATGATAACTTGGGAAAATTCATTTCCCTCTGTTTACCTTTGTTTCATCTGTAAAAAGAAGGAAGTGGACTAAATAATCTGTAAATCCTCAAATACTCTAAAGGAACTATGTTGTCATTAATATCCTTCCTCCAATGATGTAGTTTACAACTCATTCATGCCTTACCATCCTGTGCCACTCTTGTCCATGCCCTTTTATAAATCTGCCACAAAGAGCCCACTCAACATTCTGGAGTCCTTCCCTTCATTCCCTTAATATGGCAGAAATGCCAGTGACACATGCAGGTTCACATATAGCTTTACCGTGCATAGTTTTGTTCAATGGACAATGGTCCATTCACATCTTCCAATACTGTTTAGTGATTCACACTTTAAGTTTGAAGACGGCAGTATTCCATGCCTTGCATAAACAGCAAGAGAATATTGATGATAAGAAGGTAGACTTTCTTTTCAGGGAGAAGCTTGTAGTCTTAAAAAGAAGTGTAAAATCTCCCCAAAACTATTCTAATCAAGTTTCCTCCTATTCAATTCCCAGGTCACCTCATTATCTGTTTATACTACCTGTTCAAGATATACAGATACATAGATATATATCCTCTTGATCATCCTTCATTTCAAAGAGGACAGTGACATCATAGGATGATGTCTTAACTTATATTGAGAAAACTCTATTGGCTGTCCAACTAAATTCATATCATAGGGGGGAAAATAGCACTCTTCACCATTATGTTTTTTCCAGTGTGATAGTTACTCTGAGTTTTTTTTTTTGAGTAGTTACAAATTAGAAGGCTTTGAAATATTTCAGGGCTTGATACAAATTGATCCAATGTGATCCATGAATAATTTCATCTGTAAGACTTAAATGATCTGGGGCAGCTAGGTGGCACAGTGAGTAAAGCGCCGGCCCCGGAATCAGGAGGACCCAGGTTAAGTTCCAGCCTCAGACACTTCACACACACACACACACACACACACACACACACACACACACACAAACTAGCCATGTAACCTTGGGCAAGTTACTTAACCCCAATTGCCCTCCAAAAAGAAAAAAAAGACTTAAACCAGGGCAGCCAGGTAGCACAGTGAGTAAGAGCACCAGCTCCAGTGTCGGGATGATCTGGAGATCAAATCCAGGCTCAGATACTTAGCACCACACCCAGAAATAACTGGCTGTGTAACCTTGAGCAAGTTACTTAACCCCGATTGCTTAAAAAAAAAAAAGACTTAAACCATCTATAAGGAATGTCTCTTCCATTTGGACTTTCTAATGAACATCTCTCATAAAAGTGGCAAACAACTTCAGTAATCATGTTTCAGTATTTTTATGCCTTACTGATTAATAAGCAGCAGATCAATGAACAAAGTTATCTCTGTTGCTATATATTTCAAGGAATCTCATATGCTTTTGACATTCATAGGAAATACACTGTTGAAAAAGGGACTTTAAGGCAAGTTTGCTCTACTGAATCAAATAGTCAACAAACAGTTAAATCTAATGGGACCTTGTATTATTCATACCTTTTAGTCATTGTGTGATTGTAAAGATATGGTCTTACATGAACTAAAATTTTAAATACTTGACTGTCTCCTTTTCAAACCTTCATCAAAGATTCCCTTCATATGTGTGTAGAGTATTCTCACATAAACTTTATAGAAATTAAAACCAGTTCTATGGATTGGAAGTTATCGATACTCTCCTGATAATTTTTTTTGTAATATGACCCAAGAATTTTTCAATGCTTTTGATATTTTCTCCTCTTTTAGATACCTTGAAAATCAATCCCTCAGTGCCCTCAATACTGCACCACTTCCAGCACAGAGGTGGTCTTATTTATGTGTATTTGCTCCAGTTCAATTGTTTATTTCTACCTTTGTTTTATTCAGCTCCATTTTACACTTCCTCATGAAGAATATACCGGACTGTAATGTTAGAGTGAAAATGCCCCAAAGTCTTATTGGTGAAAAATGAGTTCTTTTTCAGTCTTTCCCATTTTCCATATGCTTTATCCTCCTTGCAATTTAATCCTTAAATATTCTATGGATGACTTAGTTGAATTGCTCACCAACCCTTTTCAAAATCTGGCTGTTGTTTTTTTCATAAATGCTTCAATTCATCATCATTTACATACAATCCTTCTCCATGAGATGTAATAAATGAGTTTATATTCTAAACAGTTGCTGCTTTTGGCAGATAATATCCCTCTGCTTGGCAAGGAGTTCAAGTGTTTGATGACTAGAGTGGTCATTAGACTCTTTTTTTTTTTTTTTTTGCTTTTTTTTGGAAGGGGGGGAGGGCAGGGCAATTGGGTTAAGTGACTTGCCCAAGGTCACATGGCTAGTGAGTGTTAAGTGTCTGAGGCCAGACTTGAACTCAGGTCCTCCTGACTCCAGGGTCAGTGCCCTATTCATTGTACCACCTAGCCACCCCATGGTCACTAGACTCTTAAGATCTCTTTGTGGTGTCAGTTGATTTCTAGAGTTTGAACTTCTTTAGGAAATTTTAAAAAATATTGTCAAAGTCTGTTTCTCCATCCATTCTCCGATTTTGGGCATCAACAAGTCAGGTTGGAATTACTTTAATTACATTATATTTTTCTCATTTTTATTCTTCTAGCTTTGTATTGATTAAATTTTAATTTTGACCTTAGCCTTAAAACATTAGTTGGCCCTGTTGTACACAAACAGCTATTTTGGAAAAGACACTCAGATCAATTATGAATAATTTTCTGGCTTATAGAATATAAAGCATTTTATTTTTTCTCATGTTATTTGCTGCTTGTCATTTAAAGTGCCTTCCAATTCTTTTCTTGAAGAAAGTTGGCTTAGTGGATAGACTGTTAAACTTGAAGTCAAGAGACCAAGGTTCAAATCTTACCTCCAATATCTTGCAAATATTTTCTTGGTGGTAACTATTTTCGCAAATACTTATCATGAGCACTAAAATATGATATGACCAAATTTTCCATGAAACTATGTTTCCTATTGCCTTTGAATACACAAGAAAGCCAATTCCCCAGACTCTTATTTGCTTTACCAAATATAACCCACAATCATCTTTCTACTTGGTTACAACTTCCATTTTATCTTCTGGTTTCGTTCATAGTGAGAATTTCAAGATATTTATAATTCATTTCCTCTAGTTTTATTTCTTATTTGTTGCTATATAATATAGATATTATGTTTTGTTTTTTGTTTATTTGTTTTTTGCCTTTTGGAGGGCAATTGGGGTTAAGTAACTCGCCCAAGGTTACACAGCTAGTTTTTTTGTGTGGGTGTTAAGTGTTTGAGGCCGGAACCAAACTTGGGTCCTCCTGACTCCTGGGCCGGCACTTTACTCACTGCACCACCTAGCTGACTCAGATATTATGTTTCATGTATATATGTATATATATATATATATATATATATATATATATATATATATATATATAACAACATATAATAATATTGTTATTTCTTATTGATCATTAGGCAAAGATCTCATATCTAGGGTACCAATAATTAAATTAATTTTCTGTTGTTGTTCAGTCATGTCTGACTC
The DNA here is from genome assembly GCF_028583685.1 of Petaurus breviceps papuanus. Classification (NCBI taxonomy): domain Eukaryota; kingdom Metazoa; phylum Chordata; class Mammalia; order Diprotodontia; family Petauridae; genus Petaurus; species Petaurus breviceps. Next base: position 12,206,866 of record NW_027187324.1, on the reverse strand, counting down.
TTCATGATCCTAAGGACCATAGCACACCAATACTGCCCATGGGGTTTTCTTGACAAAGTTACTAGAGTGGTTTGCCATTTCCTTTTTCAGTGGATTAAGGCAAACAGAGTTTAAGTAACTTGTCCAGGGTCACACAACTAGTAAATTAATGTTTAGGGAAGGTCTAAAAATAATATCATTCTGAGGCAGCTAGATGGCTCAGTGAATAGACCACCTGCCCTGGAGTCAAGAGGACCTGAGTTCAAAGCTGGCCTCAGATGCTCAACACAAAACTAGCTATGTGACCTTGGGCAAGTCACTTAATTGCCCTACCCCCCCCCCTCCAAAAAGCAAAAAAAAAAAATTATATATATATATATCAAATTCTAAACACCCTTGGTTCCTTATTCCACTTTTCTACCACTATCAATGCAGAAGTGGGAAAGAGAAGGGAAAGACCAAGGGCCACTTAGTATTTTCTGTTTTGTTAGCTGCCATCATCAAAGAATGTGGCACCAAGTTGCCAGCCTCCTAGTACTGACCTTCTCTGTACTTGGATTGATACAGTCTATACCCAAAGTCATTCTGGGTAGAATTTATCAGCCAGAACTCACTCTACACTGGAATAGCCTTCAAGAATCCAGTCACTTCCATGTTCTAATGAGGTACTAGAGTAGGACTATGTAGTACAGCTGGTCAAGGTATGGTTCTCAAGACACAGCTAATTCCACTGTTACCCCTACTCCTAACAACAACAACAACAAAATCCTAATGACAAATGGAAAAAACAGCAGCTGGAGGCAACTTCTGTCTTGATGAATGAAGATTGAGCGGCTGACTTAAAAAGAGTAATCAAAACAAAATTGGTCAGGCAATAATGTCAAGACTAGAGAAAACATCAAGATGAGTTGGAGAAGAGTCCTCTAATGAGTCCTATTTTCAAACATCAATGTAAATGACAAATCAATTGAAAGAAACATTTCCAGATGCTGGTAGAATTTTCCTTTACTTTGGAGAGAAGAGATCTGATCAAATTAGAGGACTGGTTTGAATTCAATAGGATAAAATTCAGAGACAATAAACAGAAGACACTGCATGGGAGGTAGGGGTAAATCTAAATCCTATTCATGCAAAATTAATGGTGAGAAAATAATTTGGCAGGAACATATCTGAAGGATTCTGCAAGCATCAAAATGAATTTGACTATGAATCTAATGGGGAGGAAAGTTCATTTTAATTCAAAGGATTTATCATTTAACATGAAAATAGCTTAGCATAGCGGAGAGCACTGAGTTTGAATGCAGGCTCTAGTCTTAACTCTGAAATGTGACCTTTGGCAAAGCCACTTTGGCCCCTCTGAGTCTCGCTTTCCTCATTTGTATAAAGAAGGCAGTCTGGATGATCTCTAAACTCTGTTTCAGCTAAGTTTTAAGTACTAGTCAGATCAACAATTAGCTATTAAATGCCTGATATGTGCCAAACATTGTCATGAGTCTGAAGATACAAAAAAAGGGACAAAAAAAAAAAACCCTTACCCTCAGGAGCTGACACTTGAAGAAATATTCATATTATCATAGAGAGCATGCAGAGGTAAGCAAAAAGGAAAAACTTAGGTATAGAGTTAATGCCATCATGTATGCTAAGCAATCCTGGGTTGATTTCTCTCTCTCTTTTTTTTTTAAATTAAAGGTCCATCCTTTGATTCGTGTTAAATAGGCCTATTCACTGAATGAGCATTACCTCACTCTAAGTGAGTACCTGAAAAGACCTTAGCCTAAGAGAAAAGGGTCAGGGTCACCCACTGAATCCTGAGTTATCTCCAGTCATTCTGATGAATATCTGGTCACTGGATCCAGATGGCTCTGGAGAAGAAAGTAAGGCTAGTGACCTTGCACAGCCCTCCCTCACTCAAATCAAAGTCAACTGCAAGTCACATCTTCATTCTCTGATGCCATGGTCCTCTTCAAAAACAAAGGACAAACACAACTTGTGAATGTTGGCAGTGTATAAAAAAAAGTAATGCTATTTAGGAGTCAGAATGTTGGACTGTGATAGAACTCTAAAGAATCTAATGCAATTCCACCTTTTATAGATGACCAAAATGAATCCCAAGGAATTTGGCTAAATTATCCACGACCACATAACAGTTAATAGTATAGCCAGATCTAGAACCCAGGGCTCCAGATTCCCAAATTCGATTTAAGTACCATATCACTGGCTCTCTAGAGAAACTTCAGAAAATAAAAGTGACCCACAAGTGTTCTCTAGCCTGATTACCTGCAAATGACCCAAACGAGCATCTGTCAGACCTGTTCTCAAAACCCCTCCAGAGAAGATAATTCCTCAAAACCTTCCTCACAAATCAGAAGCAACATTTCAACCCACTCAGTAAAGATGCTCTTACTGAGTTGTGAATTTTGTTGAAATGGCAAGGGGTATTCTTATTTGAAGACAGAGGGAAAGGAAACATGGAAAGTCTAAATGATTTGTCTGAAATTTCCAAATGAGAAAGAGGAAATGATCAGAATATATAAATTATATATAATAAAATATATATTTAAAATGGGTTTTGTTTTTCTTGCCATATAAATAGGTGGAGAAGGAGGAGGAGGGAAGGATAAAGTTGAGAATTTATAATAAAATAAAATTGGGTAAAAAAAAGACCTAGACCAGTAATATTTAAGAGGCAAGATAGATATAATTCTACACTGGTACCCTTCTCAGAGGAGAACAGAGAAGCCAGCCTCACAGCCCCTTCTTCAGCAGGAATCACAGTCTCCCTTGGAGATGAGTGGGTAAAATTCTAGAGATATCTACAAATTCCTCCTCTCAAGTACCTTGTCTATACATTTAGATATCCCATATAGACACACACCTAACCTACATGGGCAGTAGTAATGGTAATGGAATTTAAAGATTCCCTTTTAATTGTCTTGGTTTTCAGGTTAAGTGTTTGTGAATACCACAAGTGGGATGGACTTGTTGACGTGACAAGAGGGGACTGAACAGAGAGGAGCTGGTGCCATGTATAGGGAGAGGCCCAAGCTGAGAGAGGACAGAAGAACTTTTGGGAACACTATCCATGGAGACAGAGAGAGAGAACTGCCAGGAATGAGAATGCTGGGGGAGAGAATTGCCAGGGGCCAGAGTTGCTGAGAGACAGAGACAGAGAGAGACAGAGAGACAGAGAGAGACAGAGACAGAGACAGAGAGAGAGAGAGAGAGAGAGAGAGAGAGAGAACTGCCAGCTGAAGCTGCCCAGACTGTTGGGAGCCATCTGGAGCTGCCCAGGACTTCTGAGAACTGCCACCCAGAGATGCTGAGAACTGAGGAGGCATGACTGTGGTACGGGTATTTTGTATGTCTGTCTTGATGTTACTTTGTCAGAGTCGTTTGTTGATAGAGGCCTCAGACCTTGTTGGGCCTAGGCAGGTGTAATGGGAATGTAAATTTTTAAGATCTTCCCTGCCCCTAGGCTAAAGTACACCTGGAGCCTGGGGTGGGAGGCTTGTTTTTCAGTAGATACTTCTTGATTGGCCAGTGAGTCAATAAGGTTGTTACATTCTCTGAGCCAGGAGAAGACTATATAAGCCCTAATGTGTAGCTTTGTTTTGGGGCTCACTTTGAGAAGTGTTCTGTGATTTGATCAGATAAAACTCTGGGAAGCCGTTGTTGAGAGTCCCCCGGCTTTGAAAAACCCAGATGTTGAAACCTAGGTGTTGATTTGGTATGGATATAATGGTTGAACAGTTTGGAAACTGTCTACTTAATCTGTTTCTCTGTCTTGATAATTCTGTCTGTATATTCTGAAGTTCGGGGTGCTGACTATTTTCCCCTGAACTAGGTAAACGATACATGTTTGACTGATTAAAGTAAGCTTGTTAACCCATTTTGAGTTGCTTTCCTTTATCAAAGCAGATCCAAGAACTTGTGCTGGCAGCCACCCTGGGGATGCTGGGGTGCTTGCTGCTGCAGTGGGATGCCAGCAATGGGCATGAATGCTATAGTGTATTTGTTAAGCTTTGTCTTCCCAGGAACAGAAACTGCTGAGAACTTGCCTAAGGTCAAGATGAAGAAAAGACCTCTCCTTGGGTATTGAATGCTGTGATGATATTGTAACCTAGTTGTGACCTAGGGATGGATGGCCTTTGTGCTTTCCACTTTCCAAATGAATGCACTTTGTTTATTATTGGAAACTAATCTCCAGTTGAATAAAGAGAAGACTTTGTGATTGACTAAATGAATGTACTATCCAGGGGTAGAGTACTTTGACCTTCGTACTTTGTGATTGAATTGAGGATTTACTAAATTACAGTTACATGGTGAATCCTGTATTTTGATTTTCTGTGAATGTTTTACTCTAATCTGTCACTGAATAAATGGAGCTTGCTATGCTCATAATCCAAACATTGAAAGCTGCTCTTGCTTGGCATTTCAGCACACACTTAAAGAAGAAAAAAACCTTATGATTTGCCTAGCATATCCTAATGTAACTGAGCCATTTTTTGCCTTTTGCTAATGCTATGAAGCTTGGGAGTCAGAGCAATATAATAATTCTGATAGAAAAACTAGAATGGAACCATATGAGGAACCTGTTAAGTCTATTAGCAATAAATCAATCAGCAAGAATTTATTAAATTATTAAGGTGTGCCAGACACTAAACTAGGCACTGGGGAAACAAGTACAAAGGTGAGACAGTCCTGTCCCTCAAGAAGTTCACATTCTATTGTTAGTTCTCCAATGGGAAATTCTGAGCTCCCTTCTCATTTTTTCAGTACTGATCCATCGTATAACTGCGAAGAGCTGAGTCCTTATGAGAATGTTATAGCTAATCTAGCTTTTAAGAAGTACATTTGAAAGAAAAGAGGAGAAAACCAACTTAGAAGAGCAAAAACTCTCTTTGCCAAGGGGATACGGACAGTATCATGGCAGGTAGCTGGCACAGTGTGTCTACCTCTATAAAAGGTTTGGTTAAAGGAGACCAACAAATAACATTATACAGTTATTTCATTTTATTCCCTTAAGCTAGAAAACTTACACAAGGAGTGCAGGAGCTGAGGCTGACTGATGAACAAAAAGATGAGAGACCTTAAGTACATTTTAGGATCATCCCAATTCAGGAAGGCTGTCACACAAATTTATGATCCCCATAAATGTTTAATCATTGTATGAGAAAGGAATTTTCTTTTTTAATTATTAATTTTAATTTTTAAATTAAATTTTATGTTTATTTTTAGTTTACATCAATCATTTCCCCAAGATTTTGAGTTATAAATTTTTCCCCATCTTTCCCCTACCCACCACCCCAAAACAACAATCCCACTGAATACACCCCTCCCCCAATCAGCTATCTCCTCTATCTTCCCCCATACCCCCTCCAATTTTCCAGTAGGGCAAGACGGATCTCTATACCCCAGTGCCTGTATATCTTATTTTCCAGTTGCATGTAAAAATAATGATAATAATATGTATATTTTTAAACGTTTGATTTTAAAACTTTGAATTCCAGATTCTTTCCCTTCTTCCGTAGTCACTCACCCTTACTGGGAAGATAAGAAATTCATATATGTTGTACATGTGAAGCTATGCAAAACAATTCCATAGTGGATATGTTATCAAAGACTGACTATATTTCCCTCCATCCTATCCTTCCCCCCACTTGTTCTATTCTCTACTTTGACCCTGTCCCTTTTCAAACATGTGCTTCCAATTTCCCTCCCCCCCAACCTACTCTCCCCTCCATCATCCCCCTTCTCATCCCCTTCCCACCTACTCTCCTATAGGGTGAGATATCATATTTAGTGTGTATGTCATTCCCTCTCTAAGCCAAACTCAATGAGAGTAAGGTTGATTCATTCCCTTTTGCCTTCCTGTTCTTCCCTTCCATTGGAACAATTTCTCCTTGCCTCTTCTGTATGAGATAATTTACCTCATTCTGTCTCTCCCCATTTCTTCTCATTATATTCCTCTCCCACCTCTCAATTTCACCTTTTAAGTATCATCGCTTCCTATTCAATTGGTCCTGTGCCCTCTGTCTATGTATACCTGTACACATATACACATACACTCACATATGTATTCATACGCCCATATACTCTCCTATGTAGACATATATATGAATGTATACGTATATATATACACACACTTATAGTCGCTTCAACTATTCTCATACTGAGAAAAGTTTCATAAGTTACAATGATCATTTTTCCATATAGGAATGTAAATAGTTCAACTTTGATAAGTTCCTTATGATTTATTTTCCCTGTTTACCTTCTCATGCTTCTCTTGCTTCTTGTATCTGAATGTCAAATTTTCTATTCAACTCTGGTTTTTTCATCAAGAATGCTTGAAAGTTCTCTATTTCATAGAATGACCATATTTTCCCCTGAAACATGATATTCAGTTTTGCTGGGTAGGTTATTCTTGGTTTTAATTCCAGCTCCTTTGACCTCTCAAATATCATATTCCAAGCCTTTCAATCCCTCAGTGTGGAAGCTGCCAGATCCTGTGTTATCCTGATTGTGTTTCCACAGTATTCAAATTGTTTCTTCCTGGCTGCTTGTAATATTTTCTCCTTGATCTGGTAACTTTGGAACCTGGCTATAATATTCCTAGGAGTTTTCTTTTTGGGATCTTTTTCAGGAGGTGATTGGTGGATTCTTTCAACCTCTATTTTGACCTCTGGTTCTAAAATATCAGGGCAGTTTTCCCTGAGAATTTCTTGAAGGATGATTTCTAGGTTCTTTTTTGGATTATGGCTTTCAGGTAGTCAAATAATTTTTAAATTATCTCTCCTGGATTTATTTTCCAAGTCAGTGTTTTTTTCCAATGAGATATTTCACATTGCTTTCTATTTTTTCATTTGTTTGGATCTGCTTAATAGTATCTTGATTTCTCATAAAGTCACTAGCTTCCATTTGCTCCAATCTAATTCTGAAGGAGTTATTCTCTTCAGTGAGCTTTTGAGATTCTTTTTCCATCAGGCAAATTTGGCTTTTTAAGGCATTCTTCTCCTCATTGTCTTTTTGAGCCTCTTTTGCCATTTGAGTTAGACTATTTTTAAGGTGTTATTTTCTTCAGTTCATTTGTTGACTCTTTTTTCATGATTTTCTTTCATCGTTCTAATTTCTCTTCCCAATTTTTCCTGCACTTCTCTTATTTGGTTTTCAAAATACTTCTTAAACTCCTCTATGGCCTGTAACCAATTCATATTTTTCTTGGAAGCTTTTGGTGCAGGAGTTCTGACTTCATTGTCTTCCTCCTTTTCCATGCTTTGATCCTTTTTGTCCCCAAAAAAGGAGTCCAAATTTGGATTTCTGTGCTTGCTTTGCTTCCTTTGCTTGTTCTGTTGCCACTCAATTACTTGACTTTTGAGCTTTTTGCCACAGTAGAACTCTGCCCCCAGAGAGGAGAGCTTTGTCCCAAATCTCTGAGGTTTTCTCAGCTGCTGGAGCTATTAGTTGGTTGCCCTCTCTGAAGCCTCCACACACTCTGGCTCACTGGTCACACACGCCAGGACCTCCACCCAGAACAGTGATCCATATCCAAGCAGCTTAAAGCAAGAGCGATTACCCCTCAGACTGGTCACTTCTTCCCCCTACAATCTGCAGGCCAGGAGCTCTGCTGCCAACCATGCCTCAGCCACTTCTCCCTCTGGGGAGAGAGGCTGGACTGTACTCCTGGACCCTCTGTTCCCAAAATCCACTGGCCTCTCACTTTGTATTTGACATTTATGGGTTGATAATTCTGGAAACCACCACAGCTGTTGGTGATCTACTCTCCTGACGTCCCTGTAGCCCTGGCTGTCCAGGGTGCCCTGAGGCTAAAATCATAGGCTCCACAGGGCTGGGCTCTGCTCCCAGAGTGCAGCTATGGCACCTTCCTGCCAGCCTTCTGTTCTGTCTTCAGCGGGAGGTTAGTTACTCTCTGTCACTTTGTGGGTTCTTCAGCTCTAAAGTTTGTTTAGAGTCATTTTTTACATGTATTGGAAGAGGTGGAAGTGGGAGCCTTGAGGAAGTCCTATTTCTACTCCACCATCTTGGCTCTGCCCAAGGAATTTTCTTAATTGAATAAATGGTAGATACAATAAAACAAGAGAGTTGACCAAGTGTCAATTGAAATTATGATCCAGGATATCTGTGTTTTCTTTACCAGTAACATTCCATAACATAGTATATGTCCAGAAAATATTAAGATAAGAAAAAGTCCCATTACTTAAGTTAATGCCTCAAGTTAAGGGTCTCATCCTTAGGGCCATAAAGTAGGCCTCTTCTGTTTTGTTAACATAAGGAGAGGTATTCTCTGAGCTCACTCAGAGAGCAAAGACAAAGCTGGGTCTGTTTGGAATTTATGAACTCTGGATGCCTGTTTTAAATACCAATTCCAGCCTTATCTGGTCTCTGGGGTTGCTGGCACAGGAAAAAGGCCTTTTCAAAGTGAGGCAAAGCAGTCTGTTTGATTAATCCAGACTTTGGCCAAAATATGATATTTAATGATTATCAAGTACATGTCAGGAAGATGAGTCTTCCCAAGTTCAAATCTGGCCTCATTTGGTTGTTTGTTTGGTTTTTTTTTAATTAATACTTTATTGAAAGACAAAATAAATGAAGCATGTATAAATATTTTTTTCATGGAATAGATGCCATTTCCCCAACATCACAAAAGCAGTTGTTTTTCAACTAAGAAGTAGTTTAACAAATAATATAAACCTTTCCCACTGAAGGCAACTCAATTAGTATATGCTGTACAAGCTTGATCTTAAGTATTATTATCCTAGAGAGGACTTTGACAGGGGTGGGGGAACCTGTAGCCTCAAGGCCATATGTGGCCTCCTAGGTCCTCAGGTGCAGCCTCTTGACTGAGTCCAAGTTTTACAGAACAAATCCTTTTATTAAGGGGACTTGTTCTGCACAGTTTGGATTCAGTCAAAGGGCCACACCTGAGAACCTAGAGGGCTACATGTGGCCTCCAAGCCAAAGGTTCCCCACCCTTTATTAGAACATTAAAAGTATTCTGCCCATTATAATTCTGCCAAATTTTAGAGCAATCAAGCAGGAAAAATGGTTTTAAATTGAGTTCTTACAATCCTAATTGACCTCCTTGTTCCTTTCATAATATTGCAAAGAAATATAGCCATTAAACCCCAAGTTAATAAGGCAGCTTTCAACCAACAAAATGTACCTTATTTTAGGCAGAGCACCCTCAGGTGGGGGGAAAGGGAAAAGTGAGGGCATGGGCACAAAGACTACTCACAGGTTGTGTTTCTCCTTCCTTCTAGGAGAGGACCATGACACCAGGGAACAATGATGTAATGATATGTAAATTTGATTTGAGTGAGGGCTGTGCAAAGTCACCAGCCTCCCTTCCTCCTCTAGAACCATCTGGGTCCAGTGGCCTGATATTCATCAGGAAGACTGAAGATGGCCCCCAATGCATTGTGACAACCTGGCCCTTTCAAGGCTAAGATCTTTTCAGATTCTCACTTTGAATGAGGTAATGCCCATTCAGTAAATACACCTCTTTAAGAAGTGAGTCAAAGACCAGACCTTAAACCCAATTCACTCCGGAGCTCATAGACTGGATAACAATAGGTCCCTGTTCCAGCTCCCCTTTTCCCCCTCCTAGCACAGAGTGAATGTAAATAATAAAGAGTAACTGTTTCTCTTTTGACCAGCAACCCTGAGGGTCTTCCCCTCCCAGTTTGATTTTTTTTAATTTTTTTCTAATTAAAGGGGCCATCCCTTCACTCCATCTTGAAGAGGCTTATTCACTAAATGGGCATTACCTCACTCTCAGTGAGTACCTGTAAAGGCCTTAGCCTAAAAGGGCCAGGGTCTCCCATTGCATCCTGGTCCATCTCCAGTCATCCTAATGAATATTTTGTCACTAGACCCAGATGGCTTTGGAGGAGAAAATGAGGCTGGTGACCTTGCACAGCCCTCCCTCACTTAAATCCAAGTCAACTGCAAGTCATGTCATCATTTCCCTGATGCCATGGTCCTCTTGAAGAATGAAGGACACAACAACAATATTGCAAAATAGCTATTGCCCTTTCCTAGTCATTATCATTCTAGTATCAAAACTACATTGCCCCCAAAAAGCTGCTCCTCTTTGACCTTTTCCAGATAACCCTAAAGGTGGGAATAGTTTTTTCTGTGGGTGCTGCAGAAAGCTGATTCTGGAGTGTACACTGTGGTCTCGTTAATACTAGCAATGGATGAATGAAGCCTCTCCTTTGGGCTGTGGATCACAATGAAGCCTTCAGATACTGAATGGGCTTTCAGATCACTTTTTAAAGCATTTTTTTATTTTTGGGGGGCAATTGGGATTTAGTGATTTGCCCAGGGTCACACAGCTAGCACCTATCAAAGACGATTTGAACTCAAATCCTCTTTACTCCAGGGCCAGTGCTCTATCTACTGCACCAACTGTGTGACCCCTGGGCAAGTCACCTAACCCTGTTTGCCTCAGTTTCTTCATCTGTAAAATGAACTGAAGAAGGAAATGGCAAACCACTCCAGTATCTTTGCCAAGAAAACTCCAAATGGGGTCACGAGTCAGACACCACTGAAACAACTAAACCACAGTAGCATGAATAGAACCAGAGATGAAAGATGACCAGTCTCAGCTTTATGCAAAATGCAAAGTGGGTCAAATTTTTCACCTCCCTTTTAAGCAGTTTTCCCTTCACATGAGTCTTCCTTCTCTAAGAAGCATTGTAGGTCTGAAATATTCTCTCCCCACCCATGTTTTTGCCTCTGACTCACAAGTCAAAATTCACCTGTTATATCTCATTCAATGGGGAGCTAGCTGTCAACAAGGTGTCATATCGGAATCTGAAAAACTTTTTATGCATTTAGATATCTGATAAAGTTCAATGTTTTGCCATTACCAAGGACATAAAAATTTTAATCAATGATAATTCCTTAATTAGTTATCATTTTTAGGCATCAGGGATGGTGGACCAATGTAGAAAATATTTTGGAATGAAAGGACCAAGAGAGATTCCTGAATCTTTCAAATCTAAAATCAGTTCCCATTCTTAAATTGGCCTCAAGGATGCATGGATCTTAAAGTGACACACTCTAGCTCAGTAGGCAATGGGGAGTCTAAGCCAAAATTCTCAAGGACTAAATTCTCATGAGATCTGGAGTCTCAGAGCACCAAAGCTACTAGAAGGCCTGTGCTTTCTGGGATTTGGAGACTGTGGGCTGATTAGTTGTTCTAGCTGATTTCAGGGAGAGCCTCAGTATTCTAGCTGATTTCAGGGAGAGCCTCATTTTCTAAGTTATACATAAGGTTATAGAGCTAGTCCTGGGTTTGAGTTCATTCCAGCCCCCAATGGCCCAAGCATCAGAAATCCCTAGATATAATAAATCAAATCAAACCAAAAAGCATTTATTAAGCATCTGTTAGTGCCAGGCATTGTATTAGACATTAGGGTTACAAAGACAGAATTGATACAACAGTTCCTGTCCTATTATGGCTATAATAAATCTGAGAAAGTTTCATAATTCTAGAAATAGGGTATCCAGACTCTCTTTTTTTCTGTCATGGCTTTCAGATAATTCAATATTTCTTAGATTTTTTTTCAATTCTTTTCTAAACCCAGGTTTTTTTTTCATAAGAAATACCTTGAGGGGATGGCTAGGTGGTGCAGTGAGTAAAGCCAAGGCCTGGAGTCAGGAGGACCCAAGTTCGGTTCCAGCCTCAGAAACTTGAATTTTATTTTTTTAATCTAAAGATTTTTCCCCCTTTTATTCCTTATGTCATGAAGTCATTGATTTCTGTATGGTCTATTCTAACTTTCAGGGAATGTGTTGCATGGGTAAGATTTTGGACCTACATTACTAATATGTTTATTCTCCTTCCAATTCTTTCCTCTAGAAACTCTCATCTTATGTTTTGTATCCTTTTGTTTCATCTCTTCCAAGAATTCTAATAGACTTTGTGGTCACACCATGCACTTATCTGAGGCTCTGCATACATTCTTTGTGAAATTACTCTTTCTCTAGGCATCTATCTTGAATATTCCTAGATCCATAAAACTTCTTTATTGTTGGTAAACAGAAGTTTCTTCATATTTCTAAACTTAATTCCTAAAAAAGGACTTTTGCCAGGGCCAGGCTCCAACTACTTCTGCATGCTTGGTGGTTTTGGAACCACTTTTTAATCTCAGTCTGTATTACCTGGGATCCTGCTACTCATCCTGTCTGCTACTGGTATCCGCCATGTACAAAGTACCAACAGATTCCAGGCTCACCCATACCCTCTACATGGAGCACTGAGATCTTCACAATCACCAAGGGTAGCTCATGTCAGCTTGTTGCAAACTTTCAGAGTCCTTTGGGCATGTCTGTTGATTGCCATTCACTCTTAGGAGTTTTGCCAGTTCTTATTTCTGTATGTGAGACCTGAGAATCTTGGATGTTTAACTCCTGAAAGGAATTCCTTACTAGAGTACTCTAGCCTTCCAAGCCGGTGTGAATGTGCATGCATCACTTGCCTTTAGGCTTCTTAGATGGAGAAATCCCAGGCTATTAGAGCTAGAAGGTTTTCAAGCACCATGCTTTCTGCATCCCAACATCTCTGACTGAACCTTTCCTCAGGGCCCACAGCTTTCCAGGTTCCCCTTTTTGTCAACCTCAGTTGGATGAAGGTACTTGCTATGGTTTCTCTCTATTTCTTAATTATTATTTTATGGGGAACCTTTTTTTAATCTTTTCTGTAATACATATATGGGAATTGGGCTGTGTTGTTCCTATTTACTCAATCATATTTACTGGAAGTCACTTCTTCAAGGAGAACATCACCAGGCAGACAGATTCTCTTTCCACCCCAGACTGAGTTCATGCACAGACTTCAAATTTTCACATTTTGTGTTCCCTCAAGCATCCTTTCCTCCCAGTTCATCAGTTTGCTTGAGCTTCAACCCTTACTCTCCCTCAATAATTTCCATGAATGGTCACATCTTAAATCTTACCATTATCCATGAATGTGTTGCTCTGTGCTACCTGTGTCCCCAAACTATCTCTCTAGTTCTGACCTCACTAGCCTTCTTTCACAAACTTAAGTCTATGACTCAGTCATGCATTAAAAGCTACCCTTGAATAACTCGCTTCATTGCCCTATCATCAGTCATAACCTGCCATGGCTTATTACCACCATTTGCATTCTCCACTCCTACTCACACTCCCACTGAACATATCCATGTAGTAGATTGCTACAGAACCAATCTGATCCCTCTGTAAGCAAAGACAAGAGAGTAGCTACATAAACTTCTGAGAAATATAATCCAGCATTTCTTCATCCTCTTCAGAGAGACACTGAAGCAGTTCAGAGACAGACAGACAAACATACATAAACAGAGGAACAGGGAGACACAGAGACCCACCTGTCTTTTCAATAACCAGAATGGGACAATTATGAGTTATAAGAAGTGGATGTTTGAGCTACAAATGGTTACTTTCTTCTTGTATGAATAGGTATCAGATCATAGAGCATAATCATTACTTTATTTCCTCCCTCTCTGCCCAACTGGAGAAGAAGCTGACTCCAAAGTTCATTCTGTTCCATAAAGTTAATCATCTAATTTTTAAGTAGTTTAAAAATTTTGTCACATGAATAAATACCACAGATTTTATTGCTTTGGGCTATGTGTTGCCTTATTTGAGAATAAGAAGAATGGATGCTGTCAGCAAACTAATGATTGCTGAGATATGTAATGATAATTTTTTTTTCAAGAGAGACCACGTTTCAAGTCTGTATTCAAATAATGCTACTCTTCCCTCCTAACTAGGGGGTGAGTCAAATGAGATAGGATCTTATGGTTCTGATTTTTATTAATAATTCTTGAAAGTTCCCTGACAGCTGAAGAAAAATGAGCCCCACAAATAGAGACCCTAGGTAAGTCATCATCTTTTTTTAAAACAGATTTAAATGGTGAAACGAAGTTTGGTAAAAGAAGATCCCCTTGAGCCATCATCCTGTATCACTTCTGTCTCTCACACCTAGAAAACTGTTTATTTTCATTGCCTCTATTTTCTTACCTCCTATGCAATCTGACTTCTAACCCCACCACTTGACAGAGAGACTAAATTCTACAAGATTACTGATTATCTCTAAACCAGTAAGTCCAATCATGTCTTCTCAGTCCTCATTCTACATGACCCCCCTGAAGCTTTGGACACTGTCTACTGGCTCTTTCCCCTTTGGATTCTATGATCTGACTCCTCTTACCCAGCTACTGTTGCTGGATTATCGTCTACCTCCTGCCCCATAAGCATGTATACCCTCCAAGAATCTATCTGGGCTCTGTTTTTTCTTGCTATACTTTCTCTTGTTAATTAAATCAATTACCATGTGTTTTATTATCATCTCTATGACTCCAAAATCTACATAGTTCATTGTAATCTCTCTCCTTATCTTCATCACTACATCATCAATTGTATATTGGACATTTCATTCATTTGGATGTCCCATTTGCGTCTCAAATTCAGCATATCTAAAATGTAACTGACTGTCTTTCCATCTAAAACCCATCCTTTCTCCAGACTCCCTTATATGTATCTTTTGGGGGCACCATCATCCTTCAGACATCCCTGTTTGCAACCTTGAAGTCATTCTTGACTCTTCCCTCTCCTCCATAACTCCAGAAGTTCCTGAATCTTGGTAACATCTCTCACATCCTTCCTCTCCCATAGCCAACACTCTAGTTCAAACTCTTATCACTTCCCCCTGAGCTATTGCAATATCTTCCTAATTGATCTCCCAGTGTCCTTTCATTCATAGCTATTAGTGTTTTCTCCTTCCTGAAATTATTTGGTGTGTACTCATTTGTGTACTCATTTTATTCCCTCAGCAAAATGTGAGTTCTTCAAGGGCAAGAGCTGTTTCCTTTTTGTCTTTTTATCACCAAAATATCACTATTCCTCAGATATGGTAGGTATTTAATAAAAATTTTCTGTTTTTTTTTAACAACTAAGGGTATACATTGAAATAGTGATGTTTTTGCCAGCTCTTGATCCTTAAAATTATTTTGGTAAAGAATTTCTTCTAGAAAATAAAAATATTTATAGCCCCAATCAATGTACTGATTTTACTAGGTAATGAGATATTATTTATATATATATATATATATATATATATATATATATATATATATATATTGCTTTCTTTTTTTGTTGGGGTTTTTTTTGTGGAGGGGGGAAGGCAAGGCAATTAGGGCTGAGCAACTTGCCCAAGGTCACACAATTAGTAAGTGTAATCAAGTGTCTGAGACCAGATTTGAACTCAGGTTCTCCTGACTCCACAGCCAGTGCTCTATTCAGTGCACCATCTAACTTCCCCAAAATAGTAATAATAATAATAATAACTAGCATTTACATAGCACTTTAAGTTTTGTGAAGCATTTCACATATAGCTCAAAAAACTAAGACTTTTGCCATACTCTATATGTTATTTCATATAAATAAGGATTCAAGAAATATACTCAGAAGATTACTAGAGAGAATGAAGAGCTCTTGGTAATGTAGAAATTCATTGTCCAAAATAATCCAAATGTATTTTAATGAGGTTCATTCATGTATGATGTGGCTATCGGGAAACCAGAATCTAATCAAATAATGCCAATTCAATACCATATGCATATTGAATATTAATTAACATTGTTAATTAAAGCAATATAAACTTATCTTCCTTGATTCCATTTAGCACTGGATTTTTCAACTAATAAAAAGTCTTTCTTGGATTATCATAAATTGTTATGGAAATCACAAATTGCAGAGGCATTTATGGAGGAGAAATAATTTATTCATTAATTACCAAAATTCACTGACCATGAATTTGTCACAGAAATAAAACTGTGGCACTTACGCCCAGATGCACTCATAAATAACTAAATAATTAAACTTTCAGTCACAGAACAAATGCTACACAATGAGCACAATGAAATCCAAATAAGTATCACACAGGACAAAAATAGGACATGTAATAAAAAGTATGCTAAACTGCATGTGATCCCGGTGTCCCTTTTACACCAGCATTTTGCAGAATTTTCATTTTGTTTTCCACAAGTTCTTCCTGGTTCTTGGTCTCTTGAAAACTGTTAAGTTTTTGGAGTATCCTTTGGAAGACTCTTGAAACAGCACCAGATAACCAGTACCATTGTGTTAAAAAACAATACCCTACCCTACAAGAATCAATTGAAGGAACTGCAAATGCTTAGCTTAGAAGAGAGAAGACACTTAGGGGTACATGTTAAAGTTTTTGAAAGGCCTCTATAAGGAATTGGATATTCTTTGTGGCTCAGAGAGGATAGTAGGACCAGAGAGTACCAATCATAGGGAAGCAGGTTTAAGGTATTCAGAGCATTCCACAAACTTAGTGCAGTTTTAAGCTCTTAAAGCTTTTGGAATACTGTATACTGGGAAGAGCTTTCTAAGAGATCACTGATCTTGGAGTCCAAAAAACCTGGGTTTGAATTCTACCTCAGACATTTAATAGTTCTGTGATCAAGAAAGCAAGGAAAGAAGTAAGGGAGGAAGAAAGGAAAGGTGTATTTATTTTGTACCTACTATGTGTCAAGCACTGTGCTAAGGATTTTACAAATACTGATCCTCACAACAACCTAGGAAAGTAGGAGCTATTTTTATTCCTATTTCACTGTTGAGGAAACTGAGGCAAATAGAGGTTAAGAAACTTGTCCAGGTTCACATAACTTCTAAGTCTCTGAAGTCAGATTTGAACTCATCTTCCTGATTCTAGGCCCAGCACTCTATCCTCTGGGACACATAGCTACTTCATTTAATTTCTTTCTATCTCATCATTTTCACCAATAAAATGGGGGTAACAGCCCTTCCCTCAGAGGGTTGTCACCAAGATTAAATTAGATAATATACTCACAAAGTTTTGCAAACATTAAAGTGCCCTATAAAATTTCAGTATTATTATTAAAGTTTAGAGCTATGCCAAAATGAAGTTATTAGGTAATGAATTTCATGGGACTGGAATGTTTCAAGCAAAGATTGACTCCCTGTGAAACATTCTGTGGAAAGAGATTGAATTAGTTGACCTCCAACTTCCCTGCTAACTCGTAGTCTAACTATATATGGTTTGTGGAAATAACCTCTCAGCCAAGAGAATAGGAACAACCATGGCCTCTTATTATTATTATTATTAATAACTCACAACTATGTAGTACTTTAAGGTTTGCAAAACATTTTCTTTACAACTATCAGGTATAAAATGCATGTACTATAAATCATCTTTTACATCCAAAGAAACAAGCCTACGGAGATTGATTTCCCCATGGTCATGCAACTAGCTGGTTAGATTTTAAACTCAGAACTCTTCCCTCCAGGTGCAGACCTATTTCTACTACATATACTCATCCTTAGCTGTGGGCATGAATCCTCTTCACCCTCAGATCACCTGATCTGGACCAGAAGTAACATGAACAGCCCTGTTGAAATCTCTTTGTTCCATTGAGATCACCCAGGGCCGTGATGGAACATCACTCAATGATAAGCTGACACAGAATGCAATAACCTTCCATGCCTTAGGCTCTTTGTCTACACATAGCAACTTCCCCTTGTCTTTGGAAAATAAGTCAACATGTTAAATTTAATAAATTCAATTGAATTTAACCTCACACTGCTGGAGCCATCCTGTTGTTTGAACAGTGGTTTGGAAGTCAAAAAAAACCTTGTTGTATGACCTTGGACAAGTCCTTTCTCCTCATTGGGCTTCATTTTCTTTTCTTTCTTTTTTTGCTTTTTAGAGGGCAATTGGGGTTAAGTGACTTGCCCAAGGTCACATGGCTAGTTTTGTGTTAAGTGTCTGAGGCCGGATTTGAACTCAGGTCCTCCTGACTCTAGGGCTGGTGCTCTATTCACTGCACCACCTAGCCACCACCACCCCCTCCACATTGGGCTTCATTTTCCTCATCTCTAAAACAAAGTGGTCAAACTCTATGAGCTTTAAGGGCCCTTCTAGCTCAAATGTCTGATAAGTTCTAACTCCCTGTTCTATGGCGAATCATTTCTTAGGTATTAAATAATAAGGTATTAAAAATAAGATACCTATTAAGATTAGCTGGGCAGTCCTTGGAGTTGACCCTTCTCTGAAGTCAGGATTTTCTTTATAGATAAGTCACACACATTTACCCATGCACATATCCTATCTGTACCCAATACATAGTCTGTTTTATCTACTGTAACTTACTCTAGACCTTTTTTGGACATGAATTCCTAGTTCCTCTCATTTCTCTGTGTTGTAAACTTTTATATTTAAGTCCCTCAGCATATTCTAATTACAAATCATATCTAATCAAGTCTCAGGAAACCTATGATGTTGGATGTTCCTACATTATGCTGTCCTATATCTGAACCCAATACATAATATTTTTTCCTAATTGTATATTCCCTAGCACCCTTTGAGCATTTAAAAGGTGACTACCAATAACTAAGATGATCTTATAAATCTCAGGCTAGAATAAAATATTGAGTTTGTATTATGTAGCCATGGGAAAGTCATGAACATATGAATAAGGAAATCAATAATATAAAACCAACTCTCCCTTCCCCCTGTTTCTCCCACCCCTGCCAGCAAGGGACCATCTGCTATCCTGTGTTTCATTATAGTACTTAATATCACCATGATTACTGTTTCTCCCCCCTGTGAGTTTATTTTAGGGATAGTCTTATGAATAGATGAAAAGTTATTAATTATTTGTTTGGATAATCTCCAAAGCATCCCTGCATTCTAAGTTTTTATAGTATGCCTTACTAGAGGATTTATTTGAGGAAGAGGAAAATAAAAAAAGGATGGTGGAAAAGCTTTTGAAGCATGTCATCCAATATTCTGGGTCTTACACTGTAAATTATCCAGATGTCTTTTGTCTAGGTAGAGTGGGATAAAAATCAAAGATATATGTAAGAAATACAAAAGTGTCAGAATACCATTATTATTACATAGATACAAACCCCCAAGTTTCACCACTTTACAAAAATGACTCAGGTTCCTTTCCTTTAATTGCTCTATTTTTTACTAATTATTCAAGTAAGTCCTTTCTGTAAAAGTTTGCCAAGAGCTCCAATTTACATTGACTATTTCTTTCTCACAGTACCCTGGAGACTGGTTAGGTGGCAAATGCCGTCAACTTCTTCAATTTACAAAGTTACTGACTCAAAAATTCCATGAGGAGCAAGTGGTAAATTAAGGATAAGGAACAAAGAAGCCATCTCCCAGTACACTGTGGACAAAAAAACCACACCCCCATGCTGACCTGGATAAATGCTAGAGCTGTTATGGATAATGCCCAATAAAATGTGCTCCATTAAATCTAAGTGATGCATAGAGATGAAGTAATTAAAATCCAATAATTTATAACTCAAAGTCTTTTGAAATCTCTTGGGATACATGGGCCAATGTCAGCTATTCTAAATTATTCATTGTTGACATTTTTACCATCCAAATGATAGTTCTCATATAGGTAACCAGAGTTTAGTATCACTTATATAGTTCATTTTTACAGCAATTAATTCTTTAAAGTAATGATTAGTTTAATATGTTTATCAAACATACATATCTGCAAAAAATTATTTTAGGTATCAAGATTCAGTCATCATTTTTGACCTTCAAGTTTATTTCTAATAGATTCCATCAATAGAAAAATTCTGCATTGCAAATTTAATAATAATAACTGAAGGGGCGGCTAGGTGGCACAGTGAGTAGAGCACCAGCCCTGGAGTCAGGAGGACCTGAGCTCAAATCCAGCCTCAGACACTTAACACTTACTAGCCATGTGACCTTGGTCAAGTCACTTAACCCCAACTGCCCTGCCTTCCCCCTCCAAAAAGGCAGAATTTGAACCTAGGTTTTCTTTATCCCACATCCAAAGATTCTTGGATACCCATTAAGTCACCCTTAGTTTTCTCATCTGTAAAATGAGAGAGACTACATTATCTTTGAAGTTCACTCTATCTATATTTTATAAATTATTTTATCTTTGTTTCAGAGCTGTATGGTGCACAGATATAATTTTTTTCCATGTTTTGTTTCTATCAGCAACCTGAATTAATTTCCAAAAATGTTATCGGGCATGATGTTGCTTTCAGAACAGACTTAGCCTTTGGTTATTCTATAACCCCACTGTTTTATAATGGCAATTAAGGGGGGGGGGGAGAAAGAAACTGACTTTGAATCTACTACTTGGATATTATTCTATTGCCAGGGAGCTTCTGACAGACTAAATACATTTAGAAAAAGATTAAGCTGATCATTATTGGCCTAAATAAAGGCTGAGATTGTTTGCTTGGTAAGGTAAGCCAAAGATTCAACTGATCTCAGGAGTGGTCACAGCTGAGGGACAGTTTCTAGTCCCTACATGTTCTTATAGCACAGAGGGGTGGTGGAGAAAACACTCTATTGCTACTCCCATATTTCTCTTGCTCTGTCATATCTAGTTCACCCTGCAACCAATGACTAAGATGGTCTTATAAATCTCAGTGATAACAGCACCTAAGACAGTTTGGAAATTTCTCCTTCTATTCTTATCATGGACATGAGAAATCAGTGAGCTTTCTGTCCTCCAGGTTTAAGTCTAATTGTGACTGTGCTATTAGATTATAATATCCATATAAATTAGAATAATATTATAAGGGAAGGTGATAAAATTTACAAAGCCACATACAGCATAATGTAGGTACATTCAAAATCATAGGTTTCCTGAGATTTGATTAGATATGATTTGTAACTAGAATATACTGAGGTACTTAAATATAAAAGTTTACAGCATAGAGAAATGAGAGGAACTAAGAATTCATGTCCAAAAAGGGTCTGGAGTAAGTTACAGAAGATTAGAAGATAGACAATTCTGATTACATAAAATTAAAAAGTGTCTTACACAAACAAAACCAATGCAGCTAAAATAAAAAAGAAATAGGTTATTGGGAAAATTTTTGCATCAAGTTGGTCTGATAAAAGTCTCTTTTCAAGATATTTAAGGAATTGATTCAAGAATAAAAATCTTTCCTCCTTTGATAAATTGAAAGGTTTTGAACAGGCAATTCTCAAAAGAAGCATTCCAAGTTATTAGTAACTATATGAAAAATTACCCAAATTACTACTAATAAAAGAATTTCAAATTAAAGCAATTCTGAGGTTTCATTTCACACCTATCAAATTGACAAAGATGACAAAAAAGGAAAACAAATTTTGGAGAGGGTTGCTGGAAAACAAGTATATTAATGTAATCTTGGTGGAGCTCTAAATTCTGGAAAGCAATTTAGATTCATGCCTAAAATGTCAGTAAGTTGTTCTTACCTTTTGACTTATTGATACCTTTACTAGGCTGCCAGTAAAAAAAGATCAACAAAAGAGGAAAAGTATCAATATTTATTTTTTTTAATTTAGCAACTGTTTTCATAGTGGTAAAGAACTATAAACAAAGGGGTGACCATCAAGTGGGGAATGGAAGAACAAATATGGTATATGAATGTAATCAAATGCTATTATACTATAAGGAGTGAGCTCAGAGAAAGTTGGGAAGATGTATCTGAAAAGATGGAGAGCAGAGTGAGCAGAACCAAAAGAACAATTTATAAAATAACAGCATTGTGAAGACAAACAATTTTGAAAGACTTAAGAACCCTAATCAATGCAACAACCAAACATAGAGTCAGGAAGGGCAAAGATTACTACTGGTGAATAAATTAAAGCATATGAATCATAGAATCTCAGATTTCAGGCTAGAGGGATCTTAAAGGTCATCAGGTTCAAACCTCTCATTTTGCAGATTAGGAAACTGAGGCACAGAAAGATTAAATGACTGGCCTAGGATCATACAGTCAACAGGTATTAAGGTAGGATGTAAACCCAGGTCTTCCTAACTCTAAATCAAGTTTGCTATCATGAAAAAAGCATACCAAAACTTGTACTGGATGCTAAGAATATTTATAAAAAGGGTTAGACAGCAAGAGAGATCAAAGAAGGGAGACAACCAGTCTTTGAGGGAGAAGAATAATAACTGAAAGTGATGAGAAGGTAAAGCTATTCAATCCCTTTTTTTATCTGTATTTTCTCTACCATGAAGAGTAATTTTCATACCAGAAGCAATAGTACAAAAACAGTTTAAAATGAGTTGAAACAATTATGGCTATAAAAATGGAATAGGTCATTTCAGGAAGTAGTGGGTTTCCCACCAATGGAGAACTTGAAGAAGCATATATTGGATGGCTTCTTGTCAGGAATAGTGCAGAGGCTATAGTTTTCAGGTAAGAAATGGGTAGGATGACTTTTGAGGTATCATTTAACTCTAAGATTCTGTGCATAGTTTGGATTTTAAATGATAGGTAATAGATAAGAACTGTAGATTGTTGGCAAACCAAAAGAAAAGATAGAAGTGTAACATCTACTTTCTTTATCCCATGGAAAAGGCAAATTTAGGGAGGGAGAAACTTAAAAAATTGACTGGGGAGGATAGTGGTATAGAATGTCAGGATATTTATTTTATTGATATCTGGGCTGTGTGAGAACTGGGTATGGGATAAAGGACAATAGATAAGGAAGATTTATTCTAATTGGATAAATATAATGAAAATTTGCTGAAGCAAAATAATTCACAGAAACATTAAGGGCTTCAATATGAATAGATTTTCCATTAAAATGGTAACAATAACAATAGTAATAATAATAACAAACATGTAGTGTTCTAAGTTTTGCAAAGTACTTTTCTTAGATCACCTCATTTAATCCTCACAACAATTTTGTGAGGCAGATTCTATTATTATGCCACATTTTACAGATGAGGAAACTGAGGCTAAAAGAAGTTGACTTTCTCAGGTTCGCACAGTTAGTGTCTGGGGCAGGATTCAAACTCAGGTCTTCTTGACTATATGTCCAGCATTCTATCCATTATACCACCTAACTACCTCTTTGAAAGAGTCATAGTATACCAAGATAAAGTCAAAATGGGTACACAATTTAGATATAAAGTCTGATACTATAAGCAAACCATGAGAGCAAGTAATAGTTTACCTGTCAGATTTATGGAGAAGGAAAAATTGGTAACCAAACCAGAGATAGAGAATAGTATGAAATGCAAAATGGATGATTTTGATTACCTTCAAATGAAAAGTTTTTGCACAAGCAAAGCCAATGCAACAAAGATTAGAATGGAAAGAATTAAGCTGGAAAAGAGGTTCCTCATTTCTGAAATATATGGAGAACTGAGTTAAACTTACAAGAATTTCCCCAACTGATAAATAATCAAAAGATATGAACAGGCAGTTTTCAGAGGAAGAAATTAAAGCTATCTATAGCCATATGAAAAAATGCTCTAAATCACTATTGATTAGAGAAATGCAAATCAAAAGAACTCTGAGGGACCATATCACACCTATCAGATTGGCTAATATGACAAAACAGGAAAATGATAAATATTGGAGAAGATGTGGGGAAATTGGAACACTAACACATTGCTGGTGGAGTTGTAAACTGATCCAAACATTCTGGAAAGCAATTTGGAACTATGCTCAAAGGGCTATAAAACTGTGTCTACCCTTTGACCCAGCAGTACCACTTCTAGGTCTGTATCCCAAAGAAATCATACAAATGGGAAAAGAACCCACATGTAAAAAAATATTTATAACAGCTCTTTTTGTGGTGGCCAAGAATTAGAAATTGAGGGGATGTCCAACAATTGGGGAATGACTGTACAACTTGTGGTATATGAATGTAATTGAATACTATTGTGCTACAAGAAATGATATGCAGGTGGACTTCAGAAACCTGGAAAGACTTGAATCGATGCAGAGTGAAGTGGGCAGAACCAGAAGAACATGGCACACAGTAACATCCACATTGTGCAATAACTAATTTTGATAGACCTAGCTCTTCTCAGCAATGCAAGGATCTAAGACCACTCCAAAAGACTCATGATGGAAAATGCTCTCTACAATCAGAAAAAGAAATATAGAGTCTGAATGCAGATCAAAGCATACTATTTGCTCTCTTTTTTGTTGTTGTTTTGTTTTGTTTCTTCTTTCTCATGGTTCCTTCCATTGGTTCTAATTCTTCTTTACGGCATGTCTAATGGGAACATTAAAAAAAAGAAGCATGGGAAAACAGGACGAGGCATAGCTCAAAGTAAGGCAACAGGGAGGATCAGTGGATAGAACACTGGGCCTGGAGTCAGGAAGACCTGAATTCAAATCCAAACTCAGATACTTACTAGCTGTGTGACCTTGGGCAAGGCACTTAACCACTGTTTTGCCTAATCTACTGGAGAAGGAAATGGCAAGCCACTCTAGTATCTTTGCCAGGAAAACTCCAGAGTCACAAATAATCAGATATGACTGAGTAATTGAATGAACAACAATATAACTCAAAATAAGGAGAAAAGGACTTGTCTCTGGTGACAGAAGGTATACCCAAAATAATGAAATCATGGATCTTTCGAAGTATTTATAGGCCTACATCATTTGGTTAATATTTAAATATGAGAATTTTGTGAATTGATAAATTAGAAATAAGCCATATAAATAGATCAGATGGCGCTTTCATGAATTTTGCTTCTTTCAGACAGTTCAAATGAGAGATGAGCCAATCCTTCCATGAGGTACTTATAAGTTCTGCCAACTGAAACCATATGAAAATTATATATTGCAATATATGTAGCATTTACTGGAGCAAAATTGGGCCATTTAAATATTACACAAATGTGAAGTACTTACAATGCTAATAACAACAATATAATTACTTCACTGTTCTCTCATCTGGTAGGATTATTTTGATTTTGCAATCCAATATAATTGTCATACTGCCTGGTTAAACAATGGTCAAAAGCCAGACTGAGGCTATATCCAGCAAGGGCAAAGATAATTGCTGGTGAATAGAAGAAGGCATATGAATCACAGAATCTTAGCTTTCAGGGTAGAAGGGATCTTAAAGGTGGTCAGGTTCAAACCCTTCATTTTGCAAGTGAGGAAACCAAAGCACAGAGAGGTTAAGTGACTGGTCTAGGATTACATAGCCAAGAAGTGTCTGAGATAGGATGTAAACCCAGATCTTTCTGACCCAAAATCCACTTCCCTATCCACTGCCATTCATAAAAAAAATGTAATCAGAATAGTTTGAGCTCCAGGGACATGTTAGTCCCTTGCAGAAATGATCTCATAAGTTAATGATGTTTCTTCTGCATTGTTGTAAGTACTAATTCAGCAAAAAAAAAAAAATGTCATTAGCACACTTCCTCAAAGATAAAAATTTCATCTGCTAATGCTAAATTGTTAAACAAATGATTATAAATGTCAAGGTAAAATAGACCCTGTGTTTGAAGGGATACTAGGGGTCATCTAGTCCAACACCTTCCTAAAGAATTAATCCCCTGTATAATGTTATATACAGAGTCAGTATCAAAGGCCAGTTCAAGCCTTTGCTTGAACAATTTCAATAATAAAAGGCTGCCTTTTGAGATATAAAGACTATGCCACTTTCAGACAGTTCAGAATATCAGGAAATTTATCCTCATATGGAATAGAGATCTGTTATCCTGATACTTTCAATGTGTTGACCCTATTTATTTTCTCTCTCACTAGAGCAGATTTAAATTCTTCTCTCATATGGCAGCTCTTCAAATATCTGAAGGCAGTTATGTCCCCCCCAGTCTTCTCTTCTTCAGGCTGGCTTGTGTTCCTTCTGTCACCCATATTACAGGTATTTCCTTGACTATAAAACTCACCAAATGGCCAAATAAACCACCCAATTCCACAATTTAGTTAAAAGATGATTGGCAGACAAGTTTGAAACCAATGTCGAAAAAGAACCAGATTGGATTATCTGTGGATTTTATAGTTGTACAAACTAACTCCTTTTCTTAGAAAAACTGGGGGATCTCAATTAACATCCACACAAAATAAACTGAAAAGAGAAGAACTGGTTATTCATCTACTGTTATTTCTCCTAATCTGAGCCATTCTTTTTTTTTTTTTTTGCTTTGCTTTCTTTCTTTCTTTTTTGCTTTTTGGAGGGAAGAAGGTAGGGCAATTGGGGTTAAGTGACTTGCCCAAGGTCACCCAGCTAGTTTTTGTGTTAAGTGTCTGAGGCCAAATTTGAACTCAGGTCCTCCTGACTCCAGGGCCAGTACTCTATTCACTGCGCCACCTAGCCGCCCCTGCCATTCTTCTATAGTGGTATTATCTCCTGTTTCTGTTCAGAGAAAACTTTTCTGTCCCTTTCAGTGTGTCTATTTCTGTCTCCTTCTTCTCTTCTCTTCTTCCTTACCCCCTTGCCCCAACCTTAATTCAAATGAAATTTAAAGATCCCACTGGAATTTTGGAGAACTCTAGACTTTGGTGTCCCAGCAGATGCTTCTCTCTGGCACAAACAGATTTAGGAAGCAAGACTGAGTGCACCAAGTCCTACTTAGCTCATTATTGGAGGGAACACATTGAAATTCTCTGAACCTGACAGCTCCTATCAAACCATGCTGCATTCTCAGGGAGAATCCTGGAATCACAACTCTCCTTTTCTTGTATAATGAAAGATGCACAAATCTACTCATTCTGCAGAAAACCCTCACAATCTGGTGTAGCCACTTGAAAAAGAAATAAGGACCCCTCTGCTCAATACAGCAATAGCAAAGATTTGCTCTGTATAGAGCAACAATCATTTAAATTTACTGTTAATCCTCAACTCAGTCTACTGTAGGACACAGTACTTGGGTATGCACAGACTACTAATACGGGGGTGTTAACTCCAAAAAAAAGGGTTGTAAAACAGAATAAAAACTGCCTTTGCCATAATCGGGTGCTAAATGTATATAAACACTACCACCTAGTGTTAGAAATAAATAGTGCCCAACCTCACTTGTCTTAAGAATGCTAAGGAATAGACTTCTAAGAAGCTGCTAAAACTCAAAATATTAGTAAAATAAGTCACACAAGAGAAGGGATAATTTCACTTCCAGCAAAGATGCTGAGTTATCAAAATTCCATAAGGTTGTGTGGGTCTGACATATTCTAAAAGCTTGAAATGAGATAGCTTTTCTGGAAACAAGCTTTCATTCATTCCTTTGATCACTCACTCATTCAGTTAAGCCATTTTTTGAGCAATCATTGTGTACCCCGTACTGTTCTAGGTGGTGTTTTGTTGTTATTTTTAACAATGCCTTTGATGTCCACCTTCAGCCACCTCTTACGTGTGGCTCCAAGAAGCTGTAGCACATGCAGCTGCCACCCCTGGTGAATCATCTTGGCAGACAGGCTAAACAAGGTTAAAGGTAACCTACAGACCTCAAACCTGTCCATGAGTCAAGGGGATGTCAACTCCAAGAACTTAAAGACTTCCCCTGGCAGAATGGGCAAATTAGAACAGTTTGTTCCAATGGCCATGAAGGTGGCTGCAGCGGGAGCTGTAGGACATTTAGTGCTTGGTAAGACATCAAAGATGCCAAGGTCATTCCCTGCATCCTGGACCAATACCAATCATCTTAACTCTTGTCTAGCCACTGGACTTCAATGACTCTGAAAAAAAGAGTGAGGCTGACAACTTTATGCAACTATTTTGTCTTTGTTATTGTTGTTAGGTCATTCAGTTGTGTCCAGCTCTTCATGACCCCATGGACCATAGCACACCAGGCCCTACTATCCTCCACTATGTCCCAAAGTCTAAGTTGATTTTCATAGCTTCCATGACACCATCTATTCGTCTCAGCCTCTGCCATTCCCTTCTTCTTTTGCCTTCAATCTTTTCCAACATCAGGGTCTTTTCCAATGAGTCATGTCTTCTCGTTATGTGGTCAAAGTATTTAAGCTTCAGCTTCAGTATTTGACCTACCAGAGAATAGCCTGAATAAATTTTTTTACATATTGACTGATTTGACCTCCGTGCTCTCCAAGGGACTCTAGTCTTCTCCAGCACCGCAATTCGAAAGTGTCCATTCTGGAGTGCTCAGCTTTCCTTATAGTCCAACTCTCACAGCCATGCATTCCTCCTGGACTCTTCCTCATTTAAATCCAATTCATGTGTAAGTCAAGATGTTACTTCATGATGTCATGGGTCCTCTTCAAAAAGTAAGATGGACAACATTTTTAATGTGTCCCTGTCCTCAAAGAAATGATAAGCTCTGAGGGCAGAATCCACATATGGAACTAGGCAATAAGCACAATTATTCAGGAAACTAGCGGGACAGGGAAATACAGGGAAAGGGACGGACAGAGAGAGAAGAGGAGGAGGAAGGCAGGAGGCAGAGAGAAGCAGGCATCAGAGAAAGGCAGAATCCTTTGATTTAGTTGACCAGAATTCTGAACACCTGTATTCATAAGCCTGACAAAGGCCCACTGCTTAAGTGTCAACTTTCACAATAAGGTAGGGAAGCATTTTATGCCATCCCTTTGAAAGTTTTTCTTAAGTGTTCATAAATAATACCTTAATAAAGGATGAAAATAACTTACACAAGAAATAAGCATTATTATTCAGAAAATGAAAACCAAAAAGACCGTAAATGTTGGATTCATTATATTTCCTAGTAAGAATCTCAAAATTTAAAAACTATAAGTTGCCAAAGGAATATATTCATATGTATATTCAGTTAGAATCAACATACATTCTCTGGGAAGAAAATATATTTTAGAGCCACATTAACTCTCTTGAGAGGCAGCAGGCACAGCAGAAAAAACACCCTCCATTGGGAAGACCTAGTTTCAAACCCTACCTCCGACTCCTAAAGACTGTTCGACTTTGGACAAGCCACTTAACCCAGAAGGTCAAACCTCTAAGCAGAAGCCCCTTTGGAAAGGATTTGAAAATAGTAATGCCCTGTGTAATGTCTCATAATAAGGACCACAACAATTATATCTATGCCTTTAACAAACCTTGATTTAGCACTTTGTTATTACGTTACCCTATTGTTCATTGACCCCCTCTTTGATACCAGGTTCTCCCAAGGGCTGAACTCAAAAATTGTTTCAGCCTCCTCTCTCACTGGGGAATTCACTTTTCACTCCCTTCTAGGGGGAAAGAAGTGGACCCAGCTGGATGCTGTCCCCTTTTTTCTGAAGCCTAGTTAGAAGTCCCCCACAAACATTAATATCTGCCCCAGATCCCTTTTATTTAGGTTGAGTGTTATTGGGGTGGGCTGTGTCATAGGCAGACCATGCTGAGGGTAAGAGCAGGGTGTGGTGACAGAGACTGTAGAAGTAAAAAGATAAATTGCTGGGTGGATCCAGGAGCTCAAGCCTGTAGGTTTGGCGTCTGCTGCCCTGCCAGTGTATGGGGGCTGGTGAAGTGAGGGGTTGCTGAGTGAGCATCTTTGGGATTAGAGATGAGCTTCTCTCATGCTAATTTATCAGATTAGACTTCTTAAGTGTCTAGGCCTGAGGAGACAGCTGCAATTACTTTACTTTTGGCACATAATTATTTTGGGAAGTCTTGAGAGTTCACGAGGACTAAAAAAAATATCTAATCTTCCAATTTCTTGTTGACATGGCCCTGGAGATACAAAGGGAAAAATGGTCTCAGTCTTAAAGGATTTTTCTTTATTGTGGGAAAATATGTATACAGTAAGTTAAATATTAACGCATATACATATATATATATATATATTCATGTTCATACACACACACACTGGATTCGATATGTACAAAGTAGATTCAAAGTAATTTTTACCAGGAACTTGAGGAGAAATTATGATAAGTTTCCTTCCAAGCTGAACCTTGAAGGAAATCAGGGATTCCATTTTGAAGACTGAGAAGGAGCGGAGGCCAGGAGATGGAGGAAGAGTCAGACTATGCCAAGGCCTAGAGAAAGAAGAGGGAATGTTGTATACAACTCACTAAAGTTGAATATATGGAGAGTAATCCTAATAAACCCAGAAAGGTACATTGTGATGAACTTTAAAAGCCAAACAGAGGAAGCAGGAAGGAGCCATTAAAGCTTCTCAAACAGGGAAGTGACAAGATCACATCTTTGCTTTGGGGATATCACATCCCACATCTTTCTGGAGAATGAATTAGAGAGCAGAATGACTAGGAAGAAGAGGGAGTGGGAATAGGGAAATCAGTTAGGAATCTATTGTACTATTGCAGGTTTGAATATCCAGACTTGAATCAGGGTGGTAACTGTGTGAGTGGAGGAAAAGGGATGAATGTGAAATTTATTGTGCAGGTGATGCCATTGATGTCATTAGAGAGGGAAAGAGAAGAAGAGGATTTAAGATTGCAAAACTAGCTGACTAGAAAATTGATGGTGCCCCAGTAACAGAAATAGAGAAGTTAAGGGGAGAAAGGATGAATTCTGTATTGGACATGTTGAGTTTGAGATGTCTACAAAACAGTCAGTTGGAGAGGTCCAAGAGAGAATTGTGCTGAAATATGGTGCTGAAATTCAGAAGAGAACTGAGGCTAGATAATCTGGTTTGCAAATGGGTGACAGTTGAACCCATGGACCTTGATGAAGGAGACAGAGAAAAGACATTTTTTACAAAATAGTTTTATTTCATGCCCAAATGTTGGTAAGTGAAGAATACAGCATTTGGGGAATGTCTGAGAAGAAAGAGGGAAGGAGTGAAAGCGACAGTGGTAGTAGACAGTGCATGGTTAATATCTTCCCTAACATGGAACATAACCTTACAGCTGTGAGAGACGACTTCCTGAAGGGTCATAGGCTTAGAGCTGGAATGGACTTTGGAGGCCAGTACTGGTGTTGTTCGTTGTTGTTGAGTCCGACTCTCCATGGCTCCATTTAGGGTTTTCTTGGCAAAAAATACTGGAGAAGTTTGCCATTTCCTTCTCCAGCTCATTTTACAGATGAAGAAACTGAGGCAAACAGGGTTAAATGATTTGCCCAGGGTCCCACACCTAGTAAGTGTCTGAGGCCAGAAATGAACTGAGACTCCAGGGCCAGTGCTCCAGCCACTGTGCCATCTACCTGCCTTCTCCTTTTACAGATGAGGAAACCAAAGCCAGGGGAGATTAAATTAAGTCACCCAAGGTCACAGAAGCAACAACTGTGAGCAGCAAGATCTGGATTCAAGTCCTTTGGCCCCCATAGCTAGTCCTTTTCCCACTATATCATGATTCCTTCCTTCCAGCAAAAAAGACAAAAGAATTCCTAATGTATTCCATATCAGAGGAATCTAGTAGAAAGTATATCAAGAGCTGTGTGTTTACTTTTAATTCAAATTCAATTTTTAAGACCTACTGTAGAGTAACAGGCTAGGGAACACAAAGACAATTAATAGTAAAACAGTGTCCTAGCCCTCAAGTAATTTACATCCAGCTTGAGGACACAATGCTGTGTTATTTAAAATAGTAACAGGGGCAGCTAGGAGGCACAGTGGATAGAACACCACCCCTAAGGTCAGGAGGACCTGAGTTCAAATCCAACTTCAGACACTTATTAGTTGTGTGAATCTGGACAAGTCATTTAAACTTATTTGTCTTCATTTTCTCATCTATAAAATGAACTGAAGAAGAAAATGGTAAACCAGTGCAGTATCTTTGCCAAGAAAACCCCAAATGGGATCACAAAGAGTCAGACATGACTGAAACAACTCAACAATGATTTAACTATATAAGGGGCAGAATTTAGGAATACCTAAGAGGATTGAGCTACATCAACCGACACAATGTATTTGCACATACTACAGATAAGAGGAAAATTTTTATTTCAAAGCAAAATTAGAATATCCAACTCATAAAATTTTTTTTTGCTTTTTTTTTAGAGGGGGGAGGGAAGGGTAATTAAGGTTAAGTGACCTGCCCAAGGTCACATGGCTAGTTTTGTGTTGTGTCTGAGACTGAATTTGAGCTCAGGTCCTCCTGACTCCAGGGCCGGTGCTCTATTCACTGTGCCACCTAGCCTCCCCCAATAATTTTGATTTAAAGTGCATTTTCACAGATATGAGAAATCATAGTAAAATTATTTTTTAAAAATTTTTTATATCAACTAACATACCTGGGCCCTTTCCATAAATACAGAAACAAAAGTTGTTCTTTGAGGACAAGGACATTCCATCTCTTTGTAATTAATCCCAGTGGCTGGCACATAGTGGGTGCTTAATAAATGTTTGTTGAATTGAATTGGGATTCCCAGTGCCTAGCACTGTGTGTTGAACATAAAAAGGTCCTTAGTAAATGCCGACTTAATTGATCTGATTTTTTTTAAGTGCTCATACTTTAAAACCTGTGATGGTAACAGAAAGGTCGAATTGGTGACATCAGACAGTAGAGTAGAAGAAAATCCGTCCTGGACCAGGAGTCAGAAAGCCGGGGCTCTAGCCCCAGCTTTGTACCTAACCAGTTGTGTGATCTCAGGTAAGTCTCTAGACCTCAATGCCCTCAGTGGCAAAATGAAGGGGCTGAGCTGGAGGATCTCTAAGGTACTTTATAATTCTATAATTCTATGACTCCATGACTCATTTTCTTGTATAATTAGGGCAGTACTGTAGCTGAAACAGCCTGCTTGGTTGTAAAGCCAAATAGCACATAAAGAGCCATAAGCTAGTAACCTAAATATAGGCCACCAAAATTGCCACCTTTACATCTTGCTTCATTACCACTTTCTTCTGGATCCTTGAATACATCTTTTATGCTTCACTACCTTATTTTAAAGGCAAATAATAATATTAATCCACCTAAGAGAGGTTTCATGAGAAATGTTTAGTGATGATAAAAGTGTTCAGAAGACAAAATTACAGTACATGATGTGCAAAATTGCATTACAGAGAAATACCAAACTGAAAGAGGGGAAGGGTGAGAGAGAGAGAGGGAGGGGTAGAGGAATGGGGGGGAGAGGCAGAGAGAGAGAGACAGACAGACAGACAGACAGACAGACAGACAGAGGCAAACCCCAGGGACATCAGGTACTATGCCATTAATGATTAGGTAGAATCTCTGCCTTTTGGAAGTTTACAAACCAAATAATAAGGGTAGAAGTTTAACCAATGACAAATAAGGTTTGCAAGAGTTCATGTAGGTAGGTGGCTCAGTGGATATAGCACCAGGCCTGGAGCCAGGGAGAACTAAGTTCAAATCTAAGCCTTAGACCCTTCCTAGCTGTCTAACCCTAAGCAAATCACTTAACCCCTCTTTGCTTCAGTTTCCTCATAGGTAAAATGAGGATAATAATAGCACCTGTCTCCCAGGATTGTTGTGAGGACCACATAGTAAATTCGATGATGATGATAATGATGGCAACTCAAAACATTGTGAGCCTGATTTTTAGGAATTCACAACAATCTGTAAGTATCACTATCGTTTTTTAGAAATGATTCAATATTTTTCATAGTTGCATGTCCAGATCAGAAATTTTAGTCACAAACACTCTCAGCTGTTCTGTCTCTGCTTGTGTTCACCACAGAACTCAGCCACAATCAAAGAATTCTAGAGTTGGAAGGAGCCCCAGGAGCCACCTAGTCCGCCTGAGAGAAATCCCCACAGCTTTCCTGCTTACTGGCTCAGTTTCCTTAAGTACTGTGATCCTCTCTAATCTACTCAGCCTTGACATTGGTCATCTTCTCAACCCCTCCCAAATTCAATTAATCACTAAATCCCATCATTTCTTCCTTTATAACACCATTCACTTATTTTCCTTAATTTCTTCTGCAATTTGCCACCCCCCAAATTCAGTTCATCTCATGCTTGAATTATTCCAATTAGTCTCCTAACCTTTTTCTCCCACTTGAAACCCATCCTGCACCTTGTATATTACATTGATTTTCTGAAAAATGCCCCTTTTTCATATCATTACCCAGACCAAAATCTATAAAAAAAAAAACTTTTGGTCTAGAGGAGTCTTTTCAAATGCAATTTTTCCTGGCAAAGTTTATACTGCCTTTGTTTGCACTGGTACCAAATCTCTGAACAAAGGGACAAGGGGTTGTGTGATATACCTTGGTGTAGAAGGGACCCAGGCTGTTAATTAGTCCAATGTCTGTGATCCTTGCTTCCTGGGTATAATCCTTAATCTGGAATTATACTTAAACCCTTCCATGCCCAGTTCTTGCTCTATACTACTTCTGTGGCTTACTACCTGTCTGACCTTAATCACTTAATCTCTCCGAGTCTGTTTCCTCATCTGTAAAATAAGTTTTTAACCTCTTACATCCCTCTCAGCTCTAATCCATATATAATCCTCTGACCCTTGATGAAGCTTTTCTTTCTAAATTACTCCAGAACAAGGTGATTTCTAGCCCTTGTTAATACCAATGTACATTGAGCTATATGCCATCTACCGCTGGTATTAAACATTTCACATACATATGTTTTATCTTCCTACATAAATGATCTTTTGGTCATGCTTATAAGGAAAAACTTAATTTTTCATCAATGGCATGGGAAATACTCTAAACACTATCCAGGGTATTAAGCCAACTTGGAATATTTTTTTCTTCACTTCCAGTGGAGTCATGATTACACAGAGCATTTCCCCTAGCCAAGGCTTGGCTACAGTTTTTAATCATGCCCAAAGTCTTTGAGGAAGATAACAGAACATGTAACTAGGCCATATCCATCACTGACAGCTACCTTCTATTCCAAGTTGAAATCAGAATTGTGTATGTGGCATGAATAGAGTAGCATGGAAAGATAAACTGACTCACTTGACTATATAACTAAAAATGGATTTTGAACTTTATCTCTGTCACATTTTCAGAATATCTGCTTACTTCCTCTGTAAAATGGGAGTATTTATATCACTTTTGATTTCATATACAGTATCCCAGAGATTCCCTAAGAAACACACAATTTAAACACAAACTACTACAAATGAAAAGAAAGATTACCTTCTTATGATAAATGCCAAGGCCAAGGCTCCTATACCTTGGCTCAGCTATCTGAATGGTCTAAGAAGATTGACTTCACACTTGGAAATTTTATAGATTTTCAACAGTCAGCAGCAAAAGCTTATTTATCCTTCAGGAACATGCTGCTGGTTTGTTCTGGCATGGAGAGGGTAATTCTTCAATCATCCAGTGCCACACAATGAGAGGTCTATAAAAAGGCCATTTATTCAGGAAACATGTATAAAATAAACATGTGTGAGTTCTCTTGTCCTACACTGTCTGATGTCACTAATCAGATCTCTGTTACAATTATCAGGGTTGGAAAGTACTATCGTGTCCAACCTGTACTTCAAAGAGAATCCCTTCTACAACAGACCTGACAGGTGATCAGTGCTTGTCTGAAGACCTCCAGCAATAAAGCCTCCCACTATCTCCAAGGAGACCCACTTGGGAGAGCTCAAATTTAGGAAGTTTTTCCTGTCATCAAGACTTTGAATCACCCACTGCCCCTAGTTTTGTCCTTTCAGACCAAGTAGAACACATCAAAGGCTAGAAACATAAGAAGCCTATTGAAAGGAATGGCAAAAAAAAAAAAAAGTTAATAGCACATTAATGAAATGGAATATTAGTGTTCCTTAAAAAAACAATGAATATGAAAAATTTTAGAGAAGACATATAGAATGACCAGGAAAATGGTTTTACCCATCAATAACAATATAAATGGAAGGAAAACACACACAAACTAAACGCCATGTAATTACTATGACCAAGCCTGACCCTGAAGAATAGGTGAGAAAATATAGCTCCCTCCTTTTTCTGATGAAGTGGAGGATCATGGTTTGAAATGGCATAAAACATCAGACTCTGTTGATGTTCAGTCTTGTCAAATTTTTTGCCCCTTTTAATTTTTTTGTTACAAGGGAAGACTCTCTGAGGTAGGGAGAAGGAAGGGATATATTTGGAAATTAACATTATGTCAAAATATAAGATTGCATTTTAAATTTTAAAATAAAAAAAATCTGATGAGGATTCCCTCAAATTAGTAAGATTATACACTAACCTGGAAGTGGGAAAATTCAAGTTCTACTATGAAGTCCAGTCCTGAGTGTAATAATGTCATCTTTTTGACTGATACCACATTCTCCACATTTTTATGCTAATTTGTTCACCTAATGATTCATGCAATGTTCTAAGCAGTCACCTTCATGCTTAAATGCATAGCTCTATTCCCAAGTCTTAGAGTTCCTCAGTTATCTGCACAATGAAGAGTTGGAGGGATTTCTTTATTATTTTATCAGTGAGAATCAAAAGAAAAAAAACTTGTAAGGAAAGATGAAAGTTCTTATTTGCTCCATATTTACTCCTACCACAGTATCAGTGTATCTGGGGCTATTCTACTACATAGCAATTTGCTTGTGGTTTCTGACCAGGAGCTGAATTTTTGTCTGTTTGGTGTGATTCATGCCCTTTCCTTACATATTTGTCAAAAAAAGCTGTTTCTTCCTTGGGGACATTAGCAGACTCATTACATCTTTTATTTAATTAATAAAAAAGGTTAAACTCGTCAGTAAAACCAGCAAGCAAGACCCTACATATAAGACATCTTGCCAAATACCTTCCATCAAAGATGAAACATAAAGAGAATAACAACAAATGTTAGTTTATCTTAAGTGCTTCTACATATTCTTGCTAAATCAATGAAAATGGAACCATGGACATTTTAATATTCTACTAAATTCCTCATAGTTATAAACAAGTAGAATGTCATACTCCCTTTCTTCCTAAATTTAGTATTACTATAAAAACCTTCCTACTTTGAACTATTGTTCATGAACCCCTACAGTCCTATATATTGAAAAAAAATAAATGTGTATGGGAAAAACTTACATTTATTGCATGTTTAAGTCACTTTTATTGGGAGGTAATTTTCAGGATTATAATTTGCTTATGTTATTTTAAAAACTGGAATCATAATCTCATTTTTCCTACCATTTGACAGCTTTATGTACTTATAACCCATTCCCAAGACCATTCTCTCCACTCTCCTGCAATTTTATATTATATGCACTACCAACCTTTCCTTTGTAAATAGAATATTCATTAAGCAAAATTTCATTCCTATTCATCAAATAACTAGGCTAACCTTCTGTATTTTTGCTATTCCAGTTCAGGCTTCCTTGTCATAATATGCTTATGTATAACTTGTCCCACAAGTCTTCTGAACCCAATGTCACACTATCCTAATATTTTCTATGTTGGAAAAGAATAAGGACTTTCTACAAAAAGACAAGTTACCATATACATTAGGCAAGGAAGCAGTAAGAGGCACATCCTTAAGATGAATGCTCATGAGAATAATTTTCAGATGTGGCAAAGGGGAAAAAAGCATGTTTTGCTGAAAAGCCTAAATTGGAAACTTCAGTGATAATATTAAAGGGCAAGAGAATAATAAAAAAGAAACATGCGACTTAAATGCATCAGCAAGTTTATTTACAAATGCAGTTGGAACAGTAAAGAAATACACTAGCTCCTGGGGGGAAAAAAAGGACAACCTTTTGTTGCACAAGCCATAGTTAACATTTTCTTAGTGAAGAGAAGAAACTCTTAAGAGTGAATTGTTCAAAACTAAATCCACTGATCAACCAATACAAGAGTCCCCCTCATCCAAAAAAAAAAAAAAAGAATATTGAATATGTATATGAAAAAAATCACAATGGGAGGCAAGTTAGAAAACCAGTCTACGGAAAACAAATATTAATGTAATAGGCCTGCATTACTTATTTTGTGGTATACATTACAAATAAGGTCAGCCATTGCAAATATATTTAAATTAACTATTTCAAATAATGTTTAAGAGCATTCTTTCTTTCAAAAAACATCCTCTTCATACACCAATGGAAAGTCAAGCTAGATATGAATTATTAGCCTCAAAAATATTTTGAAATTATTATTGATAAGTATTTGTTCTCCCTTGTGCTTTTAATATGCTGAATTCAAAAAATGAATACTGTGCTTTTCCCAAAACATGATTACCTTCTTATAAATAACAAAAAAAAAAATACAGTTAACATAAGGGATATAAATGTTCCTATGTAATCTAGACAGGCCAAAAAAAAAAAAGTTACTCTTTTTTTAAAAAAAAGACATACAATATATATTTATAGATCTACACCAGCAGCAACCACCTCTTCTTCTATCTGCAACAGTGCTTTCGTATGGAGGTTTACTTCACATGGAGGTTGGCTGTCCAGCTGATCAGGCAAGGAGAAAAGAAAGAAGAAAAATACTTAGATTCAGAAAGAGTTCAATATTGAGTATCCCGGACACTTAGTAGCAATTGTGTTTTGAGAAAATCATCAAGAATGAGTGAAGTAAGTTTTGCAACTCAATCATTGGACAAATAACTGTATCTTTTGGGCAGAAAGATTTCTCCTCATTTGCAAAATGAAGATTAAATTTAGTCACTTGGATAGAAATAAATTACAGCCAACTCTCACTTATTTGTGCTATTGGAGGAAAGAGGAGGCCCCAACAGTACAAAATAATAATTACTACCCCTACCCCCGGAAAAAATTCAGATTTTACTCTGGAATTTAGTCCAGGAGAAAGATACACAAATTCAATTTAATACATGTCTAACTTTGACATTCACATGCCATAAACCCACTGTCAGCAGTTTGGGATGTAGCTTAACAGTTAGGGCAAGGAAACCTCAGCATAACAAAAAACCCACTGAAAGAATAATCCATCCACAGAAAAGAGAGAATTGGCTGAGTATAAGTCATTAATAAAGCACTCAGCAAATAAAGGTCTATACAAATACCTCATAGTTCAAAATCATATTGTTTTGCTGATAAGGAAGAAACACTGGTTACCAGCATCGCTGTCCAAAATATAAACAGCAGTTATGGTTGCATTCACATAGCTATAAACAATATGCCAAGTCCATTAATTTTATTTTCCTATGGTTTATAACACACTAAAAAAGATATTCTTTTAAACCAAAACATGTGTCACATGCTAAGACACAAAGTAACATTTGGGACTTCAAAAATTTGAGTCTCCAGAAGAAAGATGCTGAAGGCCCAAATAATCCTGAGAAATATTGTTCTGCTTTTGGGGGAGAGGGGAAAATGGGTAGAAAGACAGTCTCAAAATAATAACAACACCAAACTTGAACAACTGCTTGTTCTTTTTTTTGACTTTTAATTTGTAGGAAATGGTATCGTCAAAAAAATTCAAAACCATTTGGTTATTTTCTTTTTTTTTCTTTTTGGAGGGCAATTGGGGTTAAGTGACTTGCCCAAAGTCACATGGCTAGTAATTGTGTCAAGTGTCTGAGGCCGAATTTGAACTCAGGTCCTCCTGACTCCAGGGCCGGTGCTCTATTCACTGCGCCACCTAGCTGCCCCGATTTGGTTATTTTCTAAGAAACATATTCAAAAGTCTAAAGTTAGACCTTTGTTAAAATGAGGTGAAAGTGATGAAAAAAGAAAGAACCAGTTCCTAAGAGGTCTAACTTCAAATCTCTTATTTTCCTTTTAGCCATTCTTGCTTAGGGCTCTGTGTATGCCCAGAGGGCAGCATAGGGGAAAACTTGTAGGTCTCCAGCTCCCCATAACCCCCTTTTCTT
Source organism: Petaurus breviceps papuanus (assembly GCF_028583685.1). Classification (NCBI taxonomy): domain Eukaryota; kingdom Metazoa; phylum Chordata; class Mammalia; order Diprotodontia; family Petauridae; genus Petaurus; species Petaurus breviceps. The sequence continues at coordinate 12,167,470 of NW_027187324.1, read as the reverse complement.
GACCTCATAAATCACCTTCTTGTGCTGACATCCTAAACAATCACCCAACTCTATTCAAACCCTCCCTGGAATGGGGCAGCTTTGAGTTTATCCAAAAAATACTCCTAAAAATGGGGATTCTGAGGCAGGGTGCTTGTGGGGGTAGCAGATGCAGATTCAGGAATGTGCATGGGAGCCCGAGGTCTCATTAAAAGGCAAGAGATTTTCTCTCTGATTTGCTCTCTTACATTTGAATCGGAGATAGCACTCATTGCAGTACAATTCATTATTTCGGATTCTGACTTCTGCTCCTGAGCTGGAGCCTCCGAGATCACACTCGCAGGCCACACACTGGAAGGGAAACAGCAATAATTAGTTATCTCTGCCATAAAAGAAACTACTTGTGGAAATAATGAATAGAAGCACTTTATGAGGGGGGCGAAGGGGAGAGAGAGAAAGAGAGATAGAGAGAGAGAGAGAGAGAGAGAGAGAGAGAGAGAGAGAGAGAGAGAGAGAGAGAGAGAGAGAGAGAGAGAGAGAGAGAAGCAGCTTCTAATTCCCTTAACCAATATTAGCAAAAGCAAACACAATGATTAGCGGATGAGAAGGAAGTGCTCCAGGTGAGGCATGAGTCTGGTTACATCAAGCCAACTTTCATTCTAAATATGCTGGGAGGCAGAAATGAATCACTGATTAATTTAATGAAATCCTAATCTTCAGGTTTCCTGGGGTGGGGTGAGGGGGAGAAAAGTCATGGCATTACATGAAAGACCTACCTCTGTTCATCAATGAAGGCTGGGATGTGGGCCCAGCTTTCTGAGGCAGGTCCTTGATAGATTCCATGCAGTACAAATTCCAATCTACTTCTCACATGGAATCTTTACTTCAGTGAAGGATATTTTGGCCCCACAATTTTGTTCATGTATTTGGAGAATATTAAGGATTCTGGTTTATTCAGGTAAGCTAACATGCAAGCCTCTACTGCCACTGTACCAGTTAGAACAACCCTGGTGGTGATGTCCCGTAGGACAATGAAGAACCAATCACTACACTTACTCTCCTTCCCAAAGTAAGTGCTCCTCAGATAATGGACCTACATAATATTTCTCTAATAATAAGCATCTCACAAGGCAAAAATTACAGCCTTTTTTGAAAATGTGAATTGCTTTTATTTTACAAATGTGGAGTGTCAAATGTGTACATATGGGGCATATGATAATTTATAGCAATTTTTCATTTTTTATATTCTCTATTTCAATAGCAAATAAAACTTAGGGTAAGAAATAACTCCACGACCTCTGTATTTTTCACAGATTAAGCTATGTTTTCCACCACATGTTCGATAATATTCCAGGGGCAAACAACTCTAAAGATTACCTTTGACAATAAGCACCCTCACCTTCCACCCCTGGAAAAACAGAAACAAAACAAAACAAAACGCAAAAACTATATTTGAAATATGACAACATAAAGGTGGTTGTACTTTGTTCAGTGGATCAAAGAATACGCCAGAATTTTGAGGATATCAGTGGTGCTTCCAAATCAGACCCTCTATTAAGTTCAAGCTTTAAGAACTAAATATTAGTAGAAAACTCAGCAGAAAGGCCATGTGGATTGATGCCCGAAGCATAAGGCTAGTTAGTAGTGTCCCCAAAACCAGCGATCCAAGAAGCCATGCGTTCTCCAAGCCAAGCCCCAGTCTTCATGTTGCTTCTCTGAATTCTCACCTTAAAACAATGTAAATGATAACAAAGCCCCAAAGATTCGATGATCATGGCCGCTCCCTTGCCCAGAATGTTATTACAGTAGGAGCATACTCTCTTCCCACTGACTGACCTAGACACAGAACAAGAATGGGATGGAAGCCTTGTTGTTCAAGGTAGTTAAAGATAGAGGGCATCTTCACATTAATATAACACACTTGAAGCTGGAGTCTCTTCTTTAAAGAAAAAAAAATTCTTCATAAGAAAGAGCAGAAAACATTTCAGTTATGTAGAAACACACCTAAACTTTTGTTTGTGACTGTTGTCCATATGGTGATAGTGGCATTAAGATACTAAAATGCTTTCTTATTGAATTACACAAAATTCTGCAGCAATCTGTGACATCTTCATGTTGCTAATCCAATCTGCAAAATTAAACTTACAAAACATTCATGAATGGAAAAGTCTCTGCCCCAAGGAGCTAACATGCTGTTGGGGAGTCAGGTGGTACACAGTTTATATAGACAGCTAAATAAATGGAAGGTAAGTTGAAGAGGGAGAGTATACTAACAACTGGAGAAGATGAGAGAAGGTTTCATGGAGGAGGTGGACACCTGATCTGACCCTTGAAGGAAGACAGGATTCTGGGAAGTCAAGTAATCAGGAAATACACCATAGTTATAGGGACAGGCTGAGTTCTGGATCAATAAGTTCAGGAAACAGTTCAGCTGGAACACAACTGTAGGAAGAATTAGTGTCATAGACTTAGGGCTAAAAATGACCTGAGAAGCCATCTAGTCCAATCCTCTAAATAACTGATAAGAAAATGCGACCTAGATGAGTAAAATGACTTGTCCAAGGTCACACAGGTAGAGAGTTAGGTCCTTAGGATCCAAATCCAGTAACAGTATAGCATGCTTCCCCTAAAGGGAATACTGTAAGTAAGCTTGGCTAAATAGTTTGTGGCAGCAATGTGGAAGACCTAAACAGGTCAATTCAAGAGTTGATATTTTATGTTAGATGAAAGAGAAAGTCACTGAACATTTTTTAGTGGACGAGGGACGAGGAAAAGTCTTTGCTCCAGAAAGGTTATTTTGACTGCTTTGTGAAGGGACAGATATGGAGCAGGGAGATCACGAGGAAGCCGAAAGAGGCGATGAGGGCTTGAATGAGGGTGGCGGCCATGAAGAGGATGGGTTCAAAAGATGCATCTGTGCTGTTTGCATTGTTTACATCCCAGTACTGTCGCCTGTCTAATTACCTTCATCTGGTTTTGTCCTAACTATTAGATGACATAAGGGGATGACTAAACCAAGAACCAAACGTAAAATTCTCCCTTTTCAGTAGCCAACCTGCAGATACCACCTTCAAGTATTTCTTGGCATTGGCATAGAAGATAGTATAGTGTTACCATCTTGCTTACAGTATGTTCTATGCTTAAGGTATTATCTTACCTCCAATAAGGGAATGGACCAGATGACTTCTGGGAGGCTCCTCTACACGATTATTTCTATAGTATCTAAGATACTGATGGTATACTTAGTGTATTTTGTAGTCTTTTGATCTGTCATCTACAGTTACTGTGGTTAATGGAACCCATAGGCAATTCGGAAAAGCCAGCATTAAATGGTGTTTCTGCTCTAAGGTTACATGTTGATAACTGCAAAATGCCAAGGTCCAACATGTTTCATACCTTCAAGTCATGATAGCTCACATAGGAACACATATATGAGCTGATTTAAAGAGCAGTAAATAGAACCAGGAAAACAATTTACACACTGACCACAACAAAACAAATGGGAAAAATAGCAACAACAAAGCAAACAATGCTGAATGTTACAAAATTAGAATGACCAAGCTTAGCCCCTCAAGAGATATGAAATTGTATTTCCTTTCCTTCTTTGTAAGGAAACAGGAAGGAGAAACTACAGGTGTTGAACTCTACATACAGTGTAGAACTGGGTTATGTTTCAGTTAGTTTTCCTTAATTTTTCCCTTTTAAAAAATTCTTTGTTATAGAGAACAGTTCCCTGAGGTATGAGGCAAGATATCTGGGAAAATGTGTGAATTATTGTAAAAATAAGAGAGATCTCAATAACAGTTTACAAGATAATAATGACAGTTCATTTATACATTATATTAAGTTTTACGAAGCCCTTTACATGCATAATCATTTGATCCTCATAAATAATCCTTGTGAAATAGGCATTATTATTACTATTTTTATCCCCATTACAAATGAAGAAACTAAGTCTCGGAGGGGTTAAAAAGCCTTGCCCAAAAGTACACAGCTAAGAAATGGGCACAGTAGGATTCAAACCCAGGTCTTATTGACTCCAAATCCAGTGTTCTATCCACTATGCCATGCCCACTACACTGTTGTCCTCTCCACTACAAAATTAATTCATATATTAAAAAAAACTGAAATTTAACTATCAGATTCAGAATACCTCTTGCTTGAACAAGGCTGAGTGGGGCTCAAGTAAAATGATAAGATGTGGTAACACTTCATAATAGAAATTAGAAATTAAAAATAATTGAAGCCATTTTTTAGTATTAAAAACAAAATAGAGACTAAAACATTCCTATGAAGCAGATCAGGGAGCATAAAATTTTAATTTTTCTATACTACAAAATATTAAAATTGTCTAGAAAATCCCTAATGGATACTGGTGCACTCTAATTTTCTAAATTACCCAGGATATCCCCATTGAAAATGTTCTTGGGAATACAACTGATTTATAAAAAGTATACACTAATACTTAAAAAAAAATTTCCTATAGCAATGCTAAAGATGGCTTCAGCTACATGACAAAAATGCCTCCCCTTAGGCTTTTACCTGTCCTGTTTCAACTGAAGGTAGAGAGGGCCCATACTGGGAAACTGTCCAGCTTTGATTTCTGCAGCTCTTTTCTTTGACTCCCAGTTCTTTACCTTTTTACCCACTGTTTGTCAAAACCCTTTACCTCACTTCTAACCAAGGATGCCCCCCCCCCTTTCTCCCCATCAAAACCAGAAAGAACTAGCTTCAGTCATTCACAGGCCTAAATACAATAAGTACAATTTCTAAGACTTTGATAAAAACTCATTCATGTGTAAAGTGTTATCCCAACCAGGCCTTTGCATTGAAATGGAATTTAACCAGGCTCTCTTCTTAGTTGAGAAATGAAAGTTCTTTTCCTCTCAAAGGCAATGCTGTAAACTAGGCAGACAGCTTAGATTATGAGTGCCCAAAACTGAGTTTGAATGTCAGCTCCAATGTTTACCATTTGTGCGACATGGGCAAATCATTTCCATCCTCTGAATCTCAGTTAGCCCAACCCCAGCCCCCGCCCCACCACAGACAGACTGAGTCTCTGTCTCTCTCTCTCTCTCTCTCTCTCTCTCTCTCTCTCTCTCTCTCTCTCCCTCCCTCCCTCCCTGGCAGGAGTATAAGGCAATTAGAGCAGCCAATTCTGTTCTTAGCTCTCAGACTACTTCATTGCATCTTCTGCTAGAATATCTTCTTGCTCCTGTTCCCCAAAATATGTAACTGCCCAGCACTGTTTCCTTTGTCCTATTTTTTTTTTATTTCCCCATGAGTACCCTCACACTATAGCAAAACAGGACCAGTCAGTTTCTCAAACACATTCATTCAGTGGTGGTGAACCTGTGACCTTGAGGCCATGTAGCCTTCTAGGTCCTTGGGTGTGGCCTTTGTGACTGAGTTCAAGTTTTACAGAACAAATCCTTTTATTAAGGGGATTTGTTCTGTGAAGTTTGGATTCAGTCAAAGGGCAGCATTTGAGGACTTAGAGGGCTACATGTGACCTCAAGGCCACAGGTTCCCTACCCTTATTAGATTTTCCTGCCTCCAGGCCTTTGTTCTCATTGTTCTTCTTAACCTGGAATCTGTAAGATTGGCTTTAACATACACACACACACACACACACACACACACACACACATATATATATATATATATATATATAGTAATTATATATATTTTTCTTTCATGCATCTAAAAACATTATTCTGCAAAGGGTTCCATTCACTTCACCAGACTGCCAAAGGAGACCATGAGACATAAAAAGGTTAAGAACCCTTCCTTGATCTGGAATTCCCTTTTCCCCACCCTCCATCAAGCTAGTTTGTGTGTGCGTGTTAAGTGTCTGAGGCCAGATGTGAACTCACCTGGTGTCCTCCTGACACCAGGGCTGGTGCTCTATTCACTGCACCACCTAGCTGCCCTTCTACTCATCTTTCAAAAAGGGCCCAGCTAAAATGTTCCCTTCTCCACGAAGTACCTTATCCAGCATTTACCATAGTGCCTGGCTTTTAGTAGGTGATTAAAAAATATTAACTGATTGATTGAATGAATACCTCCCTAGATCACTCCAGCTTGGAGTAATCACATCTTCATCAGAAGAAATTATTAGTTACAATGGTTAACCACATTCTGCCCTTTATTGTAGTTACTTGTACAAATTATCTGCTGTAGCAGTTCCCTTATAGGTATGGGCTACCTGTTTCTGAAGTGAACAGTATAATCCATGCCCACCAAGCCAGAAATGCTTGTCCTCCTCCCACCCTTGCTGTGAACTCCTTTTTTGATCCATACATCACATATGGCAGTCACTTACGACAGCGCCTAAGTCTTTACCCATCTGGAACCCTCAAGAAATGAGGTGATTAAGGGGCGGCCAGGTAGCACAGCGAGTAAGAGCACCAGCTGCAGTGTTGAGATAGACCTGGAGATCGAATCCCGGGCTCAGACACTTAGCAACCACCCAGAAACACCTGGCCGTGTAACCTTGAGCAAGTTACTTAACCCCAATTGCTTAGGGGCGGCCAGGTGGCTCAGTGAGTAAGAGCATCGACTCCAGTGTTGGGACGACCTGGAGATCGAATCTCGGGCTCAGACACTCAGCACCACACCCAGAAATAACTGGCCGTGTAACCTTGAGCAAGTTACTTAACCCTGATTGCTTAAAAAACAAAAAAAAAGAAATGAGGTGATTTTAATGGTTATGTTATTGGAGAACCATTACTTTTCTGAATACCAACACATTTTATTTGAACCATTCTGAGTGAAAAAAAAATCTAATCTATCTCTTCCCTTCTTAAACATCAATACATCAAGGACCTGGGATTTCACTGTTCTTTCTGACAAACCCCACATTCTATCTGTAGCAACACATTGCTGCTCTGAGCTTACATAGTGTAGCAGAGCATCTAATGCACTTGGAACTCAAAGACAACTGGGTTCCAATCTGGCCTCGGACATTCACTTGTGTGACTATGGTCATGATTCTTCACCTTATTGAGCCTTGGTTGTTTCATCAGTAAAATGAGGATTATAATATCAGTAGAACCTTACTCACAAAGTTGCTGTTAGGAGGCAGAGAAGTTATGCACACACACAGTGCCAAAAATGAGCATAATAAACGTCAACAACCGTTCCTTGGCATCTCTGGACCATCATCACGAACATCAGTTATCATAGCGTGCCAGTGCACAATGATGACCCTCTCGGAGATATGTGCTGCCGCATTAGCTGGCCCTATGCCGCCACGCTTTTTTAAAAGTCCTGTCTGCTTGCTATGATTCTGTCATTTCCAATTCATTTGTTTCTTCTAATCTACTTTGGGTATGTGAGAAAAAATTGAGAAGGGGTGGGGAGGGGTGTGTGCGTGAAGGGAAGTACTTCTGTTGTTCAGGTGTTTTTCAGTCACATCTGGTAAAGGTGCTAGAATGGTCTGCCATTTACTTTTACAGATGAGGAAACTGAGGCAAACAATGCTAGGTGACTCGCCCAGGATCACATAGTTAATAAGTGTCAGAGGCCAGATTCAAATTCAGGATGATCGAGTCTTCTTGACTCCAGACCTGATATCCTATCCACTGTGCCACTTAGTGACTGAGGGGAGGCTCCAGATGTGGAATGTTGCATGCACTTTCAGATGAGGTCACTGGATTGCTAGTTCTTCTTAATTGTTTTACATTTTGTTATAACAGATCTCTCACTTAATGGTGGTAATATATACATGTTTGTAAGATAAAAACAAAATAGATCAATTAAAAAAGAAAGAAAGAAAAACCGGAAGACCAATCTTTTTAGAACCGTGAACAAAAAATGGGGTCTGCATGAGAACCTTTACTGGCAGTAAAGTTTTGGTACATTAACTTCATGACATCTATTTGCACTCTGCTCAGAAATATCCTTTCCTTACTTCTCATTTCTGCTCTAGAGAAGATTGGTGAGTTGGGTGCCGGATAGATGACATGTAATATTATGTGTATGCATGTTACCTCCCCAGATAAAGCTGTGAGCTGTCTCCAGGACACAGACCATGTTGCTCTATTTGTTGTTTTTTATTCTTAGCCATCCCTGCTACACTGATTGGGGGGAAGGCAATTAGTTGACAGAAAAAGAGTCTGTGAATTCATTGATAGAGGGAACTCCTGGCAAAGACCTTCTTTCCTCAAGCGCAGGATGGCGTCTCTTCTGTAATGTATGGTTCTCTTTTTGTCGTTGTCTTAGAGACCGGATATCCCTATCTCGCCCAGGCTAGAAGTTCAGTGGCCAATCACAGTTCTGATCCCAATAGTGATGAATACACATAGTAAGTAATAAGCAGGAAGCTTAGCCCACCCCATTTTTCTGATCTGATATTGTTCACCCTTTCTTCGGTAGCTTAGTGACCCTCTGCTCCTAGAGGTTTCCAATATTGGTGCTATACTTAGAGTGGACATCTCATGGACTTTATCCCTGCTGCAGTTCAGAACTAAAGCTGCCGGCCACCCTTGGTTTCCCCAAGCAGAAGGGAATTCACCATTATGCCTGGCAATTTATCATCTTAAAAGAATTACCCAGGGCACTGAGAGGATAGGTGAATTATCCAGGCTCACACAGTCAATATGTGTCGAGGCAGACTTGAATCTAGTACCTCCTGGTTCCAAAGCCAGCTTTGTAAAGATTATTCTCTATGACTTCTAATTTACAGTCACTATGAATAAATGCTGGAGACCTAGGCCCAGAAAAACCTAGAGAGTAGAAATATCAATGCATTTTCATCACAGATGTTTTTTAAAATCTAGAACCCCTACCATCCTGATGTCATGTTTAGGGGCAGGTCCCTTTAACTTCCTTTTTTACATAAGAATAAGTCAGGTCAACCCTTCTAGTCCTGATAACCTTCATCTAATTCTATTCCTCCCTTCCTTCTGTCCCAGACTCTCAGAATATATATTATATATTTTTCGGTATATGTACTATTGTTTTAGTTGGTGTTTAATGATTTACCTTATTCTAACTACTCTTATCTGACATCCTAGAAGGCAACACTGTGCCTCAGATAGAATTTCAACTCCTAGCTACTTAAGTTTCAGCCAAAGACAGTCACTAGAATGTATCCTTCTCATGATGCAAGTTATTATAAAAAGTTTTTATTCTCCTACATTTTTGCTTCTCTATGAGCCATGGTCTTTCTTGGTATCATTAGATATCATAAGTCAAGTTGTAGATTTATAATAGCACAACTAATTTTCAATTCTAGAAACATATAGTATACAGGTGTTGATTTATGTAAAAGGAACAAGATGTCAGCAAACTTGAAAAAGCAAAAAGTTAATCATTCTTTAAAAGTAAAAGAAAAACTCTAAATGTAAGCTCTGTCTGCACATAGTTATAATTCATTATTGTTCTCATATCCTCTCCTCTAAAAATGATCTCAAATAATAAGTCTACTTCAAAAAAAATATGCTATTTTAAAACAGATTTTGCCCATAAAGTGGAAATATATTCATGAGCTTCTGCAGGTTTTTATGACTCACCCTTCTGGACTATTAGTGATATATTAGCCACAAACATCAGCAAGAGAGACATGAGCAATAAGCTAGAGGTTTAAAATTTCTATAGTGGTTTCATAGGAAACCTATAAATACCATAAGTGTCTTCTGGAAAGAATTAAGACCCAACCATTGATGACAGTTGGATACTAGGAAAAAACTAAAAAAAAAAATTTAATATATTGCAAGAGAGGTTACTTTATCTCTTTTCCCAATGGAAATTGTGGATAAGAATGTGTTACCATTAAAAAAATTGTTTAAAAAGTTTTTCTTTATTGCAACAGAAGGACAATAATGGCTACTAGAAACATTTGTGCAACATACCTGTTTCGTTGTTGTATCCCTGACTGAGGAGCAGAGGGGGATTGTGTTCGAGGTGCTGGGGAAGGTGCTGAAGACAAAGGTCCCGTTCGTACAGAGCCAACAGAAGAAGATACCAAACCAGAAGGGGGATTTCGCATGTAAGCCCGGCTGGATGTGGACACAATCTGAGGAGGTGGACGACTGAAGTCTTGCACAGATGAAGAAGCGTGAAACCCTGTGGACTGATTCATCCAAGGGGCATGTCTCCAAGAATTTGATCTGGGGGAGTCCAGATTATCTAGAGATTCACCTCTGAAATGCAAACGAGAGAAACCTACTATATCCCAACACACTTAATGTATCAGTGAAGTGACAGTTTCAAAAGTCACTACAAGCCATGAAAATTTTATTTTAATTTGTATAATAATTAATAAATAAGTAATAAAATGTTACTAATTTTACTGGGTGTTGCACATTTGAGTACACATTCACAGTTTAGTTCAGTCATGTCTGATTCTCCATGATCCAATTTGGTGTTTCTTGGCAAAGACAGTAGAGTAGTTTGCTATTTCCTTCTCCAGCTCATTTTACAGATGAGGGAACTAAGGCAAATAGGGTGAAGTGACTTGTCCAGTCTTACTTGCTAGTAAGTTTCTGAGGCTGGATTTGAACTCAGGAAGAGGAATCTTCCTGCTCCAACTCTGACACTTTATCCATAGCCTCACCTACTCCACACAATACAAGTAAAATTTATTTTTATCTTCATGCTAAAAAGATAAGAAAAATTTTAATCAACTAGTTTTAATGAACCTTCATTTTGGTCATAATTGATTCCTTTGTACCAGAGTACCAAGTAAAAAGGATTAGATTAACGTTAGGAAACATGGAAGAAAACAATCTATAGTTCTTCAATAAAAGTATTTTATTTGAATTTATTTATTTTAAATTTATTAAATTAAATTTATTTAATTTAAATTAAAATTTATTTTATTATTCCACGTAGGTATTTGAATATCTTTGCCAACATGCTATACTAGGAAAACTCAATATACAAAAATCCCAAACTTACAAATCAGAAGAATGAAGATGTTCATATAACAGGACAATTTGCTACAGGCTTCATTTAATAATAATATATTTTATATTATATGATATAATATATATAGTAATATATTATATATAATAATAACCCTGATTTAATTTACAAAAGTATAGATCATACATAACTCTGATACACAGTTCTAAATTATAGAGAGATTTTTCTATATTCATATTCTTCTATAAACAATATTAATTCTAAACCTGGATTGTTAAAACAGTCATCAAAAACCTAAAATAAAATATCTAGGACATTCAAGCAGACTCAAAGCTTTAATATCTAAAACTAAATTAACATTCTGACATAATTGCTTTCATTAAGGTTTTTTTAATATATTTTAATATATATTATATATAAACATATAAAAATATATATTCATACCATGTAACCACCATAAAAGTGAAGTTTACAAATTAATTGCTAACTTATTACTAAAAAACAAAGAAATGATGAACCAAATGCAACGGAACATAAAGAAAAAAGTCATTTTAGGTTCTATAGAAAAGCAGAATTCTGCAAGTGCATGTTCTAAGTGTTCCCAGTCACCATGATTATCATTTGGAGGGGGAAGAAAGAAAAAGGAAGAGAAGGAGGAAGAAGAGGAGGAGAGGAAGAGTGCTTTGCCATTTCCTTCTACAGCTCATTTTAAAGATGAGGAAACTATGACAGAGTAAGCAATTTGCCCAGGATCACACAACTAAGTAAGTGGATGAGGCCAGATAGGAACTGCTATCTTGACTCTAGGTTCAGTGCTCTCTCCACTGGGCCACCTAACTTTGCCCATGGAATTGCAAAAATGGAACAAGAAACAAAGGCAAGTGATTACTGAGCTCCTAAACAGCCAAGAGACATGGAAGTTAAATTTTTCCTAGATGAAAAGTAAAAGTAAAGAGTTTAAGAGTATCAGCACAGCTCTCACCTTCTCATGATGCCAGGCAGACAGATGGGCTCCTTGGTGACACTGGAACTCCGCTGTCTGATCCAGCTGTTATCATTGTGGAGGGAGGTCTTCTTCCTCATTTCCTGAAGGATCTGCTGTCTCTCCATCTCAGCTTCTGACGTGACCTGCTCTTTTCGAGAACCTTTCTGAGAATAGCCCACATTCCCAATCCGTTCCAAATATTTGCTGCTCCCTAGATTGAAAAGACATCAAGAACATCAGAAACAGAAAATAAAATTCCAGTCAGGGGTGAAGATAAAAAGCATAAAATTCAAGGTGCCAAATGTGAGGTAATTTGCATGTTTTAACATCAGTTCTGGCATATGATGCTAGAGGAAAGAGACTAAATTTCTTTTATTACTGTAGTATCCAATTCAACAGAAAGTGATACTATGTGGGACATACAAGAAAGGAAATGAATGCAATTGCCAAAGAGATAGTAAACCACACCATTTTGATTTTGGCCTCTCTTAAGTTCTTTTGTGCAAAATAAAATAGTCTTTTGCCAGGTGATAATTCCTGTGCCAACCAACAATAAAAAAAGACTAGAGATCATTCACAAATGTAGGGCATTTGGGGGCGGGAGGGGCTTTTTTTTTGGAGGGCAATTGGGGTTAAGTGACTTACCCAAGATCACACGGCTAGTAAAAATGTAGGGCATTTAATATTTTAAAAACAACTTTTGTCAAAATAACTTCAAGAGCTTGGTAATTCAAATATAGTATCTGATATTAAAGATAAAGAAATTGTGTGACTTCCTAGAGGTCACAAAGTTAACAAGTCAGAACATGAAGTTGGAGGCTTGGACTGAATTCTGTGCCCTTTTTATCATACTATCCTGACTCTAAAAAGATCACCAAGTGTCTAATACACCCAATGCACTGTGTTGTGCCTTGGACCATATGTGTAGTCCCAACCCTCAAAGAAGTTTTGAATCTGGCTATGAGATAAGGCAAATACTAAGCATATCCAAATCAAGTCTACACCACTCTGTGTGAGTTCCTAAAGTGAGTCAAATTCAACAACCAAGCCTGACCAAGCTATAGGAATTAAAATATTTACTGATAGCACAGTGGTTTGTCCATTCGATGAGAGCCTAGATAGTAGGACAGGAATCTAATTATTCACTAATAAATGTTTCAGGTTCCCTTATTTCAGAGATGAAACCATTTATATATAGCTTTGTTATTAGATATATTAATTACAATAGGCTCATCAATGTTTCTCATAAGTTAGAGTTTATTAGGTTGGATTATAAAGATTTAAAATGAATGATATAAACACCTTCAAACTATATTCTCACTTTTATTATTCTCAGAAAGTTTCACTAAGAATTTTTCTCCTTTCCATCTCCAGCTTCTGTTTTGTTTTCTTTATAGTTTTTCTCCAATTTAGTTCTTAGTTCATCTTCTTGCAAACAACATGAAATATACCAAATAATTGCTTACAGAATCCTATTTTTATATTTGTGCAAAGCAATACATATAATATAAATTTTAACAGATGTAAAAAAAATTTCCATTTGAAAATCACCTTACTGCTAGCAGAAATTGGATACATCAAAAAAAAAAAAAGAAGCATTGTAACAAAACTGAAAAAATTAGGTGACAAAGTCAGATGCCTGGGGAAATAGTTCACTTACTTAGAGAAGCTGTTAATGTTGTAAAATGGGGACAGTTTTTGTGCTACTTGATTCAATGGGGTGACATAAATAAATCTTTTTTGAACAATAAAATGTTATACAAATGTGAGCATGTATGTGTGTGTTTGTAAAATAAATATATACACATAAAGATAGATTTCTACTGTTATGTTACTATTATTTTTGTTATTCTCCTTTTTCAGTGGGGTTCAAATACAAACAGTTCTGGGAGAACTATTCTGTTTATATTCTTCTATGTTTAATGTTCAATGGATTTGGCAAAGGTAAGTAAAATAACTTCTTTTTTAGTTGAATAAAAATTTTAGCATGTAACACCCTCTCTAAATTCAATAAAAGTATCTTCCATTACAGACTTGACCACAATGTATATGTGTGTGTGTGTGTGTGTGTGTATAAATAAAAAACATATCACCATGGTAGGCCTCACAGAGGAGGAGAAAAAATATAGAGAAATAGAGACATTTAAAAAAAAATTTAAGCTAATGAATCAAAAAACAGAAACCATACTTGTGTACTTTGACTCGACTTTAGAAATGGCCTTAGTCATGATGTTTGATACCATAAAGCAATTAAATTTTTAAGAAATTTTCTTTTAAACTTACCATTTCTACTTGTAGGGTGATCCAATTCAGTAGTAGACCTTGATTTATTCCTAAAATATAAAACCCAATGTATTAAATCTGAGAAGCAGTTTTAATATAAATATGCATTTATGTTTAAAAGAGAGATCTATTCATGCTTAAATTTCTAAAACTAAAGATACAACATTCTAAACCATGTATCTTTTTTCCTTTTTCCAAATGACAAGTTACTGTAATTTTACAGAACTGAATCTCCTATGTGTGATATTTGAACTAGTAGAGAATAGTTTTTAAAAACTCTCAATACAGAGAACTTCTACATGATAATGATGAAACCAAATTCATCTAGGCACTTCCTCTAGAGATCTACAGTGGTTAGCACAATATTTTTTAGGTTATTTTTGCTCATCCATTATCTCCTTAAAATGGGAAAGACTTTCCATTACTCAAACTCATGAAGCTTATATAAAGAAATTTTCTTAAGATTCCCACAAAGGGATTATATCCCAATATCTCATCAATATTCTTGAAATAAGTTATATCAACTGCATCAGGACAGAAGAGCATATGCCATTTATAAACGGCATCTGAGGGCCCCAAAGAATCAATGTCTTATCTTAAAGAAACTAACTGTCCAAAAGAGTGTAGCCTGTGAATACAAACCCAGACATGATTTGTTCTGCCATTCCAAGTATAAGCAGCAAGATCAAGCAACTTCAGATTTAAGGTCAATGAAGAAAATCTGCTATTTATCACATTTGAAGGATGAAAGTTTAATATTTCCGTCATTATGAAAACTTGGAGAGAATGTCACTATATAGGTTAGTAAGTTCATCTACTTGAATAGACAGGTCAGAAAACTAGGTCTAACTTGTTTTAGACACTAAATAAATTAAAAAGGCTGCCTATTATTTGTGGCCAAAAGTTATTAATATTTACTCACCTTAAAAATAATAATTTCATTACCAGAAACATGGCAAAACTCATTAAGATCTCTATAGCAAGATGTATCATTACTGCCTAGAGATAAGACACTGACTGCATTGTGATTCCCAATGCTACCAAGGTTACTGCCTTGGCATACTAATTAGTTTTCCCTAAGATACTAAGTTACCTGAGACAGACTTCTATAAATAAATCAATTCCTTGAGAAAGGCAATGTTCCTTTTGCCAACCTATATATGTAGATATATATGTAGAAATACATATGATATGTAGATTATATATATAATATATATAAATACATAAGATATGTAGAAATACAAATATATGCACATACATACATAAATATATTTATACATACAAATATGTATATAAATGGTTTCTGTGTCTATGTATGTATATGAATATAAACATATGCATGTAAATGCATTCATGTATATAAATATATGTGTGTGTAAATGTATGTATAGTACAGGAGATGATTACAAAAAGGATGACACAATTAATACTTTTTTCATAGTTCCAAGATCAATGTCCCCCTACTCAATTCTCTCTTTTCTTTATGGTGAGCTTTGTATCATATTCAATCATGCAACAAATTATCAGTATGAGTGAAGTTTTTGCTACTAGTTTTCATCAAAGGCAAAGAAAACTTAAGGTAGAAGCAGATTCAAACCCCACTGAAGATAACAGCTGTGAAGGGTTCACTGAAACATAAGTCTAGAGACTATAATAGACCTAACTGGCTTAATTTGGAGGAAAAAAATTCATAAGCACTATTTTAAGTTAATCAAATGTTTCAGAGAGAAATTTTTAAGAAATAGCTTCCTACATGTCTAGAATTCTTTCCCCATCTCCCAAAATTTGAGTTGGGGTTTCAAGCCAAACTGTCCTAAATAGATGCCATAGTTCCCTTCTCTGATGCCCATGTAGGACTCCTATTTTTAGATAAACCCCACATATTTCTCACACCACACTTCTTGCTCCAAAAGTTAAGCAGACTGCCAGGCATTCCATTTATCTCACAAAGGATGAAGGGCTGAGTTAATTCTGCAAGGAGCTGAAACTATGATTCCAAAAAGTCTGGGCTCCTCCTTGAGAGATCAATTAAAGCCAAATTATTATCCTCTTGGCAGTAATTCAGTGTTTTACAAACCTGTCACTAGGAAGCAGATTTGTTGATTCATCTCCTTGCTTTGATACTTCAAAGGGATCAACAGGCCTAAAAGATGGAAAAGGAATTTTTTAAAATCTAAAATATTAAGGTTAAAAGATATTTTTCTACATTTGCAAGATAAAATTAATCCTACAAAAATATAATATTCACAGTGGCTACTGAGAGAGAAAAAAAACAGTTCTAGTACAAAGAATAAAGTGTTTCAACCATAAATATACCAAAAGTATTTTTAAAAGCTCAATTCTGAATCTTTCAGTAGCACCTTTATGATTCCAGGTTAGATAAGCTCTAAACTGAGGTTATCAGCAAGAACTTTCAAGCAGCTTTTATGTGTGTTTTTTAGACTTTCTTTTGGAAATGCTGGAGGTAAAAATTCAAATAGGATTCTTTCCCATATAAGAGAGAATTAAGATATACTACTTTGTAATTTAACCAGCACAATCCACAAGTCAGGGTTGAAATCCTGGTTTTCCTGCTGACTATCCTCATGACCTATGGAAAAGTCACTTGACTTTTCTGGGCCACAGTTTCTTCACCTGTAATATAACAAGGTTGGACTAAATGATTTCCAAGGTCCCTTCCAACTCTAAATCACATGTCCCTGTTTCAAGTACTCTCTCATTATTTTTTTGGTGAGGACTGAGAATTAATCCTGTAAAGCTTAGAGCTACTCAGGGAGAAGAAATCTATGGAAACTTGAGTCATTTATACAATCATAGAACATGAAAATATCAGAATGAGAATGACTAACATTTGTGTAGCATTTTAAGGCTTGTAAAGTACTTTACAAACATTATCTCATTTGATCTTCATAACAAAGCTACCTGCTATTATCTCCATTTTACAAATGAGGAAATTGAGGCAGGCAAAAGTTAGGTCACTTGCCCAGGTTTTCCTATTGCCTCTACAATAAAATATAAATTCATCTGTTTTGTTTACAAAGCCCTCTGGTCCCAATTATCTTTCCAGTTTCACTGGATATATGTAGCCAGTAAGTGTTTGGAGCAGGATTTGTAATTAGGACTTCCTTACCCCAGGTCCAACACTGTGTCACCTAGTCTGATCAATTCAAAATATATTTTTTAAAAAGCATGAGTCAAAAACACAAATATTTATGCTTAAAAATAAATTCTGTCTGATTTCCTGAAAGAACTGTACATTCAACAAATGAGGTTACTAGAATGAGTTCAGATAAGAAGCAGAGAAGGTAAAGTATCATAGTGGCAGGAATGAGGAGGAAATAGGTATGACAGATTTGGGGGAGAGAATCAATGAGACTTAAAGACTGCACAAATGTGCAGGTTAGAGGGGAGAAAGGGCAAACAAAGCTAGGGAAAAAAAGTTTTAATAAAAATAGGGAAGTTCGAAAGTAGAAAATACTTGGTTAGGGGAGGAACAGAGAAGATAATGATAGTTGCCTATTGCCTCTACAATAAAATAGAAATCCCTCTGTTTTGTTTATAAAGCCCTCTTCATCCTGGCCCCAACTTACCATTCCAGCCTCACTAGACATTACTGACCCAAATCACACTCCAAGATCCAGCCAAACTGACCTTGTCTCGGTTCTTCATGCATGACATTCTCCCTCCTGTCTGGTGCTTTAGCAATAGCTGTTCCACACACCTGGAATGCACTCCCTTATTACCTCAGCCTCAGAGAGTCTTGCTTTTCTTTTAAGACAAAACTTAGGTGCCAACTTCTTCATTAAGCTCCTCCTGATTCCCCTAACTGCTAGTGTCTGCCAAATTACCTTATTTTAACAAATATACATATATATGTATATTTTTTAAATTTATATTTCTGTTGTATGTATTTTTATACATAATTATTTTCTTCTCCATTAGAATGCAAGACCCTTGCAAATAGATATTGTATCATTTATTATTTTTGTATCCCTAGTACCTAGCACAAAGTAGGTACCTGATGTGTCTGGCACAAAGTAGGTACTCGACACTTGGTAACTAAATTGATATCACAATTACTTGCCTTCTAATGAGTGCGGGAGGAGCTGGAGGGAGGGAAAGAATTTGGAATCAATTTTTTTTATTGAATGTTAAAAACAAAAATAAATTTAAAAACAAAAAAGTTGATAACAAGGCATTTGGCAGTGGAAATGTTGAGTTTAAGGTGAAAATGGGAAATTCAAATGGAGATATTTTTATATTCTATATCAAAATAGAGGTCTGGAGCTCAGAAGAGAAGTTCAGACTAGAGATTCCTATTTGTGAATAAGTCCCATCACAGAGGTGATGTTTGAAGCTGCAGATGAGTTTGCCAAGGGAGAAAACTCAGACAGAGAAGAGATGTGAGGGTCCTCAGACAGAACCTCGTCCAAAAGCATAAATAAATGAGATGGTGTCCTCGCTCTTGATAGAATCCTGGGGCAGCTGTGTGCTTGAGTCAAAACAAGTCATTTTCAAATTATGTGTTACAGACTATAAACAGGCCTATAATTGCAACCATAAGCTAACAATAGATATGTCTGATTCAGACGAGTAGAAAAAATACAAGTGCACTTTGGCAATGGCACCAACCTTTTATACTGATATATCTGCACTGAAGTTTCTTTCTCTTTCTCTGCCCACCGCTTCTGCTCCTCTATCTCTGCCCACCGCCTCTGTTCCTCTATCTCTGCCCGCCGCCTCTGTTCCTCTAGCTTTGCCCGCCGCCTCTGTTCCTCTAGCTCTGCCCGCCGCCTCTGTTCCTCTAGCTCTGCCCGCCGCCTCTGTTCTTCTAGCTCTGCCCGCCGCCTCTGTTCCTCTAGCTCTCCCCGCCGTTTTTGTTCCGCTTCTTCTTCCAGTTCCTTTATTTTTCTCTCTTTCTCAAGCAGAAGCTGTTCTTCTAATTTCCTTTTTTGTTCTTCATGACGGAGTCTTTCTTCCTCCTCTGTTCTGTTTTTTTCCCTGTCTGAAGGATAAATCTCTTCTCTCCAATTTGTTTCCCAGTTGGCAAGAGCAGGCTCACGCGAGGTGAGAGAAACGCTATTTGAGTTTAATACCATCTGTTCCTATATAAAAGGGGGAAAATAAGCAAAGAGAGAGACATGCATATGTGTGTGTGTCAATATACATGGAACAAGTACAATTGTTAGCATTTATTTTAGATGGTATTCATACTATCCCTGAGCTGGTAACTACTTCTAAAAAAAAACATCAAAAGAAAAATACTGACATACAAAAACACATGGATAGTTCAGCTCTAATAAAGAGAGAAGATGGCTAATTTTAGATTCTTTCAAAGTAACTTTTTAAAAGATGTAGACCTTTCTGCTATTTTATTACTATACTTACAAAGGAGTTAGAAGAAGAAAAGCTTAACTATTAAGCAGAATATTGGCTGCATATCAAAGTCTGTCTTTGAAAGTAACTACACAGGCAAGCTTTTTTGAGAAACTAGCCAAATAGAGGATTTCTTTTCCTAAACTCCATTGCATCAGTGAAATGAAGAGACAGAAAAGGGAAAGGCGTATGCCAACGCTACCTCATCTAAGTACTTTGAGTTCTCTTTCTCGGCCTCTTGCTGAGCCCTCTGCCACTCTTCCCTCAGTTTTTCCTGTTCACGTTGATACTTTTCCTGTCATGAAAGGCAGAATGTTAATTGTAAAAAAAAAAAAAAGATGCTTTTTTTCTTAAATTAGTAGTTTCATTTGGTAGAGAATTCTTTTTTAAATTTACCCTATCACACATTAACCCAGAGATATCAAATTTCCTGGGTTTCATTAAAATAGACAATGAAATACTATTGAGGTTTGTTTGTTTACACCTTTCATTATTACTCTGCTTTAAATTCATTAAAAAATTATCTACTTAAAAATAACTGGAGAACTTTGTCAAACAGGATATAATAAAGAAAATTAGCATTTCATGGACAATGGAAGATCAAGAAAAATTTAAATATAAGTCAGACTTGTTTTGTTTTTTAAAGGTAAGTGACCTGATCTTTTCTGAATATATAATGGAAAACATCACATAATACAACCAAAAAAGCTAGACTGCCTAAAACCCTCTCAACATAACAAAGGTATCTCTCTTTGAGATATGGAATTCAATGCACATTCAATGACTATATCTATGCCGATATATTTCCATATCTCTCCACTTAATCCTAGTATTTCTACTGAGTTCCATCTTCATATCACCATCTGCTTTCTGAACATCTTGTACAGGATGATCCACATTTCAAACTCAATTCAATTAAAACATAACTCATTTTCTTTTCCCCCAAATTCTGTCCTTTTCTGAATTTCACCATTACTTTGGGGGCACCAGCATTCTCCCACCAGGTTTAAACCTTATTGTCATCCTTGGATCCTCACTTTCACTCACCTCATGTAACCAATCAGTTACCAAATGTTGTCATCTCTACTCCAAAGGACCTTTCATATATGTCCCTTTCTCTCCATTCACGGTCACCACCATAATTCATGCCTTCATTCCCTTTCTCTTAAACTACAGAATAGCCTCCTTATTGGTTTCCCTGCCTCAAGTCCATCCCCATTCTATTCCATTTTCAACATGACTGCCAAAGTGACCTCTAGCATCTCCCCTATTCAATAAACCCTAATGGCACTCTGCTACTCACAGGATCAACTATAGAGTCTTTTATTTCACATTTAATCCTCTTCACAACATGGTCTCTTCCTACATTTTCATTCTTCTTAAATTTTCCTTCTCTCCAGGTATGATATAATCTTGTTATACCATACTCTACTATACCATATTATACCATACCATACCGTCCTATTTTAAAATTTCCTTTACTAGCCATCTCACACACCACATTCCATTAGCGGTCTTCAATTTTTTCACAATGCTTGTTTCCATGATGCCATCTATGGCTTCTTTCAGGAGTCAGTCCTGATGCCACTTTCCTGGTTTCCTCCTCATCCCTCAGCTGTTATAACTTTCCCCTCTAAGGTTTTATTCAAACTACTTTATTAATTTAAGATGTATCTATTTATTCACATTTTGTTTCCTCCATTATAATGAAAACTCCTTGAGAGAAGGGACTGTTTTTCCTTTTTTGTTGTTGTGTCCCTGGCACTTAATACAAAGTAAACACAGTATAAATGATTAATAATTGATTCATTCCTTCATTTAGAACCAAACTCAACTGAAAATTTTTCAATTATGTTACTACCTTTTGGATTTAATAAGATTTTCTTTCATCCTCTTTCATTTTCATTGGTATCTTTTGTTTTTGAACCATTTTCCAGATGTAACCCCCTCCCCTTGCCTAACTTGAGAGCATCCCTTGTAACAAAGTATAAAAAAGAAAAAGAAAATTGGGTTTGGAGGGCACAAGGGAACAGTTGTATAAAACTATCTAATATATCCATGGAATTTGCCATGGGTTGCATCCATGGCAATCCATCTCTCCAGTGAAGCATGCATTTTTATTATCTCTTCTCCAAAGTTAAGCTATGTCACTATTTTTTTCCTTTTTAAATAATTGCTTTTTAGCAATGCCATTGAATACATTGTAGGATTGACCAGATAGACAATTAATAGGCAATATTTAGACTCTAGGCATTTGTATAGTTCATCTTTACCTGCAACAAACGTTCCTGTTCTTTCTGCCATTTTTCCTGTCGTTTCCTCTCTTCCTCTTGATCCCAAGCCCAACGACTTGGAGCATTGATGGTTGGAACTGGAAGCTAACATTTCACAAGAGAGTTAGTAGGAAAAGGGGGGAAATATATAACTTTTTAAATTAATTTGGATAGGTGAAATGCTAAACTATACCCACAAAGATGCAAGATTACAATTTATAGGTCTACCACACTTTTAAAAAATCTACACTAAATGTTTATGAAGTTTTTAATTCATGGTTTTTAAAGTCACTGATGTTTTCGATTTAGAAAGATAGTTTGCTAATACTTCTTGCAACTTATACCAAAGAACAGCAGATATTTCTGCAGAGAAATTAGCAACCCCACCCACCCAAGATCATTTTATCTACTCCAATTCAACAAATAAATATTACTTACATCAGGCACCACAGAATCAGAACTTCCTGTATTATAATGGGAAACATACATCAAGTTAGAAATTTACTACTAAGAAATTTTCCCTCCCCCAAAATGGCATTATGGTATAACTTATGCACCAATATTCTGGGTTTTTAAGCAACATTTTTTTTAAACTTATTCATTCCAGAGTTTCATCAGTGCCTAGACATGTTTCAAGATATCAGTGAAAAAAGATAAAATCAGTCCTTTTTTGTTTAACTTGCTGGTATATTCCTAAACTTACAGGGAAGATTTTCAGTGTTCTCTCTTCCATAGACACAGTTTGCCTTACTACTGGAAGCTGTTTTTCCAGCATCTAAAATGCTCTGCTATATGGTATATTGCAATAAAAGTAATGTTTTAGGTGCTTGAATTGATTTAAATTTCATTTTCTAACAAGACACTACAATATACAAATATAATCATTATAGAGGAAATGCTTCATTTGCAATTCTCTTACAGTGAAATATAAAGTTATCTTTATTTTGTTCTTTGTATTCTCCTGATATGTGTATAAATGTATAAGTGTGTATATCTATATCTATTTATCTATCTATATGAATGCTATGCTGATAAAAATGAGGGAAAACATACCACAAACTATTTTTATATTTTGTAAAACATCAGATATTACTAAATGAGTTAATGAGTTATTATAACTTGTTACATTAAAATAAAACTGTTTCTTAAAAAATCATCTCCTCTGAAAAATGTCTGTTAGAGAAAATGCCAAAACTAAAATGGGGGAAAGAGTTAGTTGCTTTGTCCTGGCCAGTTGGGGTAAGGAGTATAATATTTAAAGTTACTTTTAGCAAAAGAATAAAACACACTAAAATGAGAGCACAAATACAACTTACACATAGAGACTCAATAATAAAAGTTGCTTGAATTATTTTATTTATAGGTCAACAAGGAAGCTTAGAAAGCACTGGAGAAGAAATGAATGTTCAATTCCATACTTAATATGTTCAAACCAAGAAAAATTACAAGTTGTCATCAAGCTAGTTTGTCAATATTTCAATAATCTTAAAAGTAAGAAGCAGTAACATTAGAAAATGGCAGCACATCCTGTTTGAATGTACTACCACATTTCAGATGTTGGCTCTTATTTTTAAGTTCTTATAGACAAAGTTGAGACACGACAGTTATCAAAGTAAAGTATTAGACAAATATGAAAATGTGAAAAAATATAGCATGCAGAAAGCAAAACAAAAGGTGGCAGCTCCATAGAACTACACCAACATAAAGGATCTTTCAAAAATTCAGACTCCCATACTTCTTGCTTCCATAACTGAGCTATTTTAATTCACTTCCAAATTAACAGGGCAGCACACAAGCAGCAATCCCTTCCTCTCCTTTTGGGGGAAAAAAAAGTCCCCTTGAAACAAAACTGATCTTTACTATTAGAGAACTTATCTCCAAAAGGAAAATATATCTATATTAAAAAAAACTTTAAAACTTAGAATCAAGTATATGTTGGTGTAATCTAATAGTATGCATTATACAGGGAGCAGTCAGGCTTGAACAAAGTTCCTCATTTCTTACTGTTACCCAGTGGAAAGAAGTATTGTGTTTTTGTTTTTTATTTCAATAGCATTTCAGTTTAGGAGTGGAAAAAAAGTTTTACAGGTATAAAAAGGACACACAAAGACCCATTACCACAAAGGTAGACCCATGAACTGTAAGAAAAACCTGACGACCCTGGGGAAAGAATGGAAATGGATTATGTTGCTTGGTCATAACAACAACAAATGATGTTGAAGAGGCTTAGTACCCAGCACCACAGATCAGTTAGGAAGAAAATAATAGTGGGAACAATTTCATGAAGGTACATGAATTGTTAGCTGTGTGGTTTACCTTGTTCAAAAAATTGTGATCGCCTTTTTAAGTTTTTCAAAGAAATAGGTTCAGATGCTAGTTGAAAAATGAAAAAAAAATAAATCAATACCATATCTTACTCATTTTAATCTATAACTCATGGAAAACAAATGACATTTCATAAAATCTGACATCTGGAAGAGACCACTGAGGTCATCTTGCACACAATAAGCACTTAAGAAATGCTTGTGGAATGATTGATCTTGTCCAACCCCCTAGGGACACATGAATTATCTCTACCACATCACAGACAAGTAGTCTATGCTTTAATGCCTTCAGTGATGAGGAGCTTCCTGCCTTGTGAGGCAGTCATGCCTTTCTTTTAAAACCACTTTAAAAAAAACTGAAGGCAATGGAGGATATGGAATGCTTTAATGCACATACACAGATGTTTTTAGTAGGTTACTTAGCATTCAAATTAGTAAAAGTAGTAAACTGATTCAGTAACACATTTTACCAGAGGGATATAACATAGCTTCAGCTATGGCAGTCAAAGTGCATAGCACCCAACTTAAAAGGCTCTCATTTTCCATCCATATTGAGTGCATTCTTAAGGGAAATCTCATTTTAAAAAACCACTCTCCATTGATGTATACTCATCTCCACTAATGCAAGAGTCACTGTTAATAACAGAATTGTCTTCATGTACTCTGTCTACTATAGCAAACCACTACCTAAGAAGGGAGAGAAAAGTAATCACGTAGAAATACCAGAAATGAGAGCTGACCTCAAATTGTGGGAGAGGGGAAGTTGGAATGTGGAAATAAATGAAAAAGTCAAATTAAATTCTCCTGAAAACGTATCAGTGTTTCTAGAAAGTCTAGATCTAGTTTCAAGATCTTATAGATATGACGGGAAAGACTGATCAAATTACAGAGCAAGTAGAGTAGATTGTATTCTATTAGTTCCCATTGATTTTTCACATGGTCTCAGGCTAAAAACTATCCCACCTGGATCAGTCCAAAAGAATGCAGATAATATGGTCACTTGATACTAAATTACTAGTTGAAAGCTTTGGTCCTTTCTTTCTATACATGAATTTTAAAGATGTATACTAAGGATTCATTAAACAGTAAAATCCAGCAGTATCAGGCCTAAACGTAACAGAATCATGAACACAAGGGAAGTGATTTTTATAAAAGGTTCCTCAAATAAATTATGCAATATAAAAACTCAAAATTAGAGTAGTATCTATTCAAGGCAATTTTTTTTAAAAGGCTATGTAAGAGAGAAGGGAGAGATGTAGTTAACTTGTGAATTTATACAAAATTTTCAGGCCTGGGCATTTCATGTTCGAAGGTACCAAACTTAAGCATGCATCAAGGCAAACTGGTACCAATATAGCTCCAAGATCATTAGCATGTAATACATCTTCCCAATAATAATAACTAGTATTTATCTGGTACCTAAAAGTTTGCAAAGCAACCTTTTGTGCCTTTCCTCTGAGACTATCCCCAATTCACCTTGTTTGCAGATAGTTGTTTGCATGATGCTTCCCCCTTCAGACTGTGAGCTCCTTGATAACAGGGACTGTTTTGCTGTTTTGTGTTGTGTGTTCTTTGCTTTTTTTTTTTTTTGGCAGGGGGGGGCGGTCCTTTGTTTTCTATGTATGTGTTTGCTTATGTCTGTTTATGCCTTTGTATTTCCTAAAACAGTACCTAGTAGACAGCAGACACTTGATAAATGCTAGTTGACTGACTTTACATATGTTATCTCATTTGATGTCCAAAATAACCATAGAAGGTAGATACTATTATTATTTCCATTTTATAGATGAGAAAAAAAGAGGCTGAGAGAGGTTAAGTGACTTGCCTAGGGTCACACATCTAGTACGTATCTGAGGCAGGGCAGTGTTTCTGACTCAAAGTTCAGCATCCTATCTACTATGCAATCCAGCTGCCCCGAAATGGTTCATCACATGAAGCTGCTTCCACTAGCAGTAATTGCCAAACAGAACTCCTAATATCACTAAAGAGGCTCTGATTCAGAAACAGCGGCCAAAGCTGGCAAAAATACATAATTAATCTCTTCCCTTTTATATTCTATTACAAAATGATGTTGTTAAGTAATTTTTCAATTGTGTCTGACTCTTTTTTTTTTGGAGGGCAATTGGAGTTAAGTGACCTGCCCAAGGTCACATGGCTAGTTAAAGTGTTAAGTTTCTGAGGACATATTTGAACTCAGCTCCTCCTGACTCCAGGGCTGGTGCTCTATTCATTGCACCACCTAGCCTCCCCTCATCGTGTCTGACTCCTTACAACCCTGTTTGGGGTTTTCTTGGCAAAGATACAGGACTGGTTGGTCATTTCCTTTTATAGCTCATTTTACAGATGAGGAAACTGAGGCAAACAGGGTGAAGTGACTTGCACAGGGTCACAGAGCTAGTAAGTGTCAGAGGCCGGATTTGAACTCACAAAGATGAATTTTTCTGACTAGGTCTAGCACTCTATCCACTGTTCCACCCAGTTGCCCCTCTACTAAAAAATATCTATCTTTTTAAACAAAGAAATTCATGACCCCTTTTAAAATCTGGTTTACATATTTGTTTTATCTCATATAGAAAAGGGACTCTGCTCCTTAATCTTCATTTTCCCTTCTACTCAGAAAAGGCTACAACTAGCATACAGTGATCCAGACCTTACTGCCTATGCACCAAGCACCACTCTAAAGCTAATTCAGCACTTAGTATAATTGAGCTCCAGTCCACCTGGTTGCAACTGGATCTGCGTGCTCCTACACTTTCAGTTTCAACTTGCAGCAGGTCCGTTTTTATTTCATTCAAAGTTATTAATTTTTACAACAGTAGAATCTGAGTCCTACACCTGTTCCCTTCACAGAGATGTGTGATACCATGAACATTTACCTTTGGGTTCGACAGAGCTGTTTTCACCACTTATGCCATTTATTCCTTTTGTTTCAATATTCTGTAAAGGAGAGAAAAGGCAGTTCATGTTATTTTCTCCAAATGGATTTTAATAATGTATGAACCAAGTTAACATTGTTATTCCTATTAAATACAAACATTTTCTAAAGAGGTAAGTTTGGCAGGCTATTGACTGCAGGTTATTAAATGCAGTTGAATCTTGAATATGTTTCAGTATTCTATAACATTTGCTTAAGGATTAATAATTAGCTACAAGAGTTGATGGTTTTAAGGTAAACCAGTCATAATTCTCCAGGAAACATTATAAGCATAATCACTATTCCACTTCATTGGTATGTATTAGTAATGAAGGTAAAAAATATGTTTTATTTTCTCACAACACAGAAGGACAGCTAAACATTTCTAAGGGAGAATGTCCCAGAAAAATCATAATGACGTTCTCAAAACAAAGCTAAATGCATATTTAACAGAAACTTTCCATTTAAATGAAGCATCTAGATTCTACATAAACAGAATATTCTTTCACTTTTGAAAACTCTACAATAATAACTGCTTCAAGAATTAAACAAATTTCTCACAAAATGATCTTTTTCAAAACTTAAAATTTAAATTCTCACTTTCACCTCATGTAAAAAGACATCAAATGTTGCTATATATGTAAACATAGTCTGCATAAAATCAGGAAGCATTTTATAGAATTTTTAAACTGCAGACATTCTTTAACATTTTCTTTCAATCTAGTTACAATCAAAAAGCATACAATAGAAAAATCATATTCTACAGCTCTCCTTAATACAACTCAAACTTCTGGGTTTTTATGTGGAGCAAAACTATCACATAAAATATTTAATACTGTAAGCATCCCTAAAATGTATGTTCAGACTTACCATGCATAGCACTCTTAAAACTTATAGCAAATAGAAGGCATTATAATTTGACTAAACACAAAACCAACACCCTTTTGTGTCCCAATTTCTAACCCCTCTAATTTCTACTGGAGTTTCCCTTAATATAACCACTTCCCACCTCTCAAAAATCAAACTTACAGAATTTTGAAGGCTTTTGGAGAAGTCACTCTTTATTGAAAAGTTTGGGACCTTCTCTGAATTGTAAACTCCAGAAGTTGCATCAATCCACTTAGTTTCAGGTGAACCTATAATTTTGGTAGCCATACTGGTGAGATTGAGGGTTTTATGCCGTATAAATGGCAGGGAAGGTTGGTCTTTGCCCCAGTCTGATTGGCACATCGAAATCAAGGAATGAGTATAGGCAGATGTCAAAGTGGAAAGAACAACGTTACTGACAATACATTCAAAGAAGAAAAAAATGCAAACACAAAACTGAAAGACAAATCAGGAAGGGAGCAGAAAAATGTGTTAGGGCTTTCATAAGCAGACCACCTTCCCCAAAAGACAGGGTTATGTTTAAAAAAAAATAACAAATACCAAAACATATAAGCAAATTTACTGAAATATACCATATGCCAAGGTTTAGTATTAAATGATATCATCAGAAAATTGGTCATAGTTGGGATGGAGATGAGGCTAGATAATTCATCCTCCTCAAAAAGGAGAAAATTAATGAGATCATGTAAATGAAATATCCTATAAACCTTAACATGCTATACAAAATGTTAATTACTACTGCTGCTGCTACTACTACTACCACCAGGACTACTACTACTACTTCTAAGGTCTGCACTGCTACCCAAGTAACATTAAAAGACTAGAGGAAGGGCTCCGGAATATTGAAGGTTCCCAATGAAGAATATAGGGGAAGATATGTATAGAGTCATACAGAAAGAGACAGAGGATGAGTGGCATTATGTAATACTGGAGAGAGTGACTGCATTGAAGAGATCATGTATTCACTAAATTATGAGAGTTGTGAATGGAAACCAGAAATACTCACATATTTCTTAAGAA
This sequence comes from Petaurus breviceps papuanus, assembly GCF_028583685.1. Classification (NCBI taxonomy): domain Eukaryota; kingdom Metazoa; phylum Chordata; class Mammalia; order Diprotodontia; family Petauridae; genus Petaurus; species Petaurus breviceps. The sequence continues at coordinate 12,138,556 of NW_027187324.1, read as the reverse complement.
TCAACAATAGGAACATAATCTACCCTGTTTTCCTTTAGAGAGCAAAACTAGAATATATAAAATTGTAACAAATGCAATATTCAACACCTGATAAGTAAATATTGAAGAACTTTAAATACAAAGTCCTTCAATACATGAACTTACATTAGAATGTCTATACTGGATCTTAGATATGATAAGTTTCAGTATATTTGCTAGTGAAGAGATTTACAGACAACACACTAGAAAACATTCCAATTCTTTCACAATATCATAAAACAGCTTTTATAAAAATGTTGCTGCAGTGAGTCAAGACCCTCAACCAAAGACCAAATACAAGCACATATGGACACACACACAATACATGCAACAAATAACTCCTCACCATTTTTTCCATAACGCCTGACATCTACAACTAGGTTTCCAGTTTCTCGTGCATTAGCCATAATCTCTTCCCACTTATCTGTGTCCTTATTTGAAAACTTGGTGTTATTAACAGCAATAATTTCATCATCTACCTGTAGCTGAGATAATGCTGCTGGGCTACCTAAAGAAATTCAAAGGAAATTGAGCATCAGTTTGAATGAGAGACTTTTTTGGTCAGTCAGCATATTCATTTCAGGAAAAAAAAAGGGGAGGAGAATGACTATTGTGCCACTTTCCAGTGAAAGTAGAATAGAATATATGCAAACACAAAAAGATTGACAAAATAGAACTGTACAAAAAGTCATCAAAACAATAAAATGAAATGAAAATTTTAGCGTGAACTATACTATAGAACGCCAAAGAGTGTTCCATTTTTTAGTAGATATTTTGATTAAAAACCATTTAAAACCATAATGACAAGAAACCCTTAATTGATCCACGAAAAAAAAATTCCCTTTCATTAAAATACTGTAGTACATAATTTTTAAAAGTCATTTCCAAATGGAAAATTTGGAAACATGCAGGACTGGGTTTCAAATTCTAATGCCAAAATCATATGAGAACGAAACAAGATTAAATGTATCCACTTAAGAGTAATGCCCTCCAACAATTAAAATTGTTACCTTGCATTAATTACTTTTGTAAATTAAAGGACTACAAAAATAATTTTTATCAATGTCCACTGGAACAATAAATATCTGTTCCCCTTCTACCTCAGTCCTCCCCCAAAATGCATATAATCAACTTTATTCAAATCTAATGAGGGTTAGTTCTGAGTTCAGATAATATTTTACAAAGGTTCTCCCCTACTCCAGATAACAATTCCAGAAACACCACTGAGAAGGTATTCTCCTTTGGGGAACTCTCAAGAATTTGTAGAGACATAGAAGTTGCACCTACACTTATTCCAAGTACCTACAAATTATATAATTTAAAATATATGTAGGTAGGAAAAACATGGAGTTGGGTTAGAAAAAAATACTTCCCGAGTCTTCAATTGTTCTTTCATTAGTACTTGAGAATATAAAATTTCAAAAGCATCAAGTAAGCATAAAGTTTTAAAATGATAAAAATTTTAAGAGAATCTAGATTTTTAAAAAAAACCTTTGCAGAGGACAAGAGGAAGATAGAAAGGTAAAAGCATTCAATTCTGAAAACCAAGACATTCTGAAACCAGGAGAATATTGTCTTTTCCCTTCCTTTTTGCACTTTTTTCACGTACATTCTCTCTTGTTCTCTGAAATTCATTCATTTCAGTAGTTTTGTTTATACCCATTCTAAATACTACCTGAGAATAAAGTCCACAGTAAGGCTAAACTAGGAATTTACCTGCTTCAACTGACTGCACGAAGATTCCAGAAAAATCCCATCTTATTGTAAACCCAAAGTCAGCATCACTGTTCCCAGGACTGTGGATCATAATGATTCTCATATCACTGAACTGATCCTGAAAATGAAACATGACACAGTGAGATCAAGTGTCATCTGGCATCTACATGAGGAAAGTCCATCCACTAAGTAAATAAGGAAGCTTACAGAATACACTTTAATTATCTTAGGAGAAAATAAATATGAAAGGAATTTTCTGTTTCTTCCACAAACTAGGTAAAACCTTCTTGCTTATTGATTTCTTATAGTAATATAATTCAGATATCAATGCATTTCTCTTTTATACCCAAAAATAATACAAGAGGGTACCCTCCTAATACCTAAAATATCTTCACTGACAAGGCAAAGATCAAAAATATTGCTTTTTGCCTAAATCCAATTCACCACCTAAACTCATTAATTTGGCAGTTAAGATCTAGACCAAGAATGGTCTTTTCTAAGTGACAATACCCTCTGCCTAAATTTCCCAATTCATAAGCCTAGGGAACCCTACTTAAATGGATATATTCAGATACACTGGAATAGTATTTATGAAAAAGTATTAATTTTTGGAAGGTGGCTATGCAAATTAATGATAAACTCATCTAAACATGGTACATACATTTGGAGAGGATGTATGTGTTTGTTCCCAACAATATCCTCAATACTTCAAAGATAAATAATGGTATGTCTATAATTCACCTAATAAAAATTGGTCATAAACAACTTCAAAAAATTTTACTCTAAGGGGACCTTTGCAAAACATGGTTTGAGTAAAGGAAACAAAGACATTTAAAGTCATTCACCCTCATCCATCAGTGAACAAACTGTACATGTCCAGTTCCATAGGAAGGAGTCTAGTCTAACAAAGGTCTTTATGTTGTTCATCACATGCACTGGAAGTCCCACCATATTAAATAATACATTGATCACTATTGCTATGGTAGGATTTTGAGTTGAGAAAGCGTACTTAGATTTTGAGTTAGAATCTTCATGTTGCCACTCATTAGCTATGTGACCTTAGCCAATCATTTAAGATCTATGCTCAGTTTCCATATCTGTAAAATTGACATAATAACACTTGTTATACTAACTACCAATGGGTTTTTGCTGTGAGGTAATCACTCTGTAAAAGTGCTACATACATGTATATCATTATTTCAAAAAATAACAATTATATTCATAAGGGTAAAGACTAATAACATCCTGCTAAGAAGAGAGATTATTCATCCTTACTATTCTTTAACCCCAAACTATGGGATACTGAGAGTAGTGATGAGTCAATGAAAATAAGCAGTCAGTAAATGTTGATTTCTTTCTATCTTTACCATTCCTACCAATTGAAATAAGAATTAAAAAGCCCACAAAACTACAGGATTCAATGCTATGTAAAGCCAAGGAATGAAATGCTAGGTTTGATTTCCAAGGTTCTAATTGAGGTTATTTAGCTGGGAAAGGAGAAGATGGGGTTTGGGGGGAGGTGGGGAGGTGGGATTTAATAACCAGTTTTAAAATACATGAAAGGATACTTTGTAGATGGTGGTTAGTGGCCAATATCCATTCACCAAAGAGAAAATGAAAAAGAATGAGCTTAACCCACATGAGGAGGAATTTGGGAAAGACATGAGGAACTTCCTGACCAGATGGATTATGTGCTCATGGACTGCCATTTGCTGAAAAAGTTGTGAAATCTCTTTTGAAAGATTTTAATGAAAAAGAATGATAGACCTCTAACAGATGATGAAGAAGATGGACAGTAGCTATTGACAGATAGGTGGCATAGTAGACTGAATTCTGAGCCTGGAGTCAGGAAGATATGGGTTCAAATCCTACTTCAGATAGTTCTTTCAGATAGTATGACACCGGGCAAGTTACATGAGTGCTCTTAGACTCAATCGCCACATCTGTAAAGTGAGAAAAATAACAGTACCTGTCTCATAGAGTTGTCATTAGAATCAAAATTGGATATTTGTAAAGTACTTCAGCAAAATTAAGTGCTATATATCAATAGGCTATTATTATAATGATATCATTAGAGAGTTTTTTTTAAATAATGAAGATTAACGAAACATAATGGAAATAAAAATGGATTGGGGGGAGGGGAAGGGGTAATCAAGAGACATGGGGTCTAGTCTGAGCTCTTTCCCTTCCTACCTTATATGACCAAGGTCAAATTATTTTACCCTCTCTGAACTTCAGTTTCCTATCTACCGGTATAAAATGAGAAAAATTGATTGGATAGTCTCTAAGATTCTTTCTAGGTCTACAATTCTATGATTCCATTCAGGTATAACCTGCTCACCACAAGAACCAGTAAAGGTTATTTCTCTCCCTCCCCCTAAAAAATACACCACTAGGTATTTCCTTTAAAGCTTCATAGAAGAAAAATAATTATTTCATTATTTTTTGCCCTTTATTGATAGGATGGAAAAAGCTAAAATTCTTAGTTACTGGTTTAAGGGGAGGGAAGGTGAAGGATAAAGGAAGAAGGGCAGAACTCCAAAAGAGTACTTTATTTTAATTGTTAACTTTCTCTTTTATAGTAGGATATAAAACCAAATGTTTATCATGATCAATAAATCAACATTGTAAAATTGATCATATTTCTCCAAACTAGGATTCACTTTAGCCACGTATCCACCCTAAGCCCTGAGCAGCTATGGCAGTGCCAATTTGTGCAATAAATATAGCTCAAAAGCACTAATTTTATTCTTAAAATGATCCAGAAAAAAAAATGCATAAATTGGCAATTTATCATAGTTAATGATAAATTGATAAAAGTTTTGAAATGGTGGCCATAAACTCATTTCCTGGCTCTAATTAAACATTTAGCTGATGAATATTTTTACTTGGCCACACAAGGCTACGATATGAAAGCAAGGTCAGTCTTGTACATTTCTGTACTGCCTATTACTTGGAAAGCTATTCATTAGCTTAACCTTTTTCAATGGTAAAACAAGTTTGACCTTAAATAAGTGTGAACTAAAGTAAAATGAAAAAAAAAATGGGATTTTAGTTTTTGTTTAGTTTTTGTTCTGAGGAGAGGGTGGGTGGTGAAGTACTCCCTCAAATGATTATTTTGGAATCTTAAACTGTTATTTAAGTAACAATGCTTGGATGTTTCACGGGTACCTCAAACTCAGCATGTTCTAACATGAGCTTCTTTCCCATCAAATGCACTTCTCTTTTTGGATACCACTATACATGTCTCTGACATCATCATTCACTCCGTATTTGTTACTTATAATCCTTGTTTACTTCTCTCTTCCCTCTCATATCCAATCAGTTGTCAAGCTCTTTCAACTATACCTCTACTTTTCTTGAATCTCTCCCCCATTCTCTGTTCTCATCAGCAAAACCCATTCTAGTCCTTTTCCCTCTGTGGATTATTTTCAATTTATCCTTTCTATAGTTTGTAGTTATTTGCATGTTGTCTTCCCCATTAGATAGTAAGCGCACAGCAAGCAGGGACTGTCTTTCACATATCTTTGTATCCCTACCACTTAGCCTAAATTTTTGATTATTTAAAAACATCTATTCGTTTCCAACTGCCTGAGTATAAGTTAAAATTCTTTCACCTGCCATTCAAATGCCTCCACAATCTAACAACATTTTGTTTTCCAGTTTTATCTCATCCAGTTCCTTTTTATTCACTCTATTCTCAAACAAACATGAATTATATACTGCCCCCTGAATAGGCATTATGCTTTCATGATTCTCTTACACTTGCTCTCTTTATGGAGATCTTTGTTAATCCCATTAATAGGCATAAATGCCTTCCATTCTCAGACTGCCTTCTATCTACTGGGCAGTATCTCCTATGGTCTGAGTTATATACATGTGGTCTCTTCCATTACAATGTAAGCCGCTTGAGGGCAAGGGCTGGGCTGTTTTTTACTTTCTTTGTCTCCATAGGGCTAGGCACTGCACTTGGCACTTCCACAGTAAAGGCTTACAAAATGCTTGTTAACTAACTGATTGTTCCTTCTGCCAGGATTTTCTGCATCTCCTTCTACATTGAATGTGTAATACTTCCTTTAAGGTCCAACTCAACAGCTAACCCTATTATGAAATCTCTGATTTTCCCCAGTTGGTAATTTGGCTAATGTAGTAAAAAAAAAAAAAAATTTAGTAATAATAAAAATATACAGGGTTGCATGAGAAACACTTTTTTTTAATTATCAAATACATTTATAAAAATTTGTGAGTTATAGTTATTTGTGTTGGTATTTTCTTTCCATGCTATTCTACATTTCTAGGGGTTTCATGTTTTATCTGAACTTTGTATCTTCAACAGTGGCACAGTGCTTGACACACAGTGTCCTGTATATGTGTGTGTTATAAAAAATGTATAAAGTTGGTGTCCATTAAAAATCTTTGTCCCACTCTTTTGCTAATATTTTTGTCATTTTTATTTATATGTATTTTATATTTTATATATTTTATTTATATTTTATTATCACAATTATTGTAGAATTATTATAAAGATTAAATATATTTATATTATTTTGGAAAATCAGAACTGCTTATTAATAGAAGCTATAGGCTCTTCTTTGCAACCCAAAGAACACTGAAGAAGGCAAATATGTGAAATGAAATTACCTAGAAATTAGGAATTTGAAGATAACATCTTTGCAAAATGCCTTTACAGCCATATATTTTGGCATGCTCAAGCCTGAGAAATCTCAAAAATATGCTTTTCCCCCAACACCATTTCAATGTATTTCAGTATAACAATAATTAGCACCTTAATTATTATGTCTGAACATCAATCAGTTCTTTTCTGAGCTTCCTTCTCTATCTATAAAATGAGGGGGCAAGACTAAATGGATTCTCAGGTTGCTTTTAGCTTCAGCATTTTGTACTTCCATAACTGATTATTGCCAATAGGGAAAAAGGCATCTATAAACATTACATAAAGATAAAACTTGGTAAGGTATTGTGTTCATAAATATGTTTGAAAATCAGTTGTTTGTCTCTGTGTTCCAAATTCTAATGTGAAAAATGGTGGTAGAAACCATATTAACAGTGCCTAGTTCCCAATCCAAAACTCAAAAGTACATTTGACACTAAAGTACTTTACTAATAAAATTATGGAAGCTAACCATCAGGTATAAATGGGCCACCATGGGAGATAGTGTTTTCCCCCTGATAGGAGGTCTCCAAACAAAAGCTGGACAAGCACATAGTAGGTGTGTTATAGTGGAGGATATGGGGGACAGGTGGGGTGGAATATAGATAGAATTAGATGGCAGCGAATATCCCTTCCAACTTTGAAATTCTTTGGTTCTCTGACTAGACCAGCGAAAATAACTAGCTACAAATGGTGGGTTTCATGGCCTGGAAGCAGGGAACTGGTAGGACAGGATAAGGTGGGGGCAGGGTGAAAAGAGTGGTTCAATGGTCAACAACATCAACAACTTCCATTGAACATAAAGATGAGAATTAAATAGTAACAACAAATCACAATTGACATTTATACATTGTCTTAAGATTAACAAGGCATTTGGCATAGATGTCATCCCATTTGAAACTCATGATAACACTACAAAATAAGTACTACAGGTATTTTTAATCTCCATTTTGCAAGTGAGGAAAAAGACTCAGAGAGTTTACTTTAACTTGCCCAGGATCACAGAAAAAGTAAGTATCCACAACCGAACTTGAACCCAGATCTTAATGAAGTATAAACCTTAGGTGTACTTCTTGATTCCAGGCTGGCACCCAATCCCAGTGGAGTTACTCACCTGCTTCCTTCCAATTCTACTATTTATTGTTTTTGCAAGCATTTCTTCTCCTTCTCTAGCTACACTGCAGAACAGAGACCAGTCCCAAGTTACTTTCTTGTCCCATAATTAAGTACTTATAAGGGTTTTTATGGCCAGCAACAATGAGTAATAAGTAAGGGTAAAAGTTCCTTTCTATGCTCTCTCCTTTCCATCTTCTTTTTCATGAAAAAAAAATTAATGGAGAAGAGAATAATCATTTACTGAGTCCCTACTATACACTAGGTACCATGCTAAACAACTTTACAAATATAATTTCATTTGATCCTCACAACAACCCTGGGAGACAAGTGCTATTATTATCTTTATTTTAAAGTTGAAGAAACTGAGGCAGGCAGAAGTTGAATGACTTGCCCAGGGGGTCACAAAGCCAAATAAGTATCTAAGGCTAGATTTGAATTCAGGTCTTCCTGACTCCATTCCCAGCTCTCTATTCGCTCTGCCACCTCAATTTACAGGGAGAATTGGTTATACAAGTGAGAATATTAGATAAGATAGGTCCATAATGGGTGTCCCAAAATTCTCAGTATAATTTTAAGCTATTAAAGTTTAAAACTTTACTATGAGAGGATTTGAATGATTCTTCTTTCCCGGTATTATATTTGATCTACCTGAAATACTGTCCATTGCATTCCCTGGTACTAGAAAGCCTACATATTCTTCAAGGAAATTCTAGTTCATATCCTCTTGTTTCCAGGAAAACTTTCAGAAAATGCAAATCTCTCTCAACCTTACCCTTTACTGCCTTATACTTAAAGACTGAGGAACATAATCAGCTCACCTGCTGACTCTGGGAATAGGCTTTTTCCAGTCCCACCAGCTATTAGTGCCTTCCCCTCTAAAGTTAGCTTGTAGGCACTCTTTCTGAATTATGTATTCACTTATATTTTTACACGTGGGTTCCCCCATAGTAATCTAAAGAAGGGCTAATTTTCATTTTTCTTTACATCTCCTGTACTTAGCACAGTATCTGACACATAGTAAGAACTTAATAAATGCTTGTTGGTCAACTGATTACAGGCTGCTCTCTGTGGTTCTGAATGGTTCTTTATCTTTGTATACCTAATCTTCCTATATGGACTGCAAACTTCTCAAGGGAAAGGACCAAGTTTCATACATTAATTGCATCTAACTACCAAAACCACCAAGCACAATGCCTTTCATGTAATATCTAAAGATAAGTGATTCCTCATAATTGAAATATTAACACAAATACACAAAAAATGAGCACATGGAATTATTTATAGAGAGTTTCTTTGGTTCCATTTATTGAATACAAAATTATTTTGTTCAGTGGCTTTTTATTTCAAGTTCAATGACAAAGAAGCAGCTATATTAACTAAAGATGAAACCCTTACTGGACAGATAAAATAAATTCCCATAATCTCCAAAATCCAAAATACATTCACTCTCGAACCTTCAAGGTCACCTCATCTGTTGCCATCCTTAAGTAGATACTATCTACCACTTACAGGACAGTACTTATATAACAAACACAGGACACCAAACAGGTTCAAGATAAGCTTACTCATCAGTGGTCATATAAACCAAAGATCTTTCACTTTCATTATTATTATATTGCAACCTCTTATTTGTTTTTCCAAAGTATTGGAATTTTCTTTCTCATTTGTCAAGAATTCTCTGACCCTAGTAAAATATTGCCTAGTTTAGAGACAATGTAATAAAATAATCCATGCTTTATGATTTTAACAATCTGAAGTTTTAAATTGTTTTTACAAAAAAAAATGCTAGGAATATTTTATATATAGATATAGACTGTTTAGTTATTTTAAGTAACCTCCCTCACCAATCCATTCTAGGTTAGGGTTCAGTGTTCAATGTTCTTCCTTCTATCCTGAACACAAAAAACAAAAACAAAACCTAGCACAAAAATACAAGATAAATCCAATAGAACTACAAAGTACTGCTTAATGCCTAACATCAGTGAAGTTATCAGCTTATCTTGTGGTATTTTGTTGGCTGCTAATTTTCTTTGTGTGCAAGAGGCAGAAAAGGAGGAGAAGAGAAAGAAAAGAAAGAGGGACAAAAGGAGAGAAGAAAAAATGAAGAGAGGGAAAAGAGAGAGAAGGAAAAACAGAGGAGAGGTGAGGGGAGAGAAAAGGAAGGGATGGAAAGAGAGACAAAGAAGAAGGAGAAATATAGGGGAAAAGGACAGAGAGGAAGGAAAACAGAAAGAGAGGTAGGTAATGATAAAGAGATACAGAGAGGGAAAGAAGAGGGACAAAGAGACAGAGGGAGGGAAAAGAAGACAGAGGAGAAAGCCATTAACAGCTAAAAAGTCCTTTATTCAACATATATTCATTACCTATAAATGAGAGAGCTCATTAACTAATAATCACATAAATTGTCCTGTTTGGTGTATTCTAGTGTTTGCAGAGAAAAAAATTATGCATGCTCCATCAGCAGTGCTGTTAGTTTTAGTATTTTTTAATAAATTTGTTGATTATTTGGGAATTAAGTATGTTAGGGCTAACAATTTGTATTTTCCTTTTTTTTTTTGTTTTGTTTTTTGGAGGGCAATTGGGGTTAAGTGACTTGCCCAAGGTCACATGGCTAGTTTTTTCTTGTGTTACGTGTCCGAGGTCACATTTGAACTCAGGTCCTCCTGACTCCAGGGCCCGTGCTCTATTCACTGTGCCACCTAGCCGCCCAACAATTTGTATTTTCACAATTAGTTTACATATTCCCATTAAGGAAAGGATTATGAACAGTGGAGCACAGTTCCAGATAAATTACCAGATTCAGCAGGAGCAAACAAGGTGGAACGGAAAGGCTAATGCCTACCATAAAATGTTTCCCAATATCCCTGAAAACATAGCTCTCTCAAGCTCTCTTCATGAAGAAGAGGTTTCAACCCAAATATACCTTAGAGATACTGCAAGAAACTCCAATATGATCCACTGAATCATCACATTTAGACAAGTAAGAAACAAAAAACTACTGCAGCAGGTAGACAGAAAATCCCAGGGAACCATGGAGATTGGTCCATGCAACCTCTATTCTTCCCAAGTACTCTTTACAAAGTTTCCTTTTCCCACTACTCACTCAAAGTCATATACGCTACCATTCTCTGAATGACCACAATTTGAAGACCTGAATATGGTGCTTCCAGATTTTCATAATGGGTGTTTCCCATCCTAGCTTAGTATTTCTGAATTGCTAAGAATAATTATAGGTTATTCAAACTTACCTTTGTCTTTGAAGGCTCAGGTGATGAAGAATTTCTCCCTTCTAAAGACTCAGAAACTGATAAAGAGTCTGATGTTAAAGGCTGTTCTGATTTAGGAAAAGCACCAGGTTCCTGGGAAATGGGCAAATACAAGGGTGTAGCAGGTGATGCTGCCTTCTCTCTTTCTTTTGCTTCCTCTTCAACACTTTTCAAGGCTGAGCTTGAGTGAAGCTGGCTGTCATCTGATTTTGAGAAAGAGCCACTTACTTGAATGTTTTTAGTGACTTCCACATCACCATTGTACTTCCAAGCATCATCCATCTAAATTGAGAGAATCACACCATTTTGACAGGGTCATTTGGTTTGTTTTTTTTCCTCCCTTTTCTTCTTTATTATATTTTGTCTTCTTTAAAATGTTAAGAAGCCTCTATACTGTCTATCAGTTTGTGCACATAGACTCTCCGAAGCTACTGTTCCCTCCCATATATCTGTTGCTGTTTACCCTCTCAGTGAGACAACACATAAGCAATATATGCAAACACATATGAATATCCAATAACCTATTTAGTATTATCTATCAACAACAAGTGGAAAAATTTAGGAAAAAAATGTTTAATCTAATCTTCCAAAATAAGCATGTAGTATTCATTCATTCAGATCCATGCCACAAAACCCTAGGATATTCAGGTTCAAAAGTCTTAAAGTCATTTTATCCCCCTCAGGCATTGCTCTACACAAACCTGCTCAAAAATGCTTCAGCCCACTTTCAAATAGTCATTTTCAAATGACTAAGCCCAGGAGGTTCTCCATCTGTATCCTTTATAGTATATTTCTATTTTAAATACTGAATTTCAGATAAATCTCCAGGTAAAAAACTTTTACTTGATTTGGCTCTTCTATGGAGATCAACTACAGGTAATTTAAATCTATTTGCAAAAGTACTCCCAACATCTTATTATTCAAGAGAGACTAACGAGGAACCCAGAAGAGTTTTTACCGTATAAGATCTGGGAAGTGATGAGATCCCTCTTGACTGGGAACCAAAAGGTCTTGGTGTAACCACCGATGTTAACCTAGATGTATCAGTTTTCTGGTAACTTCTGGGTAGAGATGCTGAAACCCGAGCAGTTCCCATTTGTGTACTCAGTGAATGGTTAGAAGACAAAGCTGGGGCTGAGCTCTGTTTCTCTGTCAGGCTTTGAGAAAGAACCTGAATTTCAGCTGTTCCATAATCCTCCATCTTCGGAAGACTTGAAGAATTTTCTTTACCACTCTCTGTACCATAAGTCACTTCCTTCTCTCTTCCTTCTTTCAGGTAACCTTCTCTTGCCAAAGTTGGTGCAAGAGATTCCTTTGTTTCATTGAATATCTCATCATTAGAAGAATACATTCTCTCAGGATCAAATGTTTTCTGCTGATGACTGTTGGATTCTTGGTTTCTAATTTCCCTTTAAAGAAAAGAATACCACCTCACATTTATATTTTACCTTTAGATTTACAAGAGGCATTTTCCTTCACAACAATTCTGTGAGGAAGACAGTGCAAATATTATACTCAGGTTAAAGGTGAGGAACATGAGGGTAAGGGAGGCCAAGGGTCCAGATGAGAGCCACAGAGCTAGCAAATATAGGAAATGGAATTCAAACCCAGCTCTTTTACCTCTTATGCAAGTTCTTTCTAATAGTTCTATGAACTGGTGAAATTACAGTCAAACACTGGTACAAAGGATAGAGTTACCGTTCTTATTCAGATAGCTAACACACAAAATAGTAAACAAACAATAATTCACACTAATTAAGAAAAGAAAGGAGGGGAGAAAAGAGGGAAATACTTGGAATTTTCCTTTCAAGACTCAAGATAAAACTGATTAACAATTATGTACACTTTAAAGTGGCTGGTTAGTCACTCTGCAGCTTCCTTCGACTTTATTTCCTAGAAATCTAACAATTTACCCACCCCATCCATTCTAAAGGAAAGAAACTGTACTATAGTAAGAGACTGTGATCTAAGTTCTCTTTTAAAACTTATGCATATGTATATATATGCTATATATGCGCACACATATCCACATACACACAAATATACACACACAGCACTTAATATTAACATATCACTTTGGCTAAAAACAAGTTTTAAGCAAAAATGTTGAGCTTTTTAAAAAATTTTTATTCTTTATGAAGGAAAAACAATGAAAGAACCACACAGAGTTTTAAAGACCTCTCTCAGTTTAAACTTAGTTATCTAATTTCATCCAACTCTGTAAAACTCTACTAGAAATGACTGATTCACATTTGTATTTTACATTCATAAAGGGGTTAATTTAAATATAAAATGCTCACTCTTATAAGCACAGAACTTTCATGTTCAGCCTACACCAATGAAAGGAATGGAACTATGGTTATAGCTGGCTTCCACAGCACAAAGAGAGTGTTGTTGAATTTCACTAGACTATTTCCTTTTATACATTATTGTTAAGGCATATTTGCTTTCTCTTTGGCAAGGAAGTGTCATAGGGTTTCATATAGTAATTGCACAGAGGAAAAGTTCACATGTCCTTTTCTGTGATCTTTTGCAACACACAAAATCATAGTTCAGGTTATAATATCTTTTTATTTTTAAGGGAAAATTTCACATTATTCAAACTGAAAGGAAGATTGAATGTGCCTTTCATCAGATATGCACACAAGTCATTTTAATAAAATTTGTAAAATTATTTAACAAAAGAAAAACAAGCATATTTTCACATTAGCAGTTTTCATCAGCTCATTCTTAGTGTGAAATGACAAAAGAACATATCAGTTAAAATTGATACCTATTTTAAACACGAAATGCTTTTATAAAGCCATAGAACTATTTACTACATCCCATTTAGGCTTTTTTGTTTGTTTGTTTTTTTTTCACTTAGAACAAAACCCTGAATATTTTCACTGCATTTCAGAGTACAGGTTTACATATGATTAACCTGCCAGTCAATGGTTTCTAAACAACAGCTATGTCAAGCTGGAAGAAAAAAGAAAAGGAAAGGAAAGGAAACAAAACATTCATTTCTAACATTAGCTTCTATGAAATGCAACTACTAGAATCCATTAAGTCTCATCAGCTCAAAACGGGGACATTTACAAATACAAATGCAAGCCAGCTTTCTTACCTGTCCTGGAGAATTTCTCCAAATGTTTTTGAGCTCCTTTGAGACCTCTCAAGAGACTGCTTTTCAATTTCTTCCCTCTCTTCCTTTTTCTTTTGCAGATCTGAAGTATAACTTTTTCGACGATTTTTCCATTTTGCAAGGTCCTAACACAAAATCACATTAGAACAGGTATACCTGACTTTCTATACACTTCTGTCTACCAATTAGAGAGCACCAGAGTATCCCATTACCCAGCTGGAACTATTTATTCAAACTAGATGCCAAGGTGCCCTTATTTTCTTTTATATACCTAGCATTTCTGTAGCAAGGCTTGATTTCCACTTTCTCTCTCTCTCTGTCTCTCTCTCTGTCTCTCTCCTTCCCTCCCAAATCTGACCTAATAACTAGATCCCATATTTTGTTTTCTAGATAACTAATTTGTCTACTGCCCATTTCACAAAGAACACTAAGTTACTATAAACTAGATATTGACTCAGAAACACTAATGAACTTTCAAGTTACTTAACACTTTTGGAAAAATTAAATCCAATAAATGCTTTAATATTAAAACCCAATTAGTAAGCACCAGCCCCAGAGTCGGGATGACCTGGGATCGAATCCAGGCTCTGATACTTAGCACCACACCCAGAAATAACTGGCCATGTAACCTTGAGCAAGTTACTTAACCCTAATTGCTTTAAAAAAAAAAACAATTAATAGTAACTTTAATAATTAAGTGATGATGTATCACCCTTAAGAAGGTAAATACTGCAGAGGACATGCAAATATGACAGGGTCCTAAAGGGTCTTACAACAGATTAATATATTATAGTCCCCAAGAACGTGGGGCCATTTTCACCGATCATTCCCAAGGCGTTCTTATCCAGTTTGATCTTTGATGGTCCAAGGAAGCTATTTTAGCTTTTACTGTAGGGACTTCAAATATTCTGCGAAGGACTCAACAAATGAATTGATCTTCTGGAGATTTTCCACATTGAATAATGGCAAAAACAAGCCTCTGCACATTCTGCATACCAAACTGGGTTAGGCACCTTATCGTACAATCAACCCAGCCTCTAGGAGTGAAGAAAGGGCACTCAACATGAGGCCTGTGTATACTAAAACCAAGCAATTATTCCAGTCCTTGACCCCAAACTGCCAGTGTCACATCAGAATGAAATATTTCCATTTTTTTAATAAGAATAAAATGGGATACATCAGTAGACATTTAGGGAAGTACACTTGAGTTTTAATTTGGCTTAACACTTTATAGGAATGCTCCTGTATCAGGTTATTTTTTATCTAGGCTCCATGCTGACAATTTACCACATATTTAGGAAAAGTAAAGCCAAGTCACTGTTTCTTCACAGTGAAGTTTTTTGTCTTCAATGAAACAGAGAACTTAAAAGGTAGAGAACAGGTAGTGTTTAGAAGCAGTGTGGAAAATGCAGACACTTCTACTATTAAAGCACTCTTTTCTATGGCTCCATTAAAGCCCAGTTTAACACATGATCAGGTCTCCCCCATCCTAAGAAACGAATCAGTTGACCATTTGGCTACTGTTCCATGCTTTGCATCCTAATACCGAACTAAGCTTTGCCATATTCAAATAGTCCATCTATTGTCACCCAGTGACATTCCTCTAAACCTTCAGTTCTCAGTGATTCTCCTTTTCAAAATCTCAGTTGTAACTCCCCCCCAAGATCGACTATTTCAGTAACTGCTGACATATCATTTCTTTGAATTTCTAAAACTTTTACATTTTGATTTGCCGGCTCAAGTCTTTGAACTTCCTGACTTCTTGAACCTCTCCTATAGTATCTCTTTATAACAGATGTTTCAGTGACCTCCAACACTTTGCCCTGAGTCTTCTGCTAATATATGTAAACCTCATCTAAAATTGCAAAGAGCTATATAAATGCAAACCAGTATTATTCTGTATACAGACAATGAGTAAGATAATTTTCTTCTATGAGTGTAGTTAGCATGTGTATCCCAACCAACAACTATCTTTTGAACCTTAACTTTCCTTCCTGCTAAGAAATAGTTTACCATAACCCCGCATACACACATACATACACTCTTACACTTAAAGAGATTACATTTTTAAGAATATTATGAGAAAAGAACCATTCTCATAATCAATATTAAGATATAGAGTCAAAAATATCTCAAAATCTTACAAGAGAATTACTAGCAAACTAACCATGAAA
Source organism: Petaurus breviceps papuanus (assembly GCF_028583685.1). Lineage (NCBI taxonomy): Eukaryota > Metazoa > Chordata > Mammalia > Diprotodontia > Petauridae > Petaurus > Petaurus breviceps. The sequence continues at coordinate 12,122,467 of NW_027187324.1, read as the reverse complement.
CAAGACTGTGATGCAAAGGAAGGGTAATAGTTATTGACTACAGACTCGTTTTAGGAAGTGTGTAGGAAAAGAATTTTAAATGTCATGTAAATGCATAGACCTATGACATGCCTCATCATCCCCTCCCCCAATTTTTGGGAATACTTACATCCTGCCACTGCTGGTCTTGTTCTTGCAATTGTGATTTTATTTTTTGCATTTCTTCATAGCGCAGTTGACGCAAATTAGGCACATCCTCTGCGGTAATATCACTCAAGGATTTGCTCCTGCAAGAAATAGATCTGGGATTACCAAAATTTACACATTATTAAATCTAATAAAAAGCAGAAGACTGGATATGTACCTAGAGGTTCCATCTAAATTTCTATTGTAGCACTTTGGAATTTAATGAAGATAATTTTTAATACTATTATATAAGTGTTAGTGGTGTTTTCCTAAAAAACAGGAAACTAGATCCTAACAAATGTGAAATGTTGCTAAAAAGTGCTGAGTTTACACTGAAAATTAAGTCTAGAGTTCAACATTCAAAATGTCAGTGACCAAATTATTTATGTAACTAGACTAAATAATTTAAATGAAAGTATTAAATATAGTTACAGTCACATCATAACTACATCCCTGTTTCCCTCACCTCCACAGTTATTTTTTTAAAGCTTAGACTCACATTTTAGTCATATGAATATTTAAAATTGTTATTTGATATCTCCTCAAATTTTACATGACTCTGGGTGGAAAAAAAAAACAAGCTACTCTTTGTGAGTGCAGGACCACCCTCATCACTCTATTGAAAATTATTTCTCCACAGTCCCCATTGATTTTTTAAATGTCTTTTTCTTAATCTTTGACCACTCGTAAGTTTTTGACACAACTGATCGCTACATGAACCTTAACACACTTGGTTTCAGTGATAACTGAACTCTTCTCTAACATGAGTGATTTCTTCCTAACTCTCCATTCCCATAACACTTTGTACCTCTCCTTTGGAATGGATCATGCTACATTTTCTACTATAAGTGTGTGCATGTTTTCCCTCTCTTTAGTCAGTCAATAAACATTTATGAAGTACCTACTCTGTGCCTCGAACTACACTAAGTTCTGGGGAGACAAAAAAAAAAAACAGAGGCAATCTCTGTTCTCGAGGAATAAAAAAGAAAACACATTCTCTGTTCTCGAGGAGTGCACAGGAGGAGACAATGTGCAAACTTTAACTATATGAACAGAAATTATATGTGGGACAAGTTGGAAATAATCAACAGAAAGAAAAGTACTTGAATTAAGAAAGGAGGGTCAGAAAAGGCTTGAGATAGGGCTTGTGGTAGAAGGTACAATTTTAGCTGGGGTTTGAAAAGGGAAACCAGGAAGTAGAGAAGGGAAAGGAGATAATTCAAAGCATAGGGAACAGCCAATGAAAAGGCCAGAGTGGGGAGATGGGCATTTCTCACTGGAGAAACAGTAGAGAAGCCAGTGACACCCGACTTGACTGCGATGGAAAATGTACTGGAAGCAGGGAAGCACTTGAAAAGTGTCTCAGGGAATCTGACGAGTCCAGAATTTATCCTGGGTCAGCCTGAGTCAAGTCACTTACTGGGTCAAGTCACTGTACTAGGATGGCCCTAGCTTCTAGTGGGCCTCCACTAGAGTAGATGGGAAGCCTACGTAATAAAGCTTTAGGCCGCAGAAAGAGAAAAAACATAAATAAGAAGGCAGAGATTATGAACTCAAGAATCCTAAAAAAAAAATCTCAATTTCTTCCTCTCCCAGTAATATCTTTACCTATCCACTACTACTACTAGACTGCTACTCAAGATAATCCAGATACCAAGTTCTCCAAGGAAAAGGATAATAGTGCTCTTTTGATTAGCTGAGAATGTATATTATTTCTAAATAAAATTCCATGAAGCTCCTAGATTCAAAGCTATAAATAAGGAACGTTAAAAAGGACCAAAGTGATCTAAAATACATTGTCAGAAGTTCCCTAAGTCAGTCCTTTACAACAAACTCAATGAATTTCACACCATTAACTGGGGGATCCACTCCTTCAACTTGAGTCAGCCATGGATGAAACAGGTCCTATGTGCAGTTCTGAATCTGAAATCATACCTCGCTTCTGACCTCTTACCACATTCCTGCTAAGCTAACTTGAGATGTCAATATAGTTTGCCAAATATTATTCAGTGGCTCTGTAATTACTACAAAAGGAGGTCAGGAAAAAAGATGAATAATTTTCATTTGTAAGATTTGGCTTCCAACCTCTAGAACCACAAGGCTAGATTAGGAACCTGCAGCTACTATAAATGGGAAAGTTGCCCATCCATGCTCCAGTCTCTCCAGATGCAGCTCAGACCTATTTCATTTCTATTTGGAGGGGTTGTTTTCTCTCATGCTTTCATCTTGTGCTTAAGTTAGTTAAAATCTTTTGGCTAAAAATATATTAGTTGAACATATATGGATGTTGATTATTTTCAATTATAATACTACATTTAATTAGTTTTTATTTCCTATTAATATTGGCAACAGATTATATGGTTTCATCTCATACTATAAAATTACTCCTGTAAACTCTTATACTCATGTCAAATTTTGATTACTATAGACTTCTGCCAACAACCATCAAATAAGTACTAGCTTTTGAATTTCATAAAACCACACCAAAATCCATGCAACATAAAAGCATGCACATATGAAATACCTCCCACACACAATGCATCCTGCTAGACAAGCCAAAAAATTGACAAATGTTAACAGCTCAACAAAAGCAAGCCAGAAATTACAAAGCCAAGACTTAGATAGGTATAGTGCACTTCTTTCCCTTTAACATAACTCCTGCCAAAGAGACATTAATGGCATTTCCATAAGTAGTTACTTTGCAGTAAGACAGCACAATGAGCCATAATACTTTGAAGTATTACAAGCTTCACTAAAAACATTATGTACAGAAAAATAACACATAAACATGAAGCGAGCTCGCCCTACATTAAAAGCCTAAACGCCATCTAATTTCTATTTGAGATCTGTGTACACTTGGATTTTTAATTATTAATTTTTAAACTATTGTAAGTACTTGTGTGATTCCATATGTAATTTTTCTGAAATCTTTTAGACTGGCAAATTTTAAATACATGGGACTCCACTAAGACATTCACTCTTCATTGTATTTACTCTCCATTTTCTGCTTAGACATTCATTATTCAGAAGTCTCAATTAACTGGGCATACTGCTTTTATTCCTGCAAACACTTTGATACTGTGATGCATTAAGGGCATTTAAAAAAAATATTCTCAGTGGCAGAATCTTGAAATACAAATTAAAGAAAACATTAATGCTACTAATTATAATCGCAGATGAATATGCTGAACTGCAGCATTCATATTCCTCAATTTCAGTCATGGCTCTATTCAGGCAATTGGGCCAAACTGAAAGATTAGAAAGGGTAGCTATTCAAAAAGCCATGAATAATTATAGTTTTGTGGATAGTATGTGTCCTCATCTATTGTTCATTTTTTTATAAATTATTTTACTAACATAACTGAAACTTATAGTATTAAGGCTTCCCTTAGATTACAAAGTGTTTTGAAAGAAAATATTAAATTCTAAATAGGTTGAGTTTCAAGCAAGTTCTTGAAACAAGTTAAAATAATTCTTCACAGTGAATTGAAAGCATGAAAGATTAAATATGATTATATGATTTGTGGAGTTTCTTTTATGGCCAAGGAAGTATAAAAATGAATATTCTGAAAATCATTTTTTGAACTGGTGACAGAGAAGTTCTTGCCTATCAAGGACCTGCCCAGTGACTCACTTTTACCTTTCATACCTAGAAACTGGATATTAATTTATGAAATATTAACTTTTCAGCTATTTTCTATAGCTTTCAATTTACCTGAAATAAGTAACCTTTCGTAAGATTCCTGAACCCTAAAGGAATGGGATCATGTTACAAGACACAAAGAATTAAAATGTTAAAAATGTAACATTTTTAGAAGATATTTTAGATTAAGGATCAAAAATTACTTTAACAGCTCTCTGGAAAATTTTTTTTTCAGGTTTTGCACTTTCCTTGCTATCATTTAAAAATATTTATAGGTTATTCTAAGTATTAATTGTAGAAACTCAAATGAGTTAAATATAACTACCTTGTATAGTGTATTTGTGAATTACATGAGTAAGCTGAATTACTCTGATAACTTAGCTTAATTCAGATTCATAGTCACAATGTAGGAAAAAAGTCTAAAGAAGTTTTGGGTTTTTTTAATCATAGAAATTTTATTAAATTTATTTTGTGGACAAATTGCTATTGAATATATTTAGTAATTAGTTATGAAGTTAATTCTTTCAAAGTTTCAGGCTACAGTAAATAAAGAATGGAGTTTACCCCTTAAGGCAGCGGTGGGGAACCTGAGGCCTTAAGGCCACATATGTTCTTCTAAATCCTCTTGGCCTTTTCAAAAGGTCACATGTGGCCTTAAGGCCACAGGTTCCCCACCCCTGCCTTAAGTAAGTAGTCTTGAAATTTCCTGTGATCAGCCATAAGGGAGACTGTAACAGTATGTAACCGATCATTATTATCAGAAAATTATCTTTCCATTCAAGAAAATTATCTCTAGGGAGGCTAAGTGGCGCAGTGAATAGAGCACTGGCCCTGGAGTCAGGAGGACCCGAGTTCAAATTTGGCCTCAGATCCTTAATACAAAAAATTAGCCATGTGACCTTGGGCAAGTCACTTAACCCCAATTGCCCTCCAAAAAAGAAAGAAAAAAGAGAAAATTATCTCTAAATGCATGTACCACTGACAAGGGGATCACCATCTAAGCTGGAAGCCAGAGGTAATGACAGCTTTTTAAAAATGAATAATAATATCCTTTAAAGTAATCTAACCTCCAAAGGAATTGAGCCTACACAGATAAATGTTGACATTCCTTGTTCAAACATAAGATTTCTTTCAGAAAAGAGGCTACAATTTGGATTTTAATAAGACATTAGGAAATTACTAAAACTTAAGTTTTCACATGTTCTTTTGGTTATTTAGTAATTAAAATACCATTTGACATGTTTTCATTTTTGATTAAGTATTTCTGCCACTTACATAGCTCCTAAATTTCCTAAACTTTCCTAAACATAACATTTTAAAGCCTCATGCATGACACACAGCAACCCAGTTTAGCCCAGGCCTTAATAAACATGCATCATCCATCACAAGTTATAGAAAATGACCAACACTATAGAAAAAGTTTCTATTATTTCCCAGAAAACTTACCCATTCTCATCAGAAATCTTTTGAAAGAGTCTAAGGAACCAGAAAACCAAAAGTTAAAAGTGTCATTAATTTTTTTCTGGTTGTGTTAGTTCTTGAATGTTGAAAAATTTTATGCACAAATTATTCTAACTAGAGATGGACAAATATTAAATGGTGAGAGAGTTTTATTTGTATATTTACCCATATCATAGAATTCATAGCCAACATTATTTAAATAACATGTTCTCAAAATCTGATGAAATTTAAGCAAAATCCTTTAAGTCTCTTGAATTATACCTACATTATCAATCCTTAGAAAAAAAAGTCTTATATGTAGGTCTTTTGAATATCACATACAACTGAGGTACATTCTAATAAATTAAGTTAATCCAAATAAATCTCATCTGATTTGTCCACCTCTAATTCAACACCAAAAATACAAACCAATTAACACATAAATTTCAAAAATGACCGTAGTTATATACACATGAAGTTCAGATGACACTAAGAATTTTGGTAGCTGAAGACTAATGAAATTCATGCATTTTTACATCCATCAAAGTTTGCATTTAACCTTGTTAAGCCTCACATCAAAAGCAAAAATGTTTCAAATAACTGAAATTCAGGAAAATTTGAGACAAAACCAAAATTAAGAGAAATGAAATTTGCAATGCCATATTTTTGGGGAAAGGTTCTAAATCAACATTATATGCACTCCCAAGTTCCCTAACATAATTTGAAAGAAAATATATCCAGATTGTTTACAAAATGCCTGGACATCAATAATTAATAAGAGCTTATAAAAATAACTGCTGACTATTTCCATGGAATCTCCAGTTATAATGAAGAATTGTGCTTTTGCTTAAGGTAACAAGTTTCATAACTTTTGGAGTTCAGAATATACATTCTTAATGGGACCTGAGCTGATAAATTTAAAGAAAGAAATTATGTAGTTTTAAAAGGGAACAAGGGATACAAATATGGCATTGCACTATTTTTTTTCTGCCAAACAAGAGTAATTTTATCAAAGCAAAATAAAACTAATTTTTTCAAATTTGCACATGGCATGCATGGTTTAGCAACACATAATGTTGCCCTCTTTCACAAGAATTAGACAGGACAATCAGCTAAATAAAGGAACAATTCTTGCAGAAACACACTCTGACCTCTCAACCATCTGTCGTTTCTTGTGCCTAACTTTGCTGGCTGCTCGGATAGCCTCCCATTTTTTTAAGTCCTCTTCACTGCATGGACCAGGAGTGAAACTGATGGATGGTGGCACAGTGGTTCCTAGTTTCCAACACTCAATCTTACGAGTCAACATATCATCCTTCTTTTGACAAGAGGATGGAACTAAGACTCTACAGCTATTATTTCTTTCTTTTGATGAAGATGTCCTTTCAAGTACACAGAGAAATCTGGCTCGGATTTCTGGTGGGAGAGTCCAAGGTTCTGGAAAGGGGATTGGATGGTATTTATCTGGGGCTCCCGATAAAGGCACCTCTTTCTTCTGTGTTGGAATTCTGCGAACAATCATGTCATCTTTTTCTAAATCTGGAAGCACAGATTCACCTTCTCTCTGTTGCAGGATTATATCTCGCTCTATGAAATCATCTGGTACAGAGAATCTTCTAAAATCTTCGAAAGCCTGAAGAACAGCAGGATTTGCATGGAAAGCCCCAGTCTTCCTAACAAAGTAATCATCATTTTCTAAGTCAGGATCCAATACTCCATTCTCAGAATCATCTCTTCTGTAGCCCGGGGCATAAAAGACATTCCTTCGGCATGTTATGACCCTTGGACCAGATGTGGGATCAATTTTGGTCTTTGTTTCAGAAGACAAGATGTCATCAGAATATGTTTGTAAGGCCTGAAGTAATAAAAACTGACTGAAGCATATAAAAGAAAAGGAAGGTAGAATCTTAGAAACTATTTTAAAAGGCAACTAAATTAAAGACAAACTAAACAGTGTTTATATGTAAATATTTCTAGATGCTTAGGCAGAGAGAGGGTGGGAAACCTATCATAACATACCTTTTCTATTGCACAATCTGGTGTAAAAAATATAGAAAACTAACTCAAATAACTAAAAAGAGCCCAATGGAGGAAATCAGAAGTGCCAAAGGATGGGACTGGGCTGATTTCTTGGTAGAAAAGCAAGTGTTACACATAGGTTTAGTTTATCAAATATTGTCCTCATACCAGCTGATTTTACTAACCAGGGAGAAGGATCCTAGATCTACAGCTGAACTGTCTGCTCCAATGTCTGCATTGCATAGGTAAGGTATCTGTGGGGGCATAGAGAATTTAAGCAACTCACCTAAAGTCACACAGGTAGTAAGTAGCAGGGTCATGAACCTAACCAAGTTCCTATTTTTCAAATTCTGAGCTGTTTAACTGTGCTATATTTCCTAAATTGATTTAATAAGAAGGTGGAACAACAATGAGAAACTACCATATTTGGGAGACATATATTTAGTCTACTAGGCATATTGCAGCTTGTGAAAAAATTAAAAAAAAAATACACAGACACAGAAGAACAATGCAGTGTCATTCCTCTTCCTTCTGTACTCCCCATCAGGGTAGAACTCAACTTTTTCTATACATTCTCTTCTTATTTATAAACTCTCTCATTTCTTCTCCAAGTATAACATAATAATGATAATAAATATTACAAGGCCACATTTTAAGAGAAAGATTTTAAATAAAAAATGTATTTGTTCTCATATTCTCTAATATGTAATTGCAAGGAAAGCGTAGAATTCCAAAATATCTTTAACATGCCTAATCATTAGCATAGAAAAGAGATTATAAAATTATCCACTGAACATTTCCACATATTTTCAAATTATAATAGAAAGATGGCCTGGTATATTAGATAAAAGGCTTTTTTTAGAAATAGGGACTCCCAGGTTCAAGAGTTACCTCTAATACACACTATGTGCCACTAGCAAGTACTCTAATTTCTCGGTGCCTTGGGAACTTACAAGTTACAAATGAGTTGCTGATCTGTGTTGATGGAAGCTATTTCCACAGGGAGTTCCTTATATCTATAAAATTCCAGATCTGGATCAAAGGTTTTTAATTAAAAAAAAAAGCAAAAGGAAATATTTGGGCCTGTTTTTTTTTTAATGAACAGAAAGTGTTTAGCAAAATATTTTGCCTCCGATGTATATGCATTTAATTATAAAACTGTAAAAGTTTCTAAATATCTATATTTTAAAATGCAAGTTAAATTGCTATGCCATAGGTATAGCTTAAATTGAGGATTCAGGTGTTTGTTGTTTTAAATCTACATAAATGTCAAGGTCAGAAGCTTGCCAAAAGACATTTTTATCATTTTTCATACTGAATGTATTTAAGGAATGGTATCTCATGCTTCAGTACAGTAAAAACAAGACTGTCACATCAGCTTGGGTTAGTGCAGCTGCAGAAGCAAGTAGATAATCTTAGATCACTCTTCAGATGGGTCAGGCTCATGCAATCATATCAACCTTGGTCTATCAGAAGCATCACTGAATCTCCTTTCCATATTTCTGTTCCATGATTTGGGTGATTGTTTGGTAGCAAGGTTCATCAAGATTGAGCGTCTTTGGCAATTCCCATCTAAACCTTGCCCTGCTCTCTGTGCCATACTAAAAATGGCAGGTTTTTGTTCACAGATTGAATTCTCATCTTCTGAGTCTGAATTCCTTTTATTGTGCCATGACATAGGAAAGGGAAAGGAAAAGAAAAATAAGAAGGAAGAGAGAGATAAAAAAAAAATAGAACTACTGAAAATAGTATAAAGTCATAATTGTTTATGGAAGACAATTCTTTTTTTTCAGGAGGCAGGCATTTCTTAAATTTGTCAATTAAATATTTCTTTTCAAATCTAATATCTCCCAAAAACAAATTCAAAGGCTTAAAGTGCTAATGTGACCTGGCCAGAAACTTGCCTCCCTGCCACATCTTTTTGTGTGGAGCAAAGATGGACACAAAAGTAAATGAGTCAAGTCAAAGTATACAAGCTCCACAGAAACATGCATGAAGACAAACCTGAATCCCTGAAACTCCTTATACCATGGCTTGTAAGAAGATGTCTTTTTAATTCTTTTCCAACTCAGATCTTCTGGAGTCCAACTTTTGGGGAGAAACTTGTCAAAGTCACTCCCTGCAGTGGGTACCACTGGACTTAGCTTGCGCACATATAGATCATCCTTTATAATGTTTGGCATGCCCGTTGCTTTTTGATCTTCCTCTTCTTCCTCCTCCTCCAAATAGCTAGAGGAGTTTGAAGTTTCTTTTATTGTTGGCCTGTTTTCCACTTTAGTGTCCCATTTTCTCCTCTGTTTACTGTTCAAAACATCCAACCAGTTAGGATACTTTCTGAGCACTTTGACAAGGAGTACACAAAAGGCATGCTTTTTGGCTCACAAAGTTCACGCCACTGTGAATGAAGCAAATTAGTTCTCACTTTCATCACTGCAGTCCCTAAAACAAAGTTAAGGCATTATGGATGCATTTTATCACAACCACTGAATAACTGAATGAACCACTGGAGCTGCTCAGAACAATTATTTAGTGACAAGAGAAAGAAAGGAAGGAAGGAAGGAAGAAGGAAGGGAGGGAGGGAGAAAGGAAGAGAGGAAGGAAGAAAAGAAAGATCAGAGGGAATGGAAGGAAGGAGATAAAGAAAGGAGGGAGAGAAAGAAAGAGGAGAGGAAGGAAAGGAGAGAGAAAGAAAGGAAAGGAAGAAGGGAGGGAGAGAAAGGTAGAGAAAGAGAGGTGGCAGGAAGGGCAGAGGGAAGAAGGAAAGAAGGAAGAGAAGGGAGTAAGGGAAGGGAAACAAATGACACTTTGGGAGTGTTACTTTCTGTATTAAAATGAATTAACAGCACAGTAGATATTGAAATTCAATACAAATCTCTCTGACCTCATCAGTTCCTTGAATCCAGTAGCTAAAGGATCAGTTGTAGAAAGCTTTTGTGAACAAGACTTAGGCAGGCTGGTTTTCAAGATGGAAAGCTGTCTAGATGCCGAGGAGTACTCATGCCTCTTTTTCGCTCGGAATCTACGGTTGGCTAAGTCATCCAAAATTATGTCAGGAAACCTTCGTTCATTCTCTGAATCTGAACCACTGTCATAGTCACACATCACCATCAGATTTGAAGCTGGATTTGAAAAACCACATCCTGCTCTGCTAATTTGATGGGAAGTTAAAATGATTCTTTTTCATATCCACTTAGGTCAATCAAAATAGGAAGAAATTGAAGAAAACAACACTGAACATGAAAACCCCTAAGAACTGACTGGTAAACTGAGAGGTATGCCAGTAAACTCAAAGATATACATTCAAAACAGAACCTTTCAATCACATGCTGATATTCGAAATTAGAAGAAAGAAACCTTTCAGATATGAATGATTAAATAAGATCAAAGGGGAGAGGGGGACTGCTAACACACACAATACCAAAGAACATCCAAAATCTATTCTCTCTGCCATACTTAAGTACTGTATCAAAATAATATCACTAAATACACTGAATTGGAAAATTAAATATTTAAAGTCGACACCAGTACCTTGAGAAGGTTCCATCAGCTTCAGTGTACACAGGACTTGCCCAACTTCTTCTATTATCCTCATTCTTGTCTGGCCTTTTTTTCCTCAGTGGTGCAGGCACATAGGTTGGCTGTCTACTTTTGTTAGGTAAAAAACGATTGAATGGTAGAGCCGATTTGGGCTCAACAGCTGATATCCTTCGATAGGACATATCATCCTTGTTATAATCCTGCATTTTGAATGTGAGTTCAGAATCTGTGTCACTCTCACAACCTAAAAAGAAGCACACATAAAATTTTTTTTTTTGCTTTACTCTCCAGATTTTGCATCTAACTGAAACCCACACAGCTTGCTTGCTCTGTCTTTCCCTTGGAAACTCAGCACTGCTGATGCTAACTGCTCAGATTATTTTTAGAAATTTGTCATGAAGTTGTGATAAGAACCATTAGGTGGAACTTGCTTTGCATACTGGAGCTACATGCATTACATTCTTTCACTGTGCCACATTCTGTGCAGAAAACAAAGTGCTAATCTCTTGGCAAACCATCTTTATTTCTAGTCTCTTCCCCCTCATTTTCCTAACCCCACAGTTTTCCAGAAACCTACTTTGCATGGCAAATTGTGTCATAATCAAGTCATACCTTTTTAAAATAAGGTGCTAGAATAGCCCCCAGGTAATTAAGTAATTTTAACTAAAGCAATGCAAATCTAGTCAGTGTATGCATGCGTGTTTATGTTGAAGAGACATACAGACAAATCTCAGCAAATCTTGGATCAATGACTAGATGGAAGCAGTGGGCTAAGTGTAAGTTATTCACCACTGGTAGCAATAGAAATTGCTTTGGGAACTTTTGTATAATGATGCTAAATCATTTGCACAAAATTTTTTTAAGTGAATCCATTTTTACTCTTCTTATTCAAATAAGCACAAAATATATTTTCTATCTTTAGAGACCAAAGGAGACAAGAATAAAAAGTAAGAAGGCTTGAGAGGGACAAAAAGGAAAGGGGTTTGATTTTCCAGTGAGAATATACTTGCCCAACAGCCAACTATTGCCACTAACATTACCTCTTCCCCTTCCTTCCCCCTCTCTTACTACCACATTTACCCACTTCATGGTTTTTTCCCTTTATCATGAGCAGCACTGTTTAACAGCATCCTCTCACAGCAATCCATGCTGGCAGAAATGGTAGGATAAGGTTGGCAAGAAAAACACAGCAATTTGGAAGCAACATGGTTAATCTAAGCTGATAAGGTTTTGTCCCAAGTGTGAGAGGGCATCTATAGCAGCTAACAGAGAGAGCAGAGACCCAATAGCGAAATGCCTACGGTAATGGAAAAAAGAGGGTCCACCAAGTTGCTAGAGGAAGAAAAAGGGGGTGAAAGTTCTTACATCAGTCTTTGCTCACCTGAGATCCATTAATCTGCTTTTGTTTGGGATTTTTTAAAATAGTTTTATAAATCCAATATAATCTGAAATCTTTTGCATTTTATCTTATGTATTTAAAACATTCTGACAAGGAATCCATGGGCTTTCTTCACCAGACTGCCAAAAAGGCCCATAACACCAAAGAAGATTAAGAATCCATTTTTTAGAGTTGTGACTAAATTGGCAAATAGCTAATACTACGTATGAGTGCCTCAATTTCTTTGTCTGGTATTTGTGTTTTTTCCAACAACATTACACACTAGGAACTTTTGTCAAAGTATATTGTTTAATGAAAATTTATAACTAAAGCTTAAATCACTTCACTCCAAGAGGTGAAATTTTGAGTTATTTTGTATCTCATATTGTTACTGTGCCCACACAGTAAACACTTGGTAATAATTTTTTTAATCCCTACTCACTTGTGAATGGCACATTTCTATTCACAGTGTTCAAGGTAGTTAGTACAAATATCTGCATTTACTGATGAGGAAATGAAAGCTCACAAGGCCATTACTTCACATCACATACATAGGAGAGGTCTATGACATAGAATATATGAAGGTGAACAGGATGAAATAAAGGCATAAAGATAAGTCTGGAGTCAGATGTAGAGAGCCTCAAACGTGCTTAACTCCAAATGTACTAATCTATACCATACTGCCTGATTCAAAAAATGCTTGTCAGTAATGGAAAAGCCACCAAAAAAAACTATAGAAAACAATTAAAAATTAATAAACTGACTTTATTTGTAAGTCTATTAAGAAAGTACTTAATGATGACCAATTTATGATGCTAATCTGATAAATATCAGAATAAATATTACTGAATCCCCCAAAGAGGAAACGCATTGTATTTCACTCGCTATATATCCAAGCCTTAAGCACCATCATTCTATGAATACTCAGTATTTCTTCTCCAAAAAGCATCAGGATGGGAGAAAACTACAGTTCCAATTCAACTGATTATCCCCTCCCCCCAAAAAAATTTATGAGCCTAGTAAGTCTTTGGCACAATGCTAGTAAGTGGGGATACAAACAGGAAAATAATTATTGCCTCAAGATCACAATTTTACAGGGAGAGTAATGAAGACAAAGTGATAAATGCAGAGGAAAAAATACATATAGGTTATGAAAACTGTCATGTAGGAATAATCAGGGAAAGGAAAAGTAAGATTTTATTAAGAGATGGTTGTTTGAATTGAGTCTGAATTGAAAAGATTTCAATAAGTGGGGAAGAAAGAGGAAAGCAGACTCTAGAGGAGACAGAATAAACAAAGGTATAAAAATGGGAGAAGAGAGAACAAAAAGGGGAAGAAAGTAGTCCAAACAATGTAACTGGAATATAGCACACATAAAAAGGAGGTCTGGAATAAAGCTAGAAATATAGCTTACTAGGGAATCGATTTTAAATAACCATGTATGCCAAGATAAGAATTTTAAGCAATTCAGTGGCAACAAGGAGTCACTGAATATTTTTGAGCAGGAGAGTGATATTATTGCCCTTTGTGGGGACATGAATCCTCAAGCTGAGGCTTGAATTCAGCACTGTCCTACTACTAATTTTAAATTTTCTGATGTTTATGCTTTCCTACACATTTCTCTTTCATTTTCCCATTATGGTTCCTTAACACTATCTATCTATATGTTTGTGTATGTGTTTACACACACACACACTCTCTCTCTCTACCCTCTCCCTCTCTCTTTCTCTCTCTCTCTCTCTCCCTCCCCCTTCTCCTCCCCCGCTCCCCCTCTCTCTCTATGTTTCAAGTTCTTTGGACATTTCCATAACAAAGTAAGGTAAGAATTTCAATCACTATTTCTCCATTAATGGTCTAGTCACTCAAGTGAAATGTGTATTAAAAATTATCTCAAATAAAAAGAATAATGAAACTACAGAGAATTAAGAAAATATATTATCACATACCTTGAGAATAAACTGATCATCACTAAAACCAGAAATACTGATAAAACTCATGGGTCTACTTTAAAGGGGAATATTATTTTATTTGGGAGTTTATTTTGAAGAATTCAAAAGTTCAAGAATAAATTTTTATCTAGATATGAATTAAACAAAAGGATAAACAACCTACTGTCACAGCCTGACTCACAATTCCAATCTTGTAGATGTTTCCTGTTGAAGAAGGTGGAACCAGAGGAATTTTCCAGGAAGGAATATTCCTTGCATGAAACTGCAGTCAGGATAAATGTCAGTCAGGAACTTGCAGAGATTTAAAGTATAAAATACTTGACATGACTTGGTATAAGAAAAGAGATAAAACACTACTCCTTTCTTTAAAGACACTGGGGTTACAGATGTAGAATGTTGTATATAGGAAACGCCAATATGTTGTTGGTTTTGTTGAAATAATTTTTTTTTCTCTTTTTGACAAGGGAAGTTTCTCTGAGTATGAGAGGAGGAGGGCACTTTCAGAAATGAGTAGCATATAAAACGAAGGCATCAATAATGCTTTTTTTTTTACAAACATAATTGACATCCCACTATAGTAGCAGAGATAAAGTAATGGTCTAAGGAATCTTAAGTGGCATACATATTTTATGCCATCAACTTTTTTAAAAATTCCAGAAACAGATTTGAAGAGAAAAGGGGAAAATAATAGTAAAGGGAAAAAAATATAAACATTGATACATGATTACACAACTGCTTAGTGGCCCTAAATTTTTCTACCTTGATTTGTCCCAAAACATGTCTCCCCTGTCATATCCCCTCTAAGAACTACACACACTCTTTCATCCAGGGAAAAACATATTATTTGGACAACTTTTTTAAAAAAATTTACTTACCTTCACTGCCACCTTTCAGAGTTAAATCTGATGAACAGCTTGTGAATGATCTAGACCCAAAAGAATCCAAGCTATCAAAGGAATCGTCTCTTTTGTGGTAGGCTGAAGGACTAAGAAATTCTCCACGTTCAGTATACCAAATATCTCCGTAGCCACTGTCCCTGCCACTCCTTTTCAGACTGCTGGAGTCTTCAAGTGCCTAAAAATTTTATTTTTAAATTAACAGTGGATTACTTTAACCTTCCAGGAATTTAATTAGTTATTACTAATAATTTTTGATTGCATATTTCATTCAAAAGGTGCTGTAGTCAATAGGTATATTGGGCCTTCACTTTGAGGCCTACAACAAATTTTTCTAGACATTTAAGTCAAAAAATGTGTTAAAACCAGATTCTGGTTTGCATGGACATGGTTAGTGCCTCTCCAATAACTATCAGTGTTTAAAAATAAGAAAGATGGGGAAGTAATTTTAAAAGATATAAAAGTGTTACTGAAGTAAGAGGCAGGTCTGGTTTAGTAGTAAAAGACCTGTATAGAGAATCAGAGGACCTTGACTGAAATCACAATTCTATTACTATAGCAGCTAGGTGGTACAATGGATAGAGCACCAGGTCTGAAGTTGGGAGGACCTGAGTTCAAATCTGACCTCAGACACTTATTAGCTGTGGGACTCTAGGCAAGTAACTTAACTGTTTGCCTCAGTTTCCTCATCTGTAAAATGAACTGGAGAAGGAAATGGCAAACCATTCCAGTATCTTTGCCAAGAAAATCCCAAATGGGGTCACAGAGAGTCAGACACAACTGAAATGACTGGGGAAAAATAATTACTGCTTCTATGACCTTGAGCAAATCATTTAACCTCTCTGGATATAAGTTTCTTTAACAATAAGATAAGGGACTCCCTCCAAAAAAGACAGATGGGATTATTGATTTAGGGCAGGATAGGACCACAGAGATTCTCAAATCCAAACCTTCACCTTATAGATGGGGAAACTAAGACATCAAGCAGATTAAGTGACTTCCCCAAGATCACAAAGCTTTAAGTTTCTGAGGCAGTATTTTAATCCAGGGGGTTAGTCTATACCAACTTTTTCCACTTGCAACCCCTTTTCAGCTTTAAGCAATGTTAGTTGGCTCCATGCAAAGTGTACGTGCAAGGCTGAAGCAAAGGTGCATGATGTGATGCAACATGAGCAAATGCTGCCAGAAACACCTCAGATTCATTAGGTGCTTGAATTTTTAATTCAATTCAATTGGCAATTGGGATTAAGTGACTTGCCCAAAGTCACACACCTAGTAAGTGTCTGAGGTCAGATTTGAACTCAGGTCCTCCTGACTCCAAGACTGATGCTCTACCGTGTTTCCCCGATAATAAGACACTGTCTTATTAATTTTTTTTGGACAGAAAAACACCAGAGGGCTTATTTTCAGGGGAGGTCTTATTTTAATGAACATTGACAGCAATTTTAATAAACAGGTAAATGTGAACAAAAAAATGTACCTTTATTCAATAAGCAAATCACTGGGGAAGAACAGGATGACGCGCTCACTGCTGCAGCTCTGATTGGATGCAGCTCAGAGCGCAACGTGCGTTTCACCC
>NW_027187324.1:12084049-12105761 GCF_028583685.1 Petaurus breviceps papuanus | reverse complement strand
TAACTTACCCAAGGTTACACGGCTAGTTTTTGTGTGTGTGTGTGTGTTTGGGTGTTAAGTGTCTGAGGCCGGAAACGAACTCAGGTCCTCCCGACTCTGGGGCCAGTACTTTACTCACTGTGCCACCTAGCCACCCCCAAACGTTTGGTTTTTAATTAATTTTCGGTTGTTGCACATTCAGAAACCGTTTACTATCAATTTTTCATGACCCCATATGGGGTCTTGACCCACACCTTAAGAAGCACTGATATGGTATTTAAGGTCTCTTTTATTTCTAAACCCTCTATAATGAAATTGAACTAGAAAATTTCACAAATTATTATTTGAAAATTATCTATAATTAACATTACATACGGGGCGGCCAGGTAGCACAGCGAGTAAGAGCACCGGCTCCAGTGTTGAGAAGACCTGGAGATCGAATCCCGGGCTCAGACACTTAGCACTCACCCAGAAACACCTGGCCGTGTAACCTTGAGCAAGTTACTTAACCTCAATTGCTTAGGGGCGGCCAGGTGGCTCAGTGAGTAAGAGCACCGGCTCCAGTGTCGGGATGACCTGGATCAAATCCGGGCTCAGATACTCAGCACCACACCCAGAAATAACTGGCCGTGTAACCTTGAGCAAGTTACTTAACCCTGATTGCTTTAAAAAAAAATTAACATTACATATTAATAACAATAATAACAACCAAAACTTACAGCATACCTCAAGGTTTACAAAGTGGAAAAGGAATAACTTTTAAATAGAAAAAAAATGTGCTATAAACATCATATATTAGCAAATGCTAACATACTATGTCTGACACCTCATTATCAGACTTCTAGAAAAAAGAATACACTGTATAATAGAATATAATATTAGTAATGACTAATATGAATCACAGAATCATGGGTCTTTAGGAAAGGATGAGGGGGAGCCTTGCAGAACAACTTAATCCAACTCCTTCATGAGAAAACTGGAGAGATATGTTGCCTTGCACCAGTAAATTAATGGCATTCCTAACTCCCATTTATGATGGCTACACAAGGTGCTTCCTATTGACAAACATTTAAATGCAAAGTGATAAGAAAACAAAGATTATATCATAGCATGTGGTATTTGTTACATGAGCTATTATATTATACTTAAAACACTAAGTTCCTTACCTTAGTCAGAGCTTGTCCTAAAAGGTTCTCAAATGCTTTCAGATTAAGGTAAGGACCATTATAATAAGGGTCACTCTGTGCTTTCCTGCCCAGCCAATATAAGGTAATCAAAACCTAAAGAGGAAAAGAATTTCATAAGTTAAGATTATAGTTAAAAATATGGAAATATGTTTAACATGATTGCACATGTATAACCTATATCACATTGCTTGCCATCGGGGGGAAAGGTGAGGAGGAGAAAGAGAGAGAGAGAGAGAAAGAGAGAGAGAGAGAGAGAGAGAGAGAGAGAGAGAGAGAGAGAGAGAAATTTGAAACTCAAAATCATATTTTTAAAATGAACATTAAAAACTTTATATTGGAAAATTAATTGGAAAGTAACTGGAAAAAATAAAATGCAATTTACCAAAAAAAAAAAAAAAGATTATTATTCAAGCATTAAACTCATTTCCAACCCAAATAACATGAAGAAATTGCTAAATCCTAACTCAGACCACTTTAAGGCTGAAGAAGAGAACATATATTTTTTAATCTAGGGAATAAAATCTTAAAAGTATCAGAGTTTTCTGCTACTGTTCAGAGGATGTCCATATGTTGAAAAACTGTACTGCATATTCTGGGTGAAGGGAAATGGGGAAGAAGAGGGAATGGCAAGGGGTGGAGATAAGTTCTTGCCAAATAAATACAGAAAAATAAAACATAAAATTATCATAGCAAAGTAGTATCTAGACATGAATGAAAACCAATAATTAACCTACCGTGTTTCCCCAATAATAAGACTGTCTTATTATTTTTTTGGACAGAAAAACACCAGAGGGCTTATTTTCAGGGGAGGGCTTATTTTAATGAACATTGACAGCAATTTTAATAAACAGGTAAATGTGAACAAAAAAAATGTACCTTTATTCAATAAGCAAATCACTGGGGAAGAACAGGATGACGCGCTCACTGCTGCAGCTCTGATTGGATGCAGCTCGGAGCGCGGTGTGCGTTTCACGGGGGGTGGGGGGGACGGTGCATACAGAGGGTACCGTAATGTAGCGTGTAGCGCAGGGGATCACCTTCACTACAGTAGCAATCTCAATAGGGCTTATTTTCGGGGGAGGGCTTATTTTAGAAGAATCTTACACAGTAAGGGAAGGGCTTATTTTTGGGATAGGTCTTATTATCAGGGAAACACAGTATTTAGAGAGCTATAAATTTTTATTAAAATGTTTAGTCTAGGGAAAATATTTCCAGAAATTCTTTCCATTTTTGTTAATCACATCAAGAGGTATATAATTATAGTTTTACAATGCATAATTAATTACACAGAGAATAAACAAAAGCCCTAATATTACAATGATACTTGGGAAAAGAATCAAATTTATCAATTTCCTTTCTATCATAAAGTTTCCTTTACTATCACAGAATCTGTTTTATAAAATGAATTTTAAATTTCACATAACCAGATATTCAAATAGTTTTCAAATTGTACTATTTACAAATATACACGCAAACATTTACCTTAGAAAATTTTGTATTGCCTCTCATCATACTAATGCCACCACTACCCCCTTCCTTTTGTAGTCCAACTTCCCTCCTTCTCATCCAACAAGATTTAGGAAGCACAAGCAATGTCTGGAGTCAAATACACTTAGGATTTCACAAATGAATGATTTCTAACAAAAAAAGGGTCATTGTAAAAGAAGCAGAGCCTATTAACTATTTTGGGGGAACATGCAAGGGTGACATAATTTAGGTGGAGGTAGAAAGATAAACATATCTTACATTTTTCACTCTTCTATCAGTCTCTTCTTGCCTGCAAAGAAGAAAGACAAATCTGAATTATATGAAAACTTAAAACAAAAAAAAATTCAGTTAAAACCACTTATTTATTCCTATTTTGAACATTAAGAATTTCTGATAGCTCAGAATAAAGATGTTCCATTAAAGGTAAGAACAAAACTTTTCCCTGCTCACATTTACCATAAAACATTGATGAAGATGAACAAATTTCTCTAAAATGAATTATAAATGTTCTTCCCAGATTAATAAGATTACATTTTCCTATTAATCTCCTTCAACATAATATGAACAGAGAGAAGTTAAAGTCTTTGCTGTCTAACATCACCTCTGTCATCTCACTCCAAAGTAAATGCCAGCAAGTTTGCTACTTTTAAAACAAAAAAAACACTAAGATACCTGAGCCCAAGTAATTTTCATTTGAATACAGATTTATGGATGGGGTAAAAGTAATGACAGTGAAGATGATGATGGTGATTTTCAAATATACAGCATTTTAGACTTTGAAATGTGCACAGTGTCCTGTGAGCCTCACAAACAGGACTGGGAGGTAAATACTACAAAGTAGAGAGTTCTCCAAAAGTTTTACTGTAACTGAGCTTATTAAAGCTTTTTAAGGACTAAAACTTCACTAAGACATTTGAGACACCCTATATTACTATTATTCCTGTTTTACAGATGATAATATTGTGGTTTGAGAGATGAAGTGACATGTCCATAATCACCCAAGCAGTAAGTGTCGGAGGAAGGTTTTGAACAGGCAATAATAACCCTAAATACAGCATTCTATCAACTACATTAACAATAGGGCCTCCATAAGGATACAGACTTGCTTGAATAGTCAATCAGTCAATAAACTTTTATTAAGCACTTGCTATATGCCAGACACCTTGCTAAGTTCTAGGGATACAAATAAGAAAAAGAAAGACAGTCCCTGCCCTCAAAGAGTTTATAATCTAATGAGAATAGACAAGACAAAAAAAATAGGTGTGGAGAAGGAAAGTACCCAGCAAGGAGCATAATGGAGAGGTCCAATCCAGAGCACAGCCCTTATGGGAAATGAAGAGATGGTTGGTGTAGGCACTCTCCTTAAATGCAAATTTGGGAAGGAGCTCTCTACTCCACTCTCCATTCACAGAGGAATCTCAGAGACAGAGTGTACTGAGGAAGTAGGCATACCAAAGCTGAAGTATTCCTGCATGATGATAAGGTTCTGGTGGGCATAAGAAAGAAATCCACAGGAGTACAGCCAGATTGGTAAATGTAATTCATATAAATGCAATCTACGTTAAGGATGTTAGAAAGGATACAGTTATAGTGGTTAGTCCTTTTCCAGCTCTACAATCTCAAGAAATAAAAAACCTATCATAACCTACTGAGTCAAAATATTTTTTTTAAATGTGGCCTCTGCATTGAGGGACTAGGCTAGAGTATCAATTACCTTCTATGGTTTATTTTCACCATAGATGGTCCATCAGGTGCCAGATTTGGGAGTCAAGAAGAAGTGGGTTCACATCCTATTTCAGACACTTGATAGCTATGGTTAAGCACTTAAGCTCTCTTGCTTCAATTTCCTCATCTGTAAAATGGGAATCATTATAAGATAGCACTTACCGGGTATTTTTAGGATCAAAGAAAATAATGTTATGTAAAGTGTTTTGCAAATTTTAAAGCTTATCAGCTATCATTATAGTCCACTAGTTCTCTTTGTCCCTTTCTATAAATAAGGCAATTAAAAGTCTGGTATAAATACAACTAAAATTACCCCCCAAAATCCACTGTTCAAAAACTAGAACTCACAGCCAATATTTTCAGTCAAATGCTTAACTAACTATTTGAACCATTTTAGGTCCCACTACCTAAAATGTACCACTGTTTACTTCAGGAAGGGTAATGCAGGAACAACCACTGAAGATACTGAGAAATAAGACAAGAAGAGAAGAGGGAATGCCAAGGTTCACCACAAGCAAAACTGATTAAAAATATTATAGAACTGGATGAAGAACAAAAATGATTCCTCAAGACCTACGGCAAAGGATCAAAAAACACCTGTATCACCTCATGTATAGAAGGAAGTTAACAGATGTCTTGAATCCTTTCTTGGGCACTTTTTAAAGGTTTTTAGCTCAACACCATTTCATTTTCATTATTTTATTATAAGGTAATGAATGCACTGGAAGTAAAAAGAATATGTTCCTTGTTTTGGGATCAGCACTTTCAAGTTTGGACAGCATAACCTTTCACATTCTTTGCTAATCATATGCATTTATAACACCCTCCAATACAAAGATACAGCACCAATTTCATGAGTATCTATTCCTGAAAGGTAATGCCAGGAATGTAAGCAGTAAATGATTTGCTAAGGGAGAGTTCACTATTTTCCAAAAAGCAAACAAATTCCACCACATTGTAGCTGGTGACTGGGCTGCTTCCTTTGCTTCCTAAGGTCACAGTGGCACAACCGCAAGACTCCTGAAACAGATTGTTGTGGGGAGGAGGGAACAGTAATGTTGACTTGCTTTGAGCCAGCTGCATTCCTACACAACCCATTTTGAAATGTCATTTAGAACAATCTTCATTATCAAAGCTGAATAATTTTGTGCAAACATCTATCCAATCTTTCTGCCCAAATGTTTTAGAAGCCTGAAGCAGTTCATGTCTATTTAACTTGGAGTTCCTTAAGTTAATAAGAAAAAATTTTGAGGGAATAAGAAGAGTTCAAAAAATTGGTAATAACAACACTATGACACAGAGGTATAGAAGAGATTAAAACTATATGAATTTCTGGACAGCAATTTAGAACTATGGCCAAAGGGATATAAAATTGCATACCCTTTGATCCACTGACACTACTGCTAGGTCTGTATCCCAAAAACTTCCCAAAAAAGGGGGGGGGGAAGAACCCATTTGTATAAAAATATTTATAGCCACTCTTTTTGTGGTGACTAACAATTGGACATCAAAGGGATGCCCAACAATTGGGGAATGACTAAACAAGCTGTAGTATATAATTGTAATGGAATGTTATTGCGCTATAAGAAATGAAAAGCCAGATGATTTTCGAAAAACCTGGAAAGATTTACATGAACTGATGCAAAGTGAAGCAAGCAGAACCAAGAAAACTTTGTACACAGTAACAGTGTGAAGAATTGTGAATAATTTAGGTATTCTCAGCAATAAAATGATCCAATATCATCCCAAAGTACTCATGATGAAGCATACTATCCACCTCCAGAGAAAGAACTGATATTGACTGAATACAGATTGAAGTATGCTATTTTTCACTTTCTTTTTTTTTCTTTTGAGTCTTCTTATGCAAAATTACTAATATGAAAATATTTTATGTAATTGCACATCTATATCCTGTATCTGATTGCTTACCACCTCAAGATAGGGGGAGGGGAAGGAGAATGGGAAGGATAGAATATGGAACTTGAAATTTCAAATAAAAAATGACTTTTAAAACTATATGAATTTTTTTGTCTTCATTGAGTTAAAATATAATCTTCTCCAACAACACCCTTTTATAAGTAATGCAGCTAATCTTATGGTTATTACTATGATATCACTCATAGTTTCTATCAATAAATCTCAAAAGAGTGACAATGTAGCTAACTGTGCAACATAAAAACCAATGTCCAAAGGCAAAATATGGGTTCAGGGAATAAAACCAAACTTCAAAGTGGTGAGCACAAAGTATCTTACTTTGACACAAAAGTTCCCCTACAGCATCCTAAGAGATGCATAACAGAACTAGTATGTGCCCAAGAACGTGCAGTCCCTATAAGAAGAGGGTTGGAGGCCAAAGCTGTACAAAAATAACAAGAATGGCTTTGTAGCCTTTTATGCAAAATCAATATTACAAAACTCTTACTGCAGTCTCAAAAAGTAACACATCCAGTATTCCAAAGAGATTGACAAGTGCATCTGACAGGTGTAGCCAAGCACTTAGCAGACCAACAATTATCATCATTCCTTTGCTCACCTGGCAGAATCACAGATATGGGGGAGAAAAATCAGCAGCAACCTATACCCCCCAAAAGCATCCCTCCTACAACACACTGAACAAGTGGTCGTCCAGATTAGATAAACATGGACACTAGCAAATGCTCTGCAAAGTCAGTTGAGAGTGAAGGGTATTGCTAAAATTGCTAAACAGTTATTACAAGTCACACCAATAAATGAAAATAAAGTTACTTTCTGATCAAGGCAGCAAATTATCTAATATCTCTGGTTCCTAGATGTGGAATGATTTCTAAATTAAATAAAACATAAATTACCCAAGGTAGATAACCTCTCTGCAGGCCAAGAAAGTATAGGCAAAAAACAGATGCTTTGCTAGCTATAAACCTATCCCTACCTTTGCCAAGCTGAACAAAGTCGCAGGCTAATTGCCTTATTATCTAGAGAGAAGAGATTTGAGGAGATCAGTTCTAGGTAGGAGGAGAATCTCTCCTAACCTTCCCTCCTTTTCCCCTTAGCAAGGACAAATGCAAAATGAAATTTACCAGAGTGCCTTTTACATTATGTATATGCTTTCCTTCTTCCCCAGACACACAGCATCTGGACTAAGGATAGGAAATTACTTCTGGCTAAGGACCAGGCTAGAGAGCTGGGCAAACAAAGAAGATGTTAGTGTCATTGCAGAAACATTCAAGTTGGCTTCAAGCCAGGCTACCCCACCCTTACACAGTTAATTAGTGCCAGTCTAAGCCAAGCACCCCTGAATTTCCCAAAGGACCTAAAAACTCATTCCAAAAAAATGCCTTGATGAGTATATTTTATTCACTTGCTATCTGGAGATTATCTGAAACCTGAAAACTTACCCATTTTGATCAAGGTGTTAATGTAGCCCAAAGAATTTTGACTACTTAAAAAAACTTAGAAATCATTAAACAGAGCCCCTTCATTTTACAAAGAGGAAAACTGAGGCCCAGAGAAGTAAACTATCATTTGTTATTTGAACAAATATGACTAGAGCCTAGATTTCCACACTTTTAGAGAGGAACTCTACTACACCAGAAAGTACATGGGTCCAATTCATTACATTGAACTTTCTGGCTATATCAAAAATACAACATCATCAGCATCACTAAATTTATGTGAAATTTAAAGTTTTGTATTTTTACATATATTCTCTCATTTTATCCTCAAGACAACCCTGGAAGTAGGTGTTTAATATTATTATTATTATTATTATTATTTTACAGAGAAGCAAATTGGGTCTCAGAGGAGGGAAGTGACTTGCCCCTGTCTCAGGTCAAACTCAGGTCTTCCTAGCTCCAAGTCCAGGACTCTAACCAGTCTGCCATCTGTCTCATTCTTAGAATCTAGAACTATTTTTTCTATAGCAATCCCTAGGTGAATTCCTAAAAAGCCTCCTTCAAGTTCTTGAATCTTATCACAGAACCACAGAGCTATACTGCAGACTTCCCCAACCAGGGAAGCAGCTAGATGGCTCAATGGATAGTGTTGGACTTGCAAGTCAAACAAACCTGGGTTCAAATCAGGCTTCTCTCCCAAGGTTGTTGTGAAAATAAAATGAGGTATTTGCAAAGCACTTTGTAAATCTTAAAGTCTAATATAAATGCTATCATTATCATCACTATTACTCCCTATTTATTCTCAAAATAAAATTTCCATTTTTTTCAATCAGTTAAAGTATAAATTAAGATTATACTAAACTGTGAATGAGTGATAGACTTCTCTTAATCTACTTCTATTTTAAAAGAGAAGCTTTTTAACCCAAAATTAATCCTTGATGGCTAAAGATCCAGTGAGAAGAAGTTTAGAATTTTAAGCAGTTTGAGGAATAATGTAATGAATGGGGCACTGGACTTGAAGTAAGGAAGACCTAAATTCAAATCTCAACTCAGTTACTTAGTAACTTCTCTGTGCCCTGAATTTCTCATCTGTAAATAAAGACTCCATGATCCTTTATATCCCTTTCACTTCTAATACTATCACCTTATGATTACTCCCTTGTACTTATTAGGAAAACAGTCAAAACTATAAGGGGAATGATCCGTTTGTCAGTCATACCAGTTCTCCCCACTCACTCCTTTTTCCAATACTAACTCCCAGAGGACCCCTCAGCTCCCCTAGTCACTAATCCACTCACCCTGGTGTGTGTTGCCCTGAATGACTCTGGCTTCCCCATGGACCTACCCTAGAGGTCTATACCCAGAAAAGCCACTCCCAGAGTCCCGTCCTGATTATAGCCACCCAATCAGGGAGTGTTTTCCTGAGAGTTGGAATGAAGTTAGGAGGGCTTGGCTGACTGAATAACTGCTTCCTCCTAACCTTTGAAAGACAGAATTACAAGGAAGGTTAATCCAATCTCTTCACCTAAGAGAGAAGGAAACTGACATGTATCCCAGCCAGTAACTAAAATAGCTGGAATTTGAACCCATCTCCTAATCTTGAGTCCAGGGCATTGTCTTTATTACTGCCTTTATAATTTGTTGCTCACAGTTTAGGATAGGACTAAACCTGTGAATTTTTTTGGCTAAGGAAATTACCAGTGAGGAAACTTTTCCTATTAATACACATCAGCAATTTCTTTACAATTAATGATCTTAGAGAGTTGTTCACCACTTCCCCCAATACCCAATTTCACTCCAATCACACACATAGGCAAATAAAAGAGTGAATATTGCTCTAATCCTGGCCAGCTAATCCCCAGTTCCTAAACCACTACTCCACTAGGAGAGGGGGGGAGAAGAGATCAGATTATAAATCTAAATCACACCCACCCAGAGAATTTCCCTGCCCTCCAGCTGAAAGTTTCACAGAGCGCTTTCTCTGGGGCCTTCTTTTGTATTTATCTAAAACAGTAGAGCTGAAATTGTCCTTAGCAATCAAACTGTCTCATTTTTTTAAAATGAGAAAAAAGAGATCCAACTAACATCATACAACACATTATTTACACTTTATCCCCGCACCCATCCCAAAAAAACAATTTCACTCTCTTTAACAACAAAGTCATTTTTCATTTTTTACATCCCTAGTGCCTACAAAGCTTTGCACTTAGTAGGCAATTAATGTCTATTGAATGAAATTTAAATGAATGCCTCGTTCAAAACATTACAAGCAATGTTTTGGTGGGAAAACAAGTCAAAATAGATGCCTAAATGGCACTGTCAGTTTCACATATGAATTATGTTTTACATCTAGAGATGAACTAAAAAAAAAAAATCCTAGGAGTTCAAAGGAGCTCTAAGTGTCTTGTTAGCTATTTTGGAGGAAACAGTATGATGAAATCCTTTCTAATTTCTAAGAAAAGTGAACACCACTTCTTTCTACAACTATAAGAAACAGAAGAAGCTGATGATTCTAAAATGCAGGGGTTGGACTAGATTCCTTCTCAAATGCAATCCAGCCCTAAATCTAGATCCTTTGCTGATTCCACCCCACCACCACCCAACCTCACCACATTCTTGTGCTCTCCCAAACTACCTTTTAGTTACTGCTTTGTATTTATCCTGTTTATATTTTATTTTATTATTTTTATATTTTATTGCATAATATTAAATTTATTAACTTTAAGCTTATTTTATGTAAATCCACTCATTTATTTTTAATTTTTATTATAGTATATATTTAATATTGTTATTTTATTTATCATATACTTATATATGCACTTGCTGCCTCCCCCATAAAGTTCTTACAAGTAGGCACTGTTTCATTCTAGCCCCAGTGCCTGAAACATAGTAGGTACTTAATAAATGCCAGTTGATTGAATAAGCCTACAATCCTGCAACACTCAATAAATTGTTTGTGGAATTTCAAATTCAATCTAGCATTGCACTTCAAATTAAAAAAAATATATTATGAGCACCTTTTATCTCTGTTACACGGTAGGGGGTGGAGGGAAAGAAAAGCAGAGAGTGAAGGGACAAGGAAACATGAAAATAAAGAATGGGGGGAAATGCTTCATGAACATTCCTAAGAAATATAGCCACCTTACTTTTTTGCTATCAAGCACTACTTACCCCCCCCACAAAAGTTAAGATGTATTATTGCAAAATGTAGCGACTAACAGAATGAAATCCTTCTCTCCTCTCCACCCACTTCCATCTCTGAAAATAAAGTTTTATTCCATTTGACATCTTTCCAAGGATGTGGAGCTACTATGACTCATAAGTTTTAAAACTCCATATGCCACAAAATGTAATGCCACCTGACTTGTGCAGAATAACAAACTTTATTCACACTGTGATAAATCTAGATTACATAATTTAGAAGTCATGCCATTCCCAATCACTGGTATGGATGCATACAGACATTTCATTTATTATATATATTATATATATATATATATAATATGTATATAATATATTATATATATATATATATTTAACTATAAATTCCCAAGAGAAACATACTCTTTAGAATTCCAATCTTGGCCCTAGAAATATCATCTCCATTCCAAATGTTTTCGCTAAAGAGCTATCATCTTGCTAAAAATAATTTGATATTAATTTCTGCCATCTCTCGTATACTGAAAATAACATGACTTCATTTAAAAGAGAGCAAATATGTCAAATTAACAACGCTAGGACACAAATACTCGAGAAGTTGGGAAACCTGATTAGGAGTGCATAATAGACATCAGGGGAAAAAAACAGACCTTGTTTTCAACTCTTTCATTGCCCTATTAGAAGCAGCAAGGTAATAAGTACATTGGATAAAGAGCTGCATGTGGAATCATGAAGCCCTGAATTCAAGTCTGTCCTCAGATCCTTATGAACTGTGTGATTCTAGACAAGTCATTTCACCTCTGTTTCAGTTTTCTCATCTGTAAAGTAAGGATAATAAATAGTGCTTACCTACCAGAGTCGTTGTAATGATCAAATCAAATAATATTTGTATAATGCTTAGCACAGTGCTTGGAACATAGAAGGTGATAAACCTTAGTTATCATCATCATCATCAGTCATAACTGTTGTAGTCTGGCTTCTGTAAGCTAGTTTTTGTTCCACTAAAGTCATACTTTAAAGCCTCATTGTGTCACAAAGGTGACCTATGACAATAGAATACAAGTTGGTTTTTTTTTTTGCTTTTTGGAGGGGGGAAGGCAAGGCAATTGGGGTTAAGTGACTTGCCCAAGATCATATGGCTAGTAAGTGTTAAGTGTCTGAGGCCAGATTTGAACTCAGGTTCTCCCGACTCCAGGACCAGTGCTCTATTCACTGCACCACCTAGCCACCTCTAGAATACAAGTCCTAGCAGGTTCTAAGTTAACCCTAACCTCTAACCCTTACCCTGACCCTAAATGACAAAGCCTTACTCCCCTCCCATTACATACACCAGTGATCTAAGGACTCTCCTAAAAATGTTAAGTAGAGACCCACCACCAGTCTGGCCAAAGGATGACAAATTTTTCAGGTGCAGCCACAAGGCTTCAGTCTCAGATGGTAGAGGAAGTACTCACACCAAAGATAGTATGATTCCTTTGAGTATTTAAGAAGCAGATTTGCCATTGCATAACTTGAAATTAAGAAGAAGCAATATCCATTATTAGACAACAACCCCAACACAGAATTTCAGTATTCTGAAATTTATAAAGCAGTTTTAGATAAGGATTATGACAATTAGCCTAAAAAGAGTCCTTGATTCACATTCTATATATGTGAATTTAATTATATAAACTTCCTCTTAATTCTGTTTGCCTGAAGAACCAGGCTGCGGAAATAGGAATATACAATGAAAGAACCACAGGGATAGAATTGACAACATGGGACAGGTAGGTGGCACAGTGAATAGAGCACTAGCCCTGGAGTCAGGAGGCTCTGAGTTCAAATCCAGCCTCAGACATAACCTTACTAGCTATGTGACCTTGGGCAAGTCACTTAACCCCTGTTGCCTTGCCTTCCCCCTCCAAAAAGCAAAAAAAAAAAAAAAAAAAACAAAAATGGTTGAAAAAAACAAATAAAATTTGGTTCAATTAAATTTTTTTTTTTTTTTTTTTTTAAAACAAAGATGAATAAACAGGTTCAGAGAAGCTGAGTTACTTGCCCAGGGTCATACACTTGATGTTTCACAGGGATTTTCCAAGTCAAAGATAACAAGTACATAATCATAATAAAGGTAACGTTTACATATAGTTATTAATGCTTACATAGGCTATGTGCCTTAATGTTCTCAGGCTACATAAAGGAATATTTTATTAAGGAGGCATTAGGGATAGTTGGAGGGCACATAAAACTGTAAGCAAAGAGAACTCATTCCCTTCTCCCACCATTACTGGTGAGCTGAGCTATTGGTCATTCAACGTCATGTCAAATATTGATGATTTAGGTCAGTTAGAATCATATCATTCTACTGTTGTGGGCTGACTTCAGTCAGTATAATGAATACCCAATAATTAACCCTTAGCCCTTCTCATCCCCACTCCTCCACTGCTTCAACTCAAGAAGGTGGTCTTGTCCAACAATCTCAAGACAGGAAGTTACTGATTGCTACTGCCAGAGAAATTTCCAAACAATGGCAGAATAATTCTTTGGGTGGTTACTTAGTAATGATTAACATGAAAAGGATGAGAAGGGCAGAGAGAAAGAGAGGATATGGACTTCCACCTGGGACCCAGGACTCCCAAAATAAGGCAATCCCTTCAAAAGCTTCTAATTGTGACCACTTTTTCATCTTTTGTTATCTTCCTCACTAGTACTGTTAGGTGACAGAATGCCCTTACTTCCATATTTTCATGAATCTCTGATCTCAACATTGGTACTCCCTCTAATAGTGGGAGTAACAACTCATTAATCTATCTTCTATTGCAGTAACCTAACCCAAGAGTGAAGGTGACATTGGGTTTTTAAAGGCTATACCATCAAAACACAAACTTTGACAAGTCTCACCAAGTTGTAAAGATTTGAAGATGGGATACAGTCTGAGCGCCACCTTGTCTAAATTCAGAGAAATCATCACATAGTTTAATGAATTGTTGTGGTCTACCAGTAAGTCACCTATAAAAAGGCTGTGAAAGGGTACATAGGTGGTATAGTTTATGGAACACTGGCCCTGCAGTCAGGGGACCTGAGTTCAAATCTGATGTCAGATATTTACTGAGCTATGTGGTCCTGGACAAGTCACTTAGCCCTGATTGCCCCACCAAAAAAAAAAAAAAAAAGGCCATGAGCTACATTGGGGAAGGCATACTTATGTCAAGGAAATTAGTATTCATTTAAAAACTGAAACATGACAACAATTCTTTCAGTATATATCTTCTTTACATAGAAAGTAGCAACATTTCTTCTAACCTAAAACTTGAACCATTTGAAGTTCATATGATTAAACTTGAGCAAGTTCTCTTCCAGCTCTCAACCCACAATCCCATGTTCCTACGAATGCTTGCACTACTAATTTCTCAACCTATCACAAGTGCACCAAATATACTCCACTTATCATTCTCAAAGGTCAGAAGCTGGTCATCTCTAATGGCATTTATTCCACTATGGGACTACTAAATTACTAGACACAGTTGGAAAATTACCCAAAGCCCTCTCACTAGCCTGGAGAAGGGATACCAACAATCATGACTCAACTCTGTGGTAGCAAAAAATAATTTGGAAAGCTTTAGGTTTCCTACTAAAGCAAAGCCTTCACTGGTGGAATATAGGCACTCATAAATAATAAATTTAAAAGTCAAACACAAACTATGAAAGACAAAATGGTTTTGTTTTTCTTACTGTTACAGTCACCGGGAGGCTAATATAATCCAGACATAACAACTGAACAATTATTCATTTGCCCACCCTATTTGTACCCATAACTTTATATATAGGTATATTATATATTTATGTTATAAATATAAGATTCTTCTTTAAGAAATGCATGTTAAAAGACTAATAAGCCAAAATATCCAATATTTTTTTTAATATCAGGCAGGAATACAAATAACTCCTATAAATTCCTATCCATCATCTATTAATAGAAACTGCCTTTAAAATGAATAGAAGAAATCAGGAGATAAAGCCAAGAGAAACTCAAAATATGATTGATGGATAAGATAGATGATAGATAGGTATGATCATGTACTCTCTACCACAATCTATTTTAGTTCTCAATTCTTTCCTGTTCTATGAAATATAGGTGAGAGACAGAGAGGCAGAGACAAAGAGTTAACTGACTTATTTGTGGTTGGGGCAAAATACTGGAAATGTTTAGGTCAAAAAAAGTGTCTATTATATAGTGTCTGTGAATAGTAAGGTACTAGCAGGAGAAATTGGAGAAAGAGAGCAAATGTTTTCCTCAAGACTTTTCTCTTTGAGTAGGTGGATACAATCAATCCAAGTCTTCTGTTCTGAGATGCCTCTGATATTCCCCTTCTCTGTCACAGCCCAGTCCTATCTTTTCTTTCTTCTTTTACTGGCTGACTCTTGGCTGCTGGTTCTTTCCATCTCTAGTCTGTATTACCCCCTCTCCTTGTACCATACACTTCACCACATAATTGTTTCAGATTTTATGACAATTCTTGCAAAAAAGTGGGGTGTGACCATTATGTGAAGCTTTTTGAAAAATTTGTGCTGGTATTACTTAAAAATAATTTATTAATAAACTTTTTTGGTGCAAGATTAGAATTGTGGAATAATTACGAATATTCATTAAAACTGGAAAAAATTCAAGTCTTACCACATCACATGACACTCACTGCAGCTTTGCCTTCACCAATCCTGCCTTGCACCTATGACTCTTCATTTGGTTGAGCGATAATACCCTTAGTAGTGCAGTACTCCTAACAAACCATGCAAGTTGGCTTTTGGAAGTTCATGGGCTGAGAATTCTAGGCTCCAGTTCCCAATGCAAGATATAAATGCATATCCCTATGCCACTGGTGAATACATTGCTGCTCTGTTACCTTTTAAATGGTGTGACAAACAGAATTATACCATGCCACAATCACGCTATGAAAGGTTATAAAACAATTTTTGGACTAAGAAAAACCAGGGTGAGATGATTATGTGGGTGAAATCCTATACTTCCAGACCCTTAGTATCTCTATGTGGTTGACATAACAGCTCCCTTTTATACAAGTTTCTGAGGGCATGATCAAACCTCTTACAATGGTTTTGATTGATTCAAAGGTACAAAGGTTCTTTAAGTGGGGTTTAATAATTAGTCAAATCACACTACATACAGTATGTATACATATATATGGAGTCTCATAGGTAGGATAAAGTGGAAGACAACATGCCTATAGTGGGGTATACTGTAAATGTGGGTTTTTTTAAAGAAACTCTTCTTAAAGAAAACTCACTGTGTTGCCTTGAAAATCATTTTCCATTTGAATAGACCATTTTTTTTATTTTTTTCCTTTGTATATTTATAATTTCTGACTTCAACAGAAGGTTTGGTATTTTAAAAATTCTGTCAAAATGTAATAAAAGACCAGTTGCAAATTTTAAAGAAATAATCAAAGGCAAAAAAAGAAAAACAAATTTATATTCAGGTTTTGGTTACTAAGACCCTTATTTGTCTTCCTTTTTAAGTTTCATCCCCTTAGAACACCTATAAGTCATTGATACTAACAAATAAAATTAAGAAATTTCTAAATTTCCTCAATGTTCATATTTCCACCAACAGCTTTTAATCTTGGAATTATAAGCATCTTTTTCCCTTCACCCTCTGCTATCGTCAATCCTATCAATTTTTCCTATGCAATATTTCTTAGAGCTCTTTCTATTCCAAGAGCTACAATTCTGTTCACAAACTAAAGGGGGGGGGAGGGCAACATTTAAATGGACTACCTTCAGATTCTTTCCTATCCGAACCATCAGAAATACATTACACACATTTAGAAGCTGAGTATTTAAAGAATCCTTTAAGAGTGTTATCCCCTACACAGAAGACTATAGAGGCTACCAGCTTTAGTCCCATGCTTCATAAAAGAGAGTCAAGCTACATTTCATCTTAGAACCACCCACATATCCTGTTTCTGCCATTCCATGCTGTCCAATTTAACCAAGCTAGCCCATTTAGCATATGTGACTTTCTTATGACCACTCCTGAGACGTCACACATGTCATTTTTTCAGCCTGGGACACCCTATCATTTCTGTCTTTCCTTCAGAAATCCAACTCTTTGATGATATTAACTTGAAATTACTCCAGTATCACTATAGCACTTTTATATATACTTCACATATGCAATACCCATATACACATCCCAAAAAAATCTTAGTGCCATTTTACACTTTAAGAACTTCAGAAATATAAATACTAAGAACTTACAAAAATAACACTTGAAAATTTAAGATCTTGGAGCAGCTAGGTGGTGTAGTGGATAGACCACTGGGATAGGAGCCAGAAAGACTAGAGTTCAAATCTGCCCTCAGACATTTACTAGCTGTGTGACCCTGGGCAAGTCACTTAACACCTGCTTGCATAAAACTGAAGTAGAAAATGACACACCACTCTAGTATCTTTGCTCAAAAGAAAAAAAAAAAAAGAAACCCTATAGACAGTTGGTCCACAGGGTCATGAAAAGTCAGACGTGACCGAACCACCACAGATTTAAAAAATTACTGATGTTTCTCATTACAATTCTAGTTAACTTTCAATTTGTAATCCTAGTATTAAGATCATCCAAAGAACACAATTTTTATGCATTCATGAAAATTCTGACATGACCCCGAAGAAAAAATCTTATAGAAAGAGATTAGATGACAAGGCCAAATAAGGAGAGTCAAGCACTCTAGCAATCTGATGGTCTGAGAAGGAGTCAACCAGAAACTGTTGTACATATTTTATTTAAATTAAAATATATTATTAAAAATTCACAAAACTAAACAAATATAAAAGAAATTTAAATCTTTAAATTTTCAAATGCTATTTTTGCATGTTTGTGGCACTTGTATTTCTGAAGTTATTCAAGCTTAAAACTGTACTAAAGTTTTGGGGACAGTCAATATATATATATTTATATGATATTTCTGGAATGAATGAGGGGGTATGTAAATAAGCTATTCTGTGCCATTATCTATTTGTATAAGCTATTCACTTGGTACTTTTTTGCATGTGTTTTCTTTATACGCCCCATTAAAAGAACCTTACCTACTCTTTTACTATCTCTTCTACCAGAATAGGTGCTAGAAATTTTAAATCAACCAGACTGAAGTCAAAATGATCTTGAAATTCTAGTAAATTGATATATAAATTTTTGGCAGGCATTCATTGCTTTACAACATTCTTCGAGGTTGATATCCATTAGTTCATCCCATAGGAGCAATGAACAGAAATTAAGTCATTGAGAGTCAAATTTTTATCTTAACTAAGACTAAAGCTACCACCAGCTTAGATTCTTCCTTGTTTAAAAAAAAGCAACCTGAAGTATAGTTCATTTAATATGACTCAACTAGAAGTAAAAACACAAATAGTTCATTTATTTACAAAGGATCAGGGGAGGAGAGAAGGGAGGAAACACAGAAACCTCACACAGAAGTTGAAAGTTTGGACTTAATGCCCAAGATTTTTAAGTGTTGACTGAAAAACTCAACATGCCTCATTGTGCTCTGGTATGCAGAGGGCTAAAACAGCAAATGCCTTCACATTTCTTGCTACCCTTACATATTGACCTGGCTCCTCAAAATATTTATACCAAAGGAGTTACAGTAATGACAAGTCTCTGTTGAGTTTGACACTTCTTGAGCACCAACTAGTTAGACTGTGTATAGGACAGCTAAGTACAAAAATAAGCACACATCTTAAGTCTAGAGAACAAAATGCCACAAACAGCACAGAAGTAATTTCTTGTATATAACAAGATTCTCCAAAAATAAATCCTAATATGAAAAAACAAATAAGAGTAACCAGGTAAATCACAATTTCTCTGAGCATCAATTACTCATGTGAAATGAAAGGTCCAAATCAAACATCTCTTCTAAAGCTAAATATGATTGTTTTCATCCTATGTAATAACTTGATTACATTATGGGGAATAATATATTCCAAAGAAGTTGAAAAAGGATGATGTTTATAATGTGGAATTCATCACCTTTTAAGCCCATGTGTCACAAACAGTTCTTTCCTCTCAAAACAACAACCAAAAAAACTTTGAATTCATAATTGTTTATTTGCAGTGGGGCCATAGAAAATTTAAAAATCAAAGCAATCTAATAAAAGCTTCTGTCTTAAACATTTCTGGAGTTCCTTCTAATTAGTAATACTCTCTGTTCTTGTCTAAGTAGCAAGAGAACAAAAGGAAATGATAAGGCTTAAAGTTGTCAAAACCATTCATCTCAAAACACACGCACACATATACACACACTCACACAAAGATATTGAATACAACTCAACAAACATTTATTAAGCACCAAAGTTCAAAGGAATGTGGACTAGGTATAGAATAGAATACCAAGATGAATAATAACACTGTCTCTGTCTTCAAGGAGCTTGCAATCTGGTAAAAAGAGATAATGAACATATATAACAATAGAATATGTTAAGTGTATATGAAAGGGACTGAATTCCATGAGAATTCACAGAACAACAATATCATTTCTAGCTGGGTTGAATGGGGAGAGCCGAGGCAAGGCTTCATGGAAGAAGTAGCATCTGGCTTGACCCGATGGTATTCACAGAGTGGCCTTACCTATATAAGCCAATGAGAAGAGTGCAAACAAAAGTATGAGGGAATTCAGAGAAAGCACATTTTAAAAAAAATACTTGGATATTCATATTTATCTCAACTTCTCAATCATTTTAAAAGCTCCTTCCCAAAGGAGCTATTTTCTTTCCAAAGGCTGTATTATAAGCCATCTGTTTCTTTTAAAGATTCCAAATAAACATAATATAATCTATAGCTGATTTCATTTATCTCTTTCTCTCTTCTGAATCATGACTAAAAGAAATTCTTTTTGAAGGATCATTTTTAACTGTTTCATTTCAGCAGCAGTCAATAAAGTCTGGAGGTGGTGAGGACAAAAATGAGCCAGGAAATAGGAGAGGTACCAGCCTTGATAAATGCATCTCCAATGCAGAGAAGAGTGAAAACAACTCCTTACACATGTTTTCTGAGTCTTTCACAGGTTGAGAAACAATGTTCAGTACATAAATTTCATGATGAGAAGCACTGTCACTGAATTTTACTCAGAATTTTGAAGATATAGATGGATTTTTAAGATACATTAGTGGTAACAATTGGATTAAACATATAGATTCTTGCTTTTGGTATATTTCTTTAATTGGTATATAGTATTCTTTATTTTTGTAAATTTTTTAATTTATTTGAACTTAATACAAACTAAGAAATAAAAACATTACCATGCACACAGCAGAACATAAGAGAAGATTCAACATAAAACAATAAATTTCCATTTCAAAAAAGCCTATATAATAAATACTACATATTGCTTTAATAACTGCCCAGCTTTTCTTTGCTTCCTTGTAGGTTTTCTTTTGTTCTCTGCTGTGCACTTTTTACTTTATTTTTTCCCTTCCCTATCTATGCCTGCCCTAAAAAAGGCTACCATTAATGTGGAGATGTACACACACACACATAAGAATATATTGTTCATTTCCACTTATCATGTTTTTCTGAAAGTGGATAGCATTTTTGTTCATAAGTCCAAGTCTTTCCATGTTTTTCTAAACCAACCAGCTCATCATTTCCTACACCACAGTAATATTCTAACCAATCATATCTTATCTGAAAGACTATCTATGAAAGTCTTTTTCCCTATTTTCTATATTCTTTCTATTCTTGGCTACATAGATTTTATTTATACAAGAAAATTTTAATTTAAAATACTCAAAATTACCCATCTCATACTTCAGTTATGTAGTATTCTTTTAAGAATTATACACTGAGGGATTTTTCTATACACTAAAAGGATATGCATGTGGATCACATATGTATGTGCACTTATAAGTAAATATTTACCAAAGCATTGAAAGTAGCAAGTACTATATTGAAAAGCTCTGTGAGCCTCCCCACTAAAATCCTTAAGCTTCCAATCATAGAATAGTGAGCTGGGACTTCAAATAACAATCATTACTAACTGCCTAAAACCTAAATTTTTTTATTTTATTATATAGCATATAGTTTATATTCTTAGCTAAAAGTACTTCTCCAACATTAATTTGCATTAAACAAACATTTAATGACAATATTATCCCAGTCACATACATAGAGATGTGCTTTCTGAGAGGTAAGCAACTTATGATCCAGAAATTATATATCCTAAATAAAAACTTTCCCATGTACCCCTTTTATTCTCCCATTATCTCTCTATTCAACTCCTTTTCCCCCTTCTTACCTTCTCTTATGTTGTTAATACATTGTTAACAAACTTATTCTCTTCTAGTAGCATGCACAGATATTGCTTGGTTCAGTGAGGGAAAAGACATCATCCCTGTGTGTCATTTTTATAACTATCATGAATAAGTAAAAGTTTGACTTTTATTATGGGCACTATAATACATTAGTAAGTTTTCAGTTATAATTTAAATTCTATCCTTTTTCAGCTGGATGTCATTAACTGGAATTCCTGAGAATGAGAGTTGTACAAAAGAAAATAAGTTACACATAGAGTTACTTTATGAGCCAAGAGCCTTAAATACATATGCCCAATAGGGCAACAGTTCTGAGGTCCATGAACTTTGTTTTTTTAAATATTTAAAATAAAACCAATATAATTGGTTTCTTTTGTAAACCATCATATTTTGTTTTGTGCATTTAAAAACATTATTCTGAGAAGCAGTCCATCAACTTCACCAGACTGCCAAAGGGCTCCATCACACACACACACACACACACACACACACACACACACACACACACAC
>NW_027187324.1:12045773-12084039 GCF_028583685.1 Petaurus breviceps papuanus | reverse complement strand
CACACACACACACACACACACACACACACACACACACACACACACACACTCACACACACAGAACCCATAAAAATAGCAACTACATGGCACTTAATATTCACTAATGTATCCTATCCTTTGCTTTGGAGGATTTTTCTCAACCAAAATTCTTTGGATTTTAGGAAGCCAAAAAGATGAAATTATTTTAAATTGATAACACAAAGGTTTTTTTTTCTTCTATAGAAAGTTCTAAATGAAAATATCAATGCTTAACTTCAGAGCAGTAAATACAGAAAAACGGCAAGGTAAAAAGATGAAGCAATCAAGCTTTTATTTGGTTCCTACTTTAAGAGCAGGGGAGAATTGAAAAAGTAATACAAAACTTGATTCTTGCACTCAGGAGGCTTATTATTCTCATTCACAAAATGAGGATAAATGATACCAATCCTGCCTACATTGACAGAGTTGTTTGGATAAAAGATCTGACAATCATAGGATTCAGAGGTCAAAGGATCCTTAGGTTACATTCAATACTACTAAAGAATGAGTCCCCTCTACAACTTCAATAAATCCACTTTGAAAATTATAAAAGGTTATACAAATGCAGGATCTTTTTCTCTATTATGGTTAAGAAACCAGAAGTACAAAGGGGAAACATAACTAAACCATAACTGTGCACAAAGTATGAAATAAGAATTTGAATTCAGTTCTTTGCAGTTTCCCTCCTCAATCCCTCTCAGCCTAAGAAACCTGAAATCTTATAACTCATGAAAGTATGTAGGTAAACATTAGATTAGGGAAGTGATATCTTCCCTATTTGTGAGACAGAGCACACCCTGAATCCATCATCACTAGACTCAAATGTGTAGCTTTAAAAACTTGTCTTTTAATTACTAGTTTACTGGAACTATCCATTATGGTAGGATAGTAATCAAAAATAACATCTTCCAAGATGCAGGTGCTGCTGCTGCTGTTTGTCCTTCATTCTCGAAGAGGACCATAGCATAAGGAAAGTGATGGGAAGGGAATTGGATCCTCTGGAGAGCTTATGATGTTATGGGATGGCAATTTTCCTATCATCACTTGAGATTTCTCTCCACCATTCAAAGAATGTTTCCCTAAAGGCAGCATGGAATCATAGTGGATTAAGAACTGAACTTGGAGTCAAAAAGTTGTTCAGTTGTTTTTCAGTCATGTTCAATTCTTTGTGATTCTATTTGGGGTTTTCTTGGCAAGGATACTGTAGTGGTTTGCCATTTTTCCTTCTCCAGCTCATTTTACAGAAGAGCAAATTGATGCAAATAGGGTTAAGTGTCTAACCCAGGGTCACACAGCTAGTAAGTGTCTGAGACCAGATTTGAACTCAGGAAGATGAGTCTTTGTTTTTGTTTTTGTTTTTTTTTTTTTTTTTTGGCTTTTTAAAGTGGGGAAGGTAGGACAATTGGGGTTGTGACTTGCCCAAGGTCATGTGGCTAGTTTTTTGTGTTAAGTGTCTGAGGTTGGATTTGAACTCAGGTCCTCCTGACTCCAGGGCTGGTGCTCTATTCACTGCACCACCTCGCTACCCCTGAAGATGAGCCTTCTTGACTCCAGTCCTGGCACTGTATCCATTGATCCACCTAGCAGCCCATAATTAAGAAGATCAAGGTTCAAATTCCACCTCCAGCACTTACTTACCAGCCATGTGACCCTAGACAAGTCACTTAATCTCTCTTTTCCTTAAGTTTACCATCTGCAAAATGTGGGGAGCAAATTCAATAATCTCCAAGTTCTCTTCCAGCTCTGAATATATGATTCAATATTATAAAACAAGTGGTCTACTGTCAATTAAACTTTTGTATTCACCCCCCTAACCTATGTAAGCAAGCACAAACTGAAATAATTTTCCATTTGAATCACAGATTCAGGGCTGGAAAGACCTTCAGAAATCATCTAACCCAGATCCTTCATATTTTTTTTAAATATGTGAAAATTAGGTCTTGATAGTCATGGTAACTTCTGACTTTAGGGTTATTAGAGGTAGTAAGAATCAGGACAAGTATTTGGTCTCTGACTCCATATCCAGAGCTTTATTTTACTGGATTACCTTGACTTCAATGTCTTTTGTTAGCATATACATTTTTCAAATGTCTTTTATTTTTTTAGGACTTCATCCACAAATACAAGACTATATAACATAGCATCCCACTCTGGCTCACCCTATAGAGGCCCCTGTCAAGCTTGCAATATTATCTGCTGTTCTCTCCTCTGTCCCTATTTCCAGTTCAATTGACTCCTTGC
The DNA here is from genome assembly GCF_028583685.1 of Petaurus breviceps papuanus. Taxonomy (NCBI): domain Eukaryota; kingdom Metazoa; phylum Chordata; class Mammalia; order Diprotodontia; family Petauridae; genus Petaurus; species Petaurus breviceps. The sequence goes on along the minus strand of NW_027187324.1, from coordinate 12,081,780 downwards.
AAGGAAACTGGTTTGAAAAATCTAACAAATGATTTTAGGATATTAATTGATAACATTGGCATAATGGTACCACCCCTAAAGACTCTTCAAAAAATTAACACCAAGGCGCGTCTCATGTAAGACCTATACACTGGTTAGCTGAAGCTGAGGCATCTAGACAAAAGATATTTTAGGACAACTGGAAGTATAAGTCCCTACAGAAAGGATGGGATGAGCTGGTATTGATTTACATGGTAATGATAATCATATATTTATATATGATTGTATATGAATATGAAGGTTTATGATTACCAAGCACTTCATATAATCTCATTTGATCCTCAAAATGACTGTGAAACCAGTCCAAGCCAACGAGCATTTTAATACCTCTTTTGTGAAGGAAGCAGGTGAAAGTATTCTTTCTCCCATTTTATAAAAGGATTGCCCTTAGGAGCATTGATCACTGTTTTAATAATGGTGTCCTCAGGGTCTAGTGAGAGGTTGAGGTCATGAGCCCCTACTCTCAAAGATCTCAGCTAGTTTGTATTGCTGAGGATTCCCTATCTTTTCATGTTCTTATCACTTCTTCTCAAGTCTTTCTGCTATTGGTAACAACTTGTTCTGCCTGAGTGCTTCATTCCATCTCACGTTTAGTGCTGTGTTCCACTAAGCCTTCAAGAGCACCCTTTGTGTACATATATATGTACACAATATATATATACACATATATACATACATATATATACACACATACATGTAGTATAAGACTACCGGAACTTATGTATATGTGCATGTGTGCATGTATGTATCATGCTATATTCACTTACATATAATACAATACATGAATAATTCTGTGCTAATTTCTATGTGCGAACATATGTATATTATATTACTTCATAAAGTGTCTATGTATGATACTATGCCAATTTGTATTTGTACACACATACATGCTGTATCAATTTGTATGTATATAATGTACCAATTTGTATATATTGTTATTGTTCAGTTGTGTCCAACTCTTCATGACAACATGGACCACAGCACATACCAGGTCCTTCTCTCCTCCACTATATGCATATGTATATAACTATACTAATTTCTATATATGTATGCACATAGACATCTGTTTATGATACCACACTAATTTGTATTATATAGAGATATATGTATAACACAATACTAATATGTGTGTATATACATACATATATGTATAATACTATATTAATTTGCTCTTACAATGGAAAAAAGGAACTGTGGTTTTTAAAAAAGATTTATTGATGTCTTTCACTTCTACTTCATAGTTTGTTTGGAATTAGTCCTTCTTCCCCTCCCTTCCCTCATTCTGCCAGCACTAGTGACCTTCCCTTGCGATGAAGAAAAATGTTTAAGGAAAACCTATGGGCATGATAGGATATATCTAATGGCACAAGCAACATTCTGTACCCATAGTGACTTACCACCTTGACACAGAGAAACATGTGTTCTTTAGAGTCAACTGTTCATTAATGTTTAGCTTCATTTTAATATTCTTTCTGCTTGTATTTTTCCTTTTCAATATTTATATAAAATATATATTATTCTGTTTATATTATTTAAAGATTATTTACTTTGCTTCAGATTTTTCCATGATTCTCTGAATTCTTCATATTCTTAAATCTCAATAATGTTACATTACATTTATAAACCAATTTTTTTACTATTCCACAATTTGTATGATTCAATTTCCAATTTGGGGTGGGGGGGAGGCGGGGAAGTTGTTTGTTTTTGCTATACAGAAAGTGCTTTGATGTACATGGGAAGTTTCCCCTTTTTTGTCTTTGGCCTCTCTGGAGATTATATAACCAGTAGTGAGATCTATAGGTAAAGAGGCATTTAAAAGTTTATTTAGTGACTTTTCATTCTAAGTTGTATAATAAGTATAATTCTAAGTTGTGTTAGAAAATAGTTGAACCAGTTCACAGCTCTAGCTCTACCTATGAGGTATTAATGTGCCTTTCCAACATTTTTTTACACGTGTTTTTGCCATCTTTACCAGTTTGTTTGGTGTTGTTTTGATTTGCCTTTCTCTGGTTGGTTATTTGGAGCAGTTTTTGATATTGTTTTTGAGAGCTGGCAATTCTCCTTTGGAAAACTGTTTATCTCAAAGGGTAAAGGTTTGTCATAGAGATTCATGTTTCATAAGCCATCCCTCCTTTTCTAGATTTTTTACATAGGGAAATGTTCATGTTAATTGGTGTTTTGTCAAGTGCAGAATAATACAAAATAAATATTATTCTGAAATTGCAAACTTGTTCATCTCCTTTGATCTGTCTGTGTTCTTAAGCCATTAATGTGTGTTGGATTCTTAAAGCCTTTCCCAGAGCATTTAATAGAGTAGCCTGCCTAGAGTAGACATACAAATACTTATTAGTGGTGAATCCTTTCATGTTTTGGGGTTCCTTAGCCACATGGAGGAGATCATAAAAGTCTACCTGTTGTTTGCATTATCACTTCAATTTATTCTCTGAGCTTAGTAATCTGGGTACTATACCAATGTCTCATCTAAGACTGACTTGCTGTACTTAATTCAATTTAGCCCACCATTTTGCTTCTTCTAAATAGATACTGCTCATACTTCACATTAATAAGACTTCTAAAACATGTGTAGTTGTTAGGGGAATTAACAAGTTGTTTCAATTTTGATGTCATGTTATTAATTCACCAAGAGACTCACCAATTTTGCTATGAAAAATTCATATAAATAGACCGTGTGAATTGATGACATTTGGCTTGACTGGAAATAGTGACATAATGGCATAGAATATAGGCTAAAATCTGATCATTTTGAAAGAACCTCCCCAAGATCAAGGTTCTTAAGGGTTCTTAAGCTAGAGTCCACAGATGGATGATATGGATGGGAAAATTATGCCCTTGTTTTCACTAACTTCTGCCTAAAATCTAGAATTTCCTTCAATTATCAATGTAGGCAACAAATCATTATTTTCAGAAGGTTTTGCCAGATTGCCAAAGGGGTTCGAGACAGAAAAAAGATAAGAGCCCCTATTTTAAATAAAAGATGAAAAGAGTAGGACATGGTGATGTTGGAAAATAATAATGAGTCCCGTAGAAAGTATGTTTAACAAAGGAAATTTAATTTTACCTAAATACCACAGATTCTATTATGGAGGTTTGAGAATGTGCTTTTTCTTAATTTTATATATAGATACATATAGAAGTAATAACCTGCTTTCCAGAATGGAGATTTATAGCAATTTCAGCCTTCTGACACATGAGCAAAAAAGTAATCCTAAAAAGCTTCTATTGAACAAATTGCTGTCTGTGCTTGTACTCTGCTCTTCAGGAAATTAAGTAAATAACACCTAAAACTAGAAAAGGAAATAGAGGTCACCTAGTCCAGTGTTTCTTATCTTTTTTCTTGTTGTTGTTTCATGGACCCCTTTGACAGACCAGGTGAAGGAGGAGAGGCGGTGCCTCCCCTATTGTCTCTATGATAAAATATACATTTCTAAACTTGGCATTCAAAATCTTCTCAAAATATGGCTCCAAATCACCTTTCCAGCTTTATTTCACAATACCCCCCCTTCATGTACCCTTTGTTCCTGCCAAACTGAATTATTAGGTTTTGTCTTATACTTCCTGTCTTGTCTTATACTCTCCTGCCTTCCTTCATTTGAGCAGGCCTGAATGTATTCCCTCCTCCCTTCATCTCTTCTTACTGAAATTGTTCTCTTCCTTTAAAGCTCAGTTTAAATTCCACTTTCTCCAAAAAGCCTTCCCTGTTCCCTCTACCCCCAGAAAAAAAGTGTTCTCAAATTTTCCTTGAGTATCCTGTCTAGATCTATTGTTTAAGTTGCTCAGACTCTAACTTGTTTTATACTTATTTATAAACATGTAGTAGCCCCAGAAAATATAGTAAATCACTTGAGAACCAAAATGATATTCTTTTTTTATCGTGGTATTTCCTAGTACCTCATACTATATCCTAAACATTGGCTATTTTTTAGTTGTGTCCAATTCTTTGTGACCCCATTTGGGGTTTTCTTAACAAAGATACTGCAGCAGTTTTTCATTTCCTTCTCCAACTCATTTTACAGATGAGGAAACTGAGGCAAACAGGGTTAAGTGACTTGAAAGAGTCACACAGCTAGCGTCTAAGGCTAAATTTGAACTCAAGTCTTCCCAGCACTCTATCCATTTGCCACCTAACTGCCCATTCTAAACATAGTAGGAGTTTAATTAATATTGGTTGAATTTCATAGTAGTCTGTGATCGGTCATCAGCAAAACTAAAATCTTATTGCAGGACTAGTATAAGGAAAAAGAGTCTCTGCATGACTCAAAAGAAAGTTAATAAACTCTGTAAAACATTTTACCCTGACTCGCAGCCTCGAACAGAGCAAGTACAAAGGAATATTTCTATGATTCAGTATTTCATTCATTCAGCAAACATTTATTATTTACCTTGTATGTGTAATGTTCTGGGTTAAATAAGACACATCCTCTGCCCCCACCCCCTAAGAAACTTCCAGCATTGTAGGAGAAGATGAAACTCCTATACTGATAAAAATCATACTAACTGAAAAGGGGTTATTATGTCATTGATCTAGGGAGTTGGAAGGAACCTTAAACACCATTTAGTCCAATGACTTTTATTAAAAAACAGTGATTAACAAACTATAAGAGTTTCTGTGGTTGAGTCATTGCCAGGCTTTTGTCCTCCAGAGTCAATCACTTTGTGTACTTCATGTCAAAGGACCCAAGTTCAAATCTTGACTATGCCATTAACCAGATGTACAATGTCAGCCAGTCTACTTCACAAACCTGGTAAGATTCCTTATCTCGGGATTAGGGGGTTGGAACAAATGATCTCTAAATTCCCTTTTACTGCTGACCTTCTAAGTATGAGCCTATGAGTCTATGATCCCCTGCCCTTTTCGGGAACTGGAGAAGTTTTTCATCTTCCTGGAATTAGACCCTAGCTATTTATCGTAACACTTGATGCCTTTAGGCTTAGCACCTGTTGCAAGTTGTCTTGTGGCACCCCAACAGTAGAACTGCCTGTCTGGATTTTTTTTTTCTTAAGAGCATAAAGGGCAGGTATCCAGACTATCACTCTTTCTCTATTTATAACCTACATTTTACAATGGGGCTTTCTTCAGTTTCTTAAGCTCTGGACCTCAGTGTCATTTTTTTTTCCTAACTGATATAATAATAATAACTAACATTTATATAGTACTTTATGGTTTTCAAAGCACTTAACTATATACCTTACCATATAATCACTACAACAACCCTGTGAAGTAGGTGCTAATATTTACTTCAGTTTGCAGATAAGAAAACTGAGGCTCCAAGGCTAAAGGTCACAGAGCTATTAAATGTCTAAGAACAGTGTTTGAACCAGGATCATCTCAAATCTAGATCTCCTGCTCTATCTACTACTCCACATTGACCTTCAAAAGTACAAAGCATCTAACTTTAAATTTTCTCAACAGAAGCATTTACTTCTTAGAACAGCACCTAAGCAAACTGAGAGTGGGGATTTTTATTTGTTTGTTGACATGGATGGGTCTGGGCAGAGTTAAGTTATATAGAGTTGGCTTTGGAGTCAAAAAGATCTGAATTAAAATCCCGCCTCTGATAGGCACATTTTGGCTCCGTGACCACGGACAAATCACTTATCTTTCTGTGCTCTGACTATAATATAAATCAAAGATGATGATAGAAGGAGATCTTTACTAGAAGTTCCCTATACCAATAAAATCTCACCTCTCCCCGCCCCTCAAAAAAAGAACATTATAACTCTGGCAGAAAGTGTTCTAAATATCATTATATTTAATGTTATTATTTAAGAAAAATTATTTCACAGAAAAGATACTGAAAATCAGAATAGGTAAAGTCAAATTACAAAAGCATAAACCTAGGTAGTTAGGATAAATCGTACTTTGTGATGTAAAATCTGTGACAGATAACGTATTATCACAGCAAAGCTTTCATACTCATCTGTATGACAGTTATAAAACCCCAGGAGCATTTCTGTGAATATTCATTTATAGACAAAAAAAACCATATATATATATATGAATGAAAATAGTATCTTGTAGGAATATATGTGTGTCTGTGTCCATATATGTATATGTACACATACATGGATATGATGAAAATAGGGGAACTTTGAGTGAATATATATACATATATATATAATTGAATATGGCAGGTTGTTATTGATTTTATTGCTAGAGATTATATATACATTTATATATCTATGTACATAAGAAATATATTACTTTTAGACACATAAGTGTATATATATCTATATCTCCCTACAGATACGTATAAAACCAAAGCACTGCTAGTGGTTTCATTCAGCCAGCCAAAGTAAAATTAAAGTCTGTAAATAATGTCAATATCCATTTGTGAAGTTAGATAACACATGAACTGTAAAAAATCCTTTTTGTATTAGGGTGGTTTTTTAATAAGGTCTTTTCCATGCTAACAACACAGAAGGCAATCTCAGATAACTAAGACCTACAACCAATTCATCTGTGGAACATTTGTTTGTTTGTTTAGGGTGCAGCTGGCCTTATTGTACAAACTCCACACATGACTGTTTCAATCATAACACATGACTCAAAAAATAGTCATCAAACTCTATAAAACATTTTAAGTTTACTTTCAACCTCAAACATAACAAGCCCAAGAGGAATATTTTATTGATTCATTCTTTGGTTCATTCAAAAACCGTTTCAAGCACCCTGTATGTCTTCTAGTAGAAGACAAAACTCAAGTACAACAACAGAAATGAAACTAATTGAAACAGTTACAGAATCATATGGTTAGAGATAGAGAGGGACTCAAAGGCCATCTTGGCCAACCCCCTTATTTCACAGACAAAGAGGTCATGGGAAAGTTAAGTGCCTTTCCAAAAATGACACAGGCAGCGTCAGGTAGAATCTGAGCCACGTCTTGACTCCAGAGTCAGCCTTCTTTCCACTGTTGCACAGTAGGTACCAAAGATGATAAAGTACCATGAAAACAATGTCTAGTCATATACTGGAACCAATTCTCCAGAGGCTCTTTTGATGGTCAACATGGCCCAAGTCACACCTTTCATGGCATCTCAGTAGTGGAAAGGACTCTAAATAAACATTATATGCATGTTATTTTTGCTCTTAATGAAGCTTAGGAGACAAAACCAAAAAAAAAGCAAATGAAATATACTAAGAAACACATACCATCCTTCCCCACTAACTTTAATAAATCATTATGACAAAAGATTCTACTATTACTTTTGTTTATAATCATAGGTTTAATGCTCAGCATACAGTTGCTGCTACTGACTTTTTATTTATTTTTAATTTGTAGAATGAAACAAACATTTCTATAACAATGTAATAAAAAGATGATTACACATGAAACTACAAATCTATTATGTTTAACTTACTCTTCCTTTTAAAAATATAATAAAATTACGGTGTAAATTTTTTTTCTTCTCTCCTCCGCCCCACCCTGATATGGCTACCATTCGACACAAATAGGAATATAAGTAAAATTATTCTATACATACTTCTATTTATCAGTTCTTTCTCTGGATGCAGTAATCTGACTTTAAAAATTAAATTTGAAAAGAGACAGACAGCACGACCTACAGGATACAGAGCTGGCCTCAAAGCCAGAAAAACCTGGGTTCACATTCTATCTCTGAGGGTATCAGTGAGCCAGAAGAAGCCACTTACATCTCAGTTAACCAGGAAAATTTCTAAATTTTAAGAAAAACTGTCTATTTGTACTACCTAAGAAAGTTACTCACCAGAAGATTCCTTCACTGGTGAAATCACAAGTTAGGTGATTTCAAAAATTAGCTTTTAATTTTAATATCTACAGTGCTTCCCTGTACCACCACCACCACCACCACTCCTCCTCACCACAACCATACAGTCTCATGATAAGTATGAAATCTATACCTGGATTGGCAGCAGTGATCAATTTCAGGTGCCAATCTCACTCTCTATAACTATGCTTTTAATGACTGAATAAAGAAATTTGGCATTGAAACCCTTAACTAAGTTTAATTTGTACTAGAGGAGGGAAGGGGAACAAAAAGTAAAAAAAAACTATGTCAATTTGTTCATTAAAAGATATCACAATTACAGACATAACGTATGTGTGATGACCAACTTTGATAGACTGGACTCTTCTCAGCAATGCAAGATTATAAGACAACTCCAAAAGACTCATGATGGAAAGAGATATCTACGAAAGAGAAAGAACTAGAAAGAACAGAGTTTGAATGCAGATTGGAGCAAACTACCCGCTCTCTTTCTTTTTCTTGTTTGGGTTTGTTTCCTCTTTCCCATTTTACATTCCACGGGTTACAAGCCTTCTTTATAACCTGACTAATGTCTAATGTGAAAGTATGTGCAGATCCTATACTTGATTGCATACTGTAATGGGGGGGGGGGGGGAAGAAGAGGAGGGGAGAAAATTTGAAACTCAAGGCATTGTGGAACTGAATCTTGTAAACTAAAAGTAAACAAAGTAATAAAGACCCAAAAAAAAAAAATCCTGTTCCTCAAAAAAAAAAGATATCATGGGGGCACTTAGGTGGTGCAGTGAATAGAGAGCCCTGGAGTCAGGAGGACCTGAGTTCAAATCCACCCTCAGACACTTATCACAAAAACTAGCCGTGTGACCTTGGGCAAGTCACTTAATACCAATTGCCCTGCCTCTCCCCCCTCCAAAAAGCAAAAAAACAAAAAAAGATACCATGATTCAGCATATTTGGAGTAAGAAGCCCTTAGATAAAGCCCTGGCTAAGCCATATGATTCAGGCCAATGGCATCCCTAACTGAGCCTCAATTTCCCCATTTTTAAAATGGGGAAAATGATATTTTTACTATCTAAACCATGAAGCCCCACAAAAATGTGAGCTGTTATTCTTTATTCAAAGATCAGTATATTTTAGATATTCTGTGTTGCAACAATAATTCTATTCCAGTGAGAGGAGAGATCATCAACACAGAAAAATTCAGGTGTCTCACTCCTTGCCTACTCCATCACTTAAACAAATATGGATACAATTGTATTCACATAAGGAAACATTTTCCTCTTTTAAGATTTCAGATGTGAGATTAGAGTAGAGCTGCCTATACCCTGCATTGATAGACACCTATGCTATTTATACAACACAGCACCTTGTTATAATTAAAATTTGGTAAAAGATAAAACAAAATGATCTCTCACCAATGCACTTTCTTTTAAATACACTAAGGGGAAGGAATTTGTTAGTGAAGTATCTGCCAACTTGTTTACACAAATACATTGACTCTTCTCATGATTATTCCCAGATCTTGGTAAACTAAAAATAAAATAAAATGACAAACCAGCAAGTTGGGAGGTTCGGGGTTTTTTTTTTCTGCCAACCATTTCATCTAAAATAACATCAAGCACTATATTCATTTGACTGCCATCAGTCTACTAATAGTGTAATAAGACAATTCAATATTTAATTGTTCTTCTAGGATATGCTTTAGATTTATTTAGTGCTTTAACTCTAAATAGCTCAAAAAGTATGTAAAATAAAACTATGTTAAACCAATAATGGCAAATTGAAAGCAGCTGCTTTTCCCCATGACTAGATGGTCTTCTTTAAATTTAAAAATATATATAATTAAGTCAGATCATCTGAAATTGGTTAATTTCAAAAAATATTTGTTACAGGATTCCATTTTCAATTAATGAAGTTTTCCTTTGAAGTAAAAATGTGTAGCAATCATTTGACATTTAGAGAAAATGCTGATGAGTTTTAAATTCATAAGGCAGACATAATTAGACTCCCACATAAAGACAGTTCCTTTAAATAACAAGATGTCCAGCAACACTCTTAAATCTTATCTTAGTGTTCTGTTAACATTCTGTGTCCACCATGTGCAAAATATTACATTAGGCTCTTTGCGGGAGATACAAAAAGAAAATACAATCTCCGTCTCCTGGTGCTGGCCAACCTAAGAGACTGACATGCAAAGTTTGAGAAAAGCATTTTAAATCAATCAACAGAAATTGCCCATGACCATCAGTCTCAATTAGTTGACAAGTCAGCATGAGACAAATATGAGATACATTGTCGGTTGACGAGCATTTATTAAGTCCTTACTATATGTCAGGAACTGGGCTAAGCACTAGGGATACAAAGAAAAGGGAAAAAATAAGCAGATCTCTCTGAGAGGATACAACATGAAAACAACCACATACTGACAAAGTACATACCAGATAAACAAAATAATCAATAGGGAGAAAGTACTAGCAAGAAGGGGGTCTAGGTGAATCTTAAGTTCTGACAAATCCTCCACCCTCATGATTCTGAACAAATAAATCACTTCATTGAATCACAGAATCTTGGAATGATAATAGAATAACAGTCATTATCACTATCTAACTTCAAATTTTCAGAAAGTAGAAGTTCAACTAATAACCAATATAACTGATCAGCCTTCATTAATCCTTCTACTCAATAGATTTTGTATCTAAAACTAGATGGCACAGTGGATAGAGGGATTGGTCCCAAGTCAGGAAGACCTGAGTCCAAGTCAGGCCTCAGACACTCACTAGTTATGTGACCCTGGGCAAATCACTTTACCCTGTTTGCCTCAGTTTCCCCATCTGTAAAAAGAACTGGAGAAAAAATGGGACTCATCTCTAGTATCTTTGCCAAGAAACCTCAGATGGGGTCATGAAGAGTCAGATATGACTAAAAAACAACTAAAGAAAATCTGTTTCATTTTCTCTGTGGAGCATATGTAGTTGAAATACTATACAGAGAGATTTTACTCTCATAACTTCTAAATAGGCCTTTTGGTTTTCTACGGCTGCTGTCTTTTGCCTACTAAAACAAACCCAAAATGCTTCTTGATCTCAGAGACAGTCCATATTCCCATTCAGATTTCTTGGGCCATAACCTGAGTTACAAGCAATATAGATGAGAAGACTCAAGAGATATTTTCTATAGTATGAATAATAATTTAGGTAGGGTTCTGGATACAGAACATGTGATTCTGCCTAACCTAAAAGTGATTCTCCTTTTCCAGGAAGTCTTTCTTCACCCACCTCCACCTACTAATGCCTTCTTGTGTCAGCAGATATAGTCTGTATATTTGTACTTTCTTGATGATAGATAGATAGATAGATAGATAGATAGGTAGATAGATTTATATGCTATCTATATATACTTACATTCTATATGTAAATATCTATATGTACTTTCCTGGTTATCTATATAGATATCAATGTATATAGATATATATATATCAAGGAATCTATGTTCCTTGAGGGTAGATACTAGCTGCTGCTTTGGGGATTGAGGGGGGATATTTTTGTTATTTGCCTTTCTATGTATTCCAACCACTTAGCACAGGGCCTACCTGGCATATAGGAAGCAGTTGGCAAATAGGCTCTTCATAAATAATTTCACAAAAGCAACCTTTCTGCATATTTAAATACAGAAAGAAAACCCCTGAGAGATAACGTGGATAAAGTATGGGACCTGGAATCAGGAAGATCTGAGTTCAAATCCAACCTCAGACACTTAACAATGTGACCTTGGATAAGTCAATTAACCTCTGTTTGACTAAGTTTCCTCATCTATAAAACGGGGGTAATAATAACACCTATCCCCCAGGTTTGTTGTGAGGATCAAATGAGATAAAATTTGTAAAACACTTAGCACAATTCTTAAAACATAGTAAGCACTATATAAATGTCATTAATAATAATGATTGCTAACATTTACATAGTACTTTACTAACAGAGCCTCATAACAATCCCATGAGGTATGTATTATTATCCTCATTTTTTATATGAGAAAACCATATAAGAGGATCTATGTATTTTATGTATGGAAAAACTGAGGCTCAGAAAGTAGCTAAGCCAATTGCCCTTAGTCTCACACCTAGAAATTGTTGGAGAATGGGGCAGCTAGGTGACACAGTGAATAGAGCACCGGTCCTGGAGTCAGAAGGTCCAGAGTTCAAATTCAGCCTCAGCCACTTACCACAAAAACTAGCCATGTGACCTTGGGTGAGTCACTTAACCCCAATTGCCCTGCCTTCACCCCTCCAAAAAGCAAAAAAAAGAAAAAAGAAAAGAAATTGTTGGAGACACCTGTCAAAGGTAGGTCCTCCAGACTCCAAGGTCAGACACTCTATCTACCATCCTCCACCACCTGATAAGGAAAGCTTTAGCTGTAGGTTTTTTGTTATAAAGAGTTGCATTATTCTGCTTTTAATGAAAGAGAAGGCATTCATTTTAGAGAAATCATCCTACACGTTATTTCAGGAAAAGTGACTGGAAATTCTGCTAACTGGCTGCACATATACTTCTGTGATTTTTAAACCTAGAAATATTAGAGGTCATAATTCACCTTCTCCTCCTTACCCCCTCAAGAAAAACCTGAACTCAAAAAAAATGTCACCATTAATTAGAGACTCTTCAAAAACTAAGCAAAATCAATCACACTGAACATTTCTATTCTTAACAGGAAAGAGGGAGAGAGGGAGAAAGAGAGAGAGAGAGAAAAAGAGAGAGAGAGAGACAGAGAGAGACAGAGAGACAGAGAGAGAGAGAGAGAGAGAGAGAGAGAGAGAATACTAAACAAACTAAAACCTTAGGGTGAAAGAAGTTGATTTTGATTATTTTCAAAATCTTCCTCATTTAAGGCTTTTAACACTGGAACCTATAATCTGTAGTTATCAAGTGCAAGTTGCTTTTTTCCCTAGGTTTTCCAAAAGTGGAAAATATAAATCCTGCAGAATGTACACTCATATGGGCCAAAAGAAAAGTCAGATTCTTTTCTTTAAGTTCCCATATCATCTTGTCATTCCTCTTGGGGGTGAGAAGGGTAGGGGAAAAAAATCAAAAAATTTTTTTTTCATTTAAGTAGCTTACTCTTAACTGCTGAGAGTTTCAAATTACTTTAGGTGGGTGTGATGTTTAAATATGGTAGTTTGTTTTGTTTAAGAAGTCAATAGGTAATGGATACCATGAATTTTTTTTCCCCAGAGAATTCCATGATGTGGTAATAAGAGGCCAAGAGTGAGAGTATCATACAAGCAGTTGGCCTCTGGTAGAAATCCAGGCCTATTTATGAACTTGCTGCTTTACCTCCTCCAATGAAATATCGATTTTTAGTAACTTTAGAGAATTCTCTTAAGAGCTCACTTCCACCATTTTCTTTCCAATGGAAAATAAAAAGGTATTTAAAAGTGGTACCTTTAGAAATCACCAAATTCAATCTCCCCATTATACTGATAATGAAACTAAAGTGCAAGGAGTTGAAATGACATATCCAAGGCCTTACAGTAACTTAGTAGATAACAATTAGTATTCAAACACAGGGCTTACAATCCAGTTTGTTTTTTTTTTATTTCAGATGCTGCTGACACTCTTGTCTATAAGACCTTTTCCTGTATTGTCTCTGATCTCCTAAATTACCTAATTACTGGAAACAAAAACTGCAACACATAGAGTCCTCTTGTTGCTTCTCATGAGAAGTACACTTTCTTTTCCTTAAATCAGGATTGTCTTGGGAAATCTAGAATGAATGAGCAATTAGGCCACCACTACTGCTTTTTCTCCATTTAACATCCATCACATTTTGCTACATAATGATCAGCCTATTTTCAGTTGAGAATTTCCTAAATTTCCTTCACATATTTGGAGCTTGAATTTCTTTGGGGAGGGGAGAAGGGGTAGGGGGTAGGGGAGTCAGGAGAAGAAGAAAGAGAAACAATAATGCCAGTAATCTTCCCATGAAAATATCTAAAACTTTCTTCAACTTTTCCAATATAAAAACCCTGTCTAATGCAACTGGGAAATGATATACAGGCAATGGGGTATATAGAAATCCATCTTGCCCTACAAGAAAGTAAGGGGGTGGGCTGGTTGGGGGGTTATAAGAGAGGGCAGATTGGGGGAAGGGGTATTCAATATGCTTGCCATCTTGGGTTCAGAATGTACTGCAGAATGTACACTCATATGAGCCAAAAGAAAAGTCAGATTCTTTTAGGGGAGAGACAGGGAGAAAATCTGTAACTCAAAATCTTGTGGAAATCAATGTTGCAAACTAAAAAATAAATGAATTCAAAAAAAAAAATAAAAGCCCTATCTAACTGAAAAATAAATAAATAAATTTAAACTGGTTAACATTAGAATAAAGAATTCACTTAAATTCCAACTGGTGGCTTCTGACAAACCAGCAGTTCAAAGTTCTAACTACATTTTACTACCTACACAGAGAATTATCATTTGTGATGTTAACTTTAGATTGTTTTACATATAATATCACTCATTTTGCTAAGACAAGTAAGAAACAAATAAAATGCCAGATTTAAATCATTTTTTTATTACATGTACTCTGTACTCTCAAATGGCAAGAGAATTATGACTTATAAGACAAGAAGACTTAGAAACAGCCATTTTACAAAGTGTTTTAACCTACCTTTAAAACCTGGCTCGAACTTGTAGCTTTTCCAGGAAGCTTTCCTGATTAAATCTACTTACTCTTATTATTTCTGAATAAATGAGAGGAAATCCAGCCTGAAATATTGGCAAGTCTAAATTAGAGTATTTTTGTTCTATTGGTTTCAAGTACATACTTGAAACTAATTTGGAATAATTCTTAAAGTAACCAAGTAAAGGAGCATCTACTGAACTTTAATAAATAGAAAGCCCTCACCTATAATTAAAGGGAAGGGAAAGGGAGAGAATAAGCATATACTAAGCATCTATGTTATGCAAGGCACTAAAGCAATTTACAAATATTTCATTTGATCCTTACAACAGCCCTGTGAGATAGAAGCTATTATTATTTCCATTTGACAGCTGAGGAAACTGAGGCAAAAAGAGGTTCAGTGACTTACCCAGGGTCACACAGCTAGTATCTGATATTGGATTTGAATTCAGGTCTTTCTTACTCCAGGCCCAATGCTCTATTACACTACCATTCTGCCTCTCTACCTTCAACATATCTTTAAAATATCTTAACATATCTTTTTAAACTAAAAGTAATTAATTATTAGCACCCTTTGAAAATGCATTCACTTTTTTTGTAGTTAATAGTATTTTTTTCCAATTACATGTAAAGATAATTTTCAAAATTCATTTTTGTAAAATTTTGAGATTCAAATTTTTCTCCCTCCTTCCTTTCCCTCCCCGCTCCCCAAGACATCAAACAATCCGATATAGGTTATACATGTACAATCATGTTAAACATATTTCTACATTAGTCATGTTGTGAGAGAAGAATCAAAGTAAAATGGAAAAAACATGAGAAAGAAAAAAAGCAAAAACAAAAAGAGATAAAATAGTATGTTTTGAGCTGCATTCAGACTCTATAGGTTTTTTTAATTTAATTTATTTTAGTTTTCAACATTTATTTCTATAAGTTTTAAATTCTCCCCCCTCCCTCCCCAAGATGGCCTACAATCTGATATAAGCTCTACATATACATTCCTATTAAACATATTTTCACATTAGTCATGTTGTATAGAAGAATTAGAATGAATGGGAGAAAGCATGAGGAAGAAAAAAACAAAATAAAAAAGAAAATCAGATTCCATAGTTTTTTCTCTGGATGTGGACAGCATTTTCCATCACAGCTCTTTTGGAATTGTCTTAAATCACTGTATTGCCAAGGAGCTAATTCTTTCATAGCTTATCACAGTTTACTGTGATATTGCGCAGTTACTGTGCACAATGTTCGGGTTCTGGTCACCTCACTCAGCACCAGTTCATGTAAGTCTTTCCAGGTTTTTCTGAAACCTAACTGCTTATCATTTCTTATAGAACAATAAGATTCCATTACATTCATTTACTACAACTTGTTCAGATCGTCCCCAATCGATGGGCATCCCTACAATTTCCAATTCTTTGCCACCACAAAAAGAGTTGCTATATTTTGGTACATGTGGGTCCTTTTCCTTTTTTTATGATTTCTTTAGGATACAGACCTAGTAGTGGTATTATTGGATCAAATGATAAGCACAGGTTTTTTTTTCTTTTTCTTTCTTTTTTTTTTTTTGGTTTTTGGAAGGCAATTGGGGTTAAGAGACTTGCCCAAGGTCACACAGCTAGTGAGTGTTAAGTGTCTGAGGTCAGATTTGAACTCAGGTCCTCCTGACTCCAGGGCCAGTGATCTATTCACTCCACCATCTAGCCACCCCAACATGCACAGTTTGATGGCCTTTTTGCATAGCTCCAAATTGTTTTCCAGAATGGTTGGATCAGTTCACAATTCTACCAACAATGTATTAGTGTTCCAATTTTTCCACATCTTCTCCAACATTTATCATATTCCTTTTCTGTCATGTTAGCAAATCTGATAGATATGAATGAGGTGATACCTCAGAATTGTTTTCATTTGTATTTTTCTAATCAATAGTGATTTACAGCATTTTTTCATGTGACTATAGATACCTTTAATTTCTTCATCTGAAAACTGCCTGTTCATATTCTTTGATCATATATCAATTGGGGAATGAGAAAGTTCATTCTCTTAAGAATATGAAGCTGCAGTGCTCTTTGGGGTGTCCTGCTGAACTTTCTTCTGCTCTATCTGTTCTGCCAACTATTTCAACTATCCATGATTTATTTTCTTGCCATCAGCATTCCTTTTGAAAATAGAATTTCTAAGTATTATAAGTTATAATTATAATACTTATTATAAGTATTATAAGTTATAAGCTACAGTCAGGCTACTTAGAAAGTATTCATTTAGTGTTCAATGTCCTGATGAATGCCAAAGTTGCATCATCCATTGGCGACCCAAACTGCTAGCACTTACAATTCTGTCCTAAAGCAGACCTGTGACAAAATCTCAGAAGGGATCTCAGAGGCCATCTAGTCCAATCCATACCTGAATAAGACAATACCTCTCCAACATACTGGACAGTCATCTATCTGTTGGTCAAAAACTTTCAGTGAGAAGGAACCTAATTCATCACCCAAGATGGTCCATTACACTTTGACATATTTCTAATCATCAGGATTATTCCTTACATTGAGCCTGTTTGGAACTTCCAGCCAAAGGTCCTGGACTTGTCCTCTAGGGTCAAATGGAACAAGTGTTTTAAGTGACACTCTTTAAATATTCGGACATATCATAAATCCCCAACTCTCCTCCTCTTCCATTCAACTGATCTTCACAGGACGTGAACTTGTTGTCCTTTATCATCTTGGCTGCATATCCCTAGACACTCCAGAAAGTCAATGCTCTTACTACAATATGATGCCAGGAATGAACACAGCACTCCAGATGTGATCTGACCTAAGACTATCACTCCTCCTAATCCTGGACACCAGCTTTCTCTAGCTGTAGCCTCACTGTCTGCTGCTTAATTTTCATGTTTGCCATATCACATTGCTGACCCACAATGATCTTTCAGTCCACCAGAATCTTCACTTCTTTTTCAGGTAATCTGTCTAACCCTGCTTCCCCTAAAGCAGTAATATCAAACTCAAATGGAAAATAGGGCCCACACACACACACACACACACACACACAAATCTTGACTTAAATGGGGGCAGCTAGGTGGAGCAGTGAATAGAGCACCAGCCTGGAGTCAGGAGGACCTGAGTTCAAATATGGCCTCAGACACTTAACACTTACTAGCCATGTGACTTTGGGCAAGTCACTTAACCCCAATTGCACTGCACTCCCCGCTCCTAAAGGAAAAAAATAGGGGCTACTAATCTGTACACAAAGACCCCTACAGTTTTTTAAAATGCAATTTTACCTATGTTATCATATTTTCATTTAAATATTTTGTTAAATATTTCCCAATTACATTTTAATCTGATTTGGGTCACACTCTGGAGTGTTATGGAATGCTTATTTAACATCTCTGTCCTAGAGAGAAACCAAGATCATGTGATTTATATTGAGTTACCATTTGCCTCTGGAATATTACTGCATATGAAGAAAAAAACAAATATTATATCATGGTAAATAAATGACAGGATTAATAAAACTAAAGGTAAACAAAGGCAAAAGGAAGGAATTTGCTAGCTTCTAATCCCTTTTCCCCATCCCTACTTGTCTTAGTGAGATTAGTCACATGTTTTCACATTTCAGGAATACTAATCTAGCTTCATTTTGATCCATGGCTATGGAACAGATTCCTACCCATAGCCCACAATCACAAACAAGAATCACAAACAAGCATCCGGTAGGTTATCAGGGGGACTGGACAAACAAGTTCATTTCTCACCATGCCTAGAATAACCTATTCCAAGCATGCCTTACAGACTACAAGTCAGTTTACTCAATGAAAAGATGATAATTAAAAAAGGTTCGAAAGACATAGAAACTATCTCTATCTCAGACCACCCCAGCTTTGGCCTATCTAGACAAAAGATCTGTCTCCACCCAAGCTTGATTGAATGGAATTCACCTGAGTAGAGATTCCTGGTAGTTTTGGGTTGGGTCAGATAAAGAAGTTTAACTTGACCTTAAGAAGCTGAAGTCTTGAAAGTAGAAAATGAAGGGGGAACTCAGAATCTCCCCAAACCTATTAGTTATTAATAACCATTTCTCTCAAAAGACACACTGAGTAAGACTAGTGTAAACTCCTTAAATTCAATCTTCAGCTGAAGGCATATACCTTCACAAGTAGTTATGCTCATTTTAAAAACTAACTTCTAATCAATTATCACATCTCCAAATAATTTTAATGTTTTCTGCAATCTAAGTCAAGCTATGCATCTTATTTCCTTTGTAGACAGGGTCAATAAATTAATAGATCAAAAAATGCTATCACAGCATATCAATTTCGGCAAAGGAGTGGACTTAGTCTTCAAAGCAAAGGCTGAATAGCCACTTATCAGTTACATTCCTGAGGAAATAAATTTTTCAGGTGTGGCTTTGACTTTCAGGATGCTGAAATTCTATTAAAGTCTCTCATATTATTATGGATAAAATGAAGAGATGTGAGTTAGGTAAAAACACAGTTTTATAAGAATTGGTTTTATGAATGGAATCAAAGGAATGGAGAGTTCAGCCTTTAGGAAAACATGGTATTTAATGGATATAAATCTAAATTTAGTGGATCTAATGAGTCAACATATTGTAAAGTGCTGTGAAAACCTTAAAATGCTTTATAAATGCTAGCTATTAATAGATAAAGATCTGTCCTTGGACCCTTTCTTATCAATATTGTTTTTAATCACAGAACTTAGAGCTAGAAAGGACCTTATAGATAAAGTCCAACTCTAGCATTTACAATTAATAAAAGGAGGCAGGCACTTTACCATCTATACTGCTCTATTTTCTTCATTAGCATCATTAGCGTTGTCACTCTTCAGACTGACTTTTTATTTACAAGTGATTATGCTGAGACTGACTCACTTGGCCACCACAAACCATAAAGTCAATTCAAAATTCAGTATAAGGGGAAAAATTCCTAAAAATTGAAGTTTTATATAATAAAATGCAATGGATGGCTTCAAAGAGTAGTGAGTTTCCCATCACCAGCCATCTTCAAGCAGAAGCTGATGACTACTAGTCAATCATGCAAGAGGGGTAGGGATTGGTCTAGAAGACTTCTGAGGTAATTGGAGAGATGGGATCCCACAGACCAAGTCCAAAATTATGTATGGAAAGAAGCACAAGTTTAAAATCTCCAGTACTTTAAGATTAATGAAACTTTTAAGACAAAGAATTTCATATATACTGGTCAATTGATAACGGTAAGTAAAGTTTTAATTATTATGCATGTACTTTAGAAGTTTTGGTGCCTGGAATGGTCAATCACACAGCAGCAGCAGAGAAGATGGCCCTTACATGCCATGATGTGAAGAGCATTGCAAGACCTCTCTAGGCAAATCTCTACTCCAGGTCTTCCAGGGTATATAAAATTGCTGATATTACTCACTCATTTGGCAGTCCCCATTAAAATAAAAACGTTATCAGCTTTAACCCATCACATCATTAATTTCCAATTAATTAATTCAATCTAAGATGTTAGCTCTTCTAGCCAAGTTCTTTAAGAAAACTTTCAAGGAATGGGATGAAGGACAGGTAAGTTTTGATGAATAAGAATCAGAGACCCAAAGAGATGGTAGGAGTTGGGAAGCAATCATTCACTAAGGGAGAAATGATAAGAAACAAAGAAGAATGGAGAATAAAACAAAATCTGAGATATACTGCAACATCTTTGAAATTTTACCTATATTGATGCTACATAGGGCCACACACCAACCCAGTTTTTAGTGGCCAACAGAATCACAGTAATGAGAAATTCCATAATAAAGGATGTGTATATAACCTCTGAAGAGAATTATTATTAAGTATCAACTGCCCTGCAACATGCACTAAAAGTGTACTGAAAGGGTTAACGTGGTTCATTTCCCTAACTACTCAATGGAATGATTTAGGCAGCTGATTGAACATAGTCCAGTAAAATCCCTTTTTTGTTTTATTCTTTCCTAACCACTTGGTAGGAGGTGTTCAACATTTTAAAATAGTAACAGTATTGACAGCTGGAAGTCACTAGACTCAGGTTACAATGCCAAATTTAGATATCAGTGAGATTCAAAGGACTGGAAAGAACCTAGCTCATAAAGAAGGCTGGTTTAGTTATGGGGCAATTATCTCCAAAAAAGAAGTACTAGATTTTTCAAAAGTTAGATTTGAAAATAAGGTGCCAAATGAGAAATTTAATACAGGTACATTTATATTCATAGGAATAATGAATACACAGAAATATACTTGGCTCAACTCCAATTTGTCATGCTATTTGAAGAACTATGCCATCTGGAAATTTTGCTCCCAGAGCAATGACAATGTTATTCTATGAAAATCAAGAAACATTTTTTTAACTTTAGAGAAAAACCAAATTTACACCAAACCATTATTTTCACATGGTGAGGGAGAGGAAATATCATAGATTTCTCTCTTCCAACTCTCGCTGTTCTTGTGGAATTAAGGCGCTGACAACATACAGATTCTTACTGTTTTCATTCTCAAACCACTACTAGGATCTTTTATATGCATCACAATCCTTTTAACATCATAATTATTTTTGCAAAATCTATATTGTGTTGTGAATTTTTAGGTTCCACAAAAATGGAGGAATAAATCAATACTGAAATTTAAATAACATTTTCTCTCTCTGGTATAGTATAGTAAAGCAAATTAGTTTCGATACTTTCTACAATCTTTCTACAATCACATTGTGGGGAAAAAAATGGTCTTAAATATAAAGTCCTGGAAATCACAGGACTGAGGGAGGGAGTGGGGAGAGAGGTAGTAAAAAGCAGCAGGTTTGGGGCAGTTAGGTAGCCCAGTGAATAGAGCACCGGCCCTGGAGTCAGGAGGACCTGAGTTCAAATCCAGCCTCAGACACTTAACACAAAAAATAGCCATATGACCTTGGGCAAGTCACTTAACCCCAATTGCCCTCCAAAAAAAAAGACCAAAAAAAAGCAGAGGGTTAGTTGGGGTTTGGGGAGGGGAGAGAGAGTTCATATTATTTTTTTTTTTTGAGGATTTATCTCTCAGCCAGAATGTAGGCACCAAAAATTGAAAGATAGTCAATCAATCATTGACCCAATACGTATTTCTTACAGAGCTACTATGTGCCTGGCAGTGTGAGAAGCACTGGAGATACAAAAAGAGGCAAAAATGTCCCTGCCCTCAAGGAGCTTACAATCTAAAGGGGGAGACAACATGCAAACTAATACATATAAGCCTGCTTGAACATTTAGAAGATATAAAGCTTTTCCAAATGCTTAGATCTCCTACATTTCACCCTTTCAGCTCAGGACCTGTGGGCTAGTATCTTAGTTTTCTTTCTCCAACTTGCCTTGCATCTTTTTTACTAGTTGTATGCCACAACAACTGTTGTTGAGCATTCTAACTTGTCCCTTCCCCTAGCAATACTTTTTGTGACTGAGCAGATTGTCATGGTAATTATACTTTCTTCTCTAAGCTGTTTTTTTTGCATTTAGGAGTGTATAGACAGCTTCACTCTGCAGCAATGAAGACCATGTTTTCTATATGTGACCCATATGTTCAAGAATGTCAATGCAGTTTAATAAACACATAATACTGTTAGTCATAGGATCACATATTCAAAACTGGAAAAAAACAAATTCCCTATAATACATGAAATTATAACATAAGTGGGAAATTCAAATAACTACTATTTCCTAGTAGGAGATCTCAAAATAAAATCAAGTAATTGGATATGGTTATAGGAATATAAACAGAACCAAAAATAATGAATAAGGTAAAGAGTTCTAGTCCTATATGATTAGTTATATACAGGCTTTATTGTGGACTAACCTCTAAAACCCAAACTGAAGGAAAGGAAGAAACACTCCTATTTTCAAAATCTGGATTAAATTATTCTAATAATTCCTAATCTTCCTGTTTCTCCTCACACTACTGACCCTGACCCTGAACACATAACAAATACACAATTTCTCAGATTCCTCTCCCCTCCCTAAGCACCAACACATGAATCATGTGTTTACACTAATCCTTTTTCTCAAAATCCAGTTACCAATGCCCAACATGAAATATAAATAATGTCCATTCCTTTATTAGCTATTGTTATGCTCTTATTATCTTCCTGAGTTCAAATCTGATCTCATAAACTTAATAGTGGATGACCTTGGGCAAGTCACTTAACCATGTTTGCCTCAATTTCCTCATCTGTAAAATGACTTGGAGAAGAAAATGGCAAGCTACTCCATTATCTTTGCCAAGAAAACTCCAAATATGGTCATGAAGAGTCAGGCCCAACTAAAAACCAACCAAGCAACAATAGTTTTTTGACCTGTAAAATAATAGGGTTGGACTAGTTGTACTATGAAGTCCCTGAAAGCTTGAGATCTATAAGACTCTGATATACTCATTTTAAAGTGCGATAAACATAACTGATTTTTTTACTCAATTTAATTTATATACAGAACAACATGGTCAAAAAGTATCTGCTCACTGCTCAAAAATTCCAAAGGGTCAACTCTGACCCAAAATACACATCAATATTTGTAGAAATATAAATTTGTTCTCATATTACAAGAGAATCACTGATTTTTAAAGTGTTTTAAGAGCTAATAAGTATTTTTAAATAAGTTTTGAGTATAAAATTCCAGGAAAGGAATTCTTTTTTCCTCTCTATTTTGTTGGCAAGAGGAAAAAATAATAAGTAATTCTTACTCTAAAATTTCCCCTAGGAAAAGTAAATTTGGCAATTACCCTCAATTCTCACCCACCTTAAATAGAATGTCAATTGGTGCCAAGATTCCATAGAAAATAAAATTTGTTTCTATTGTATGAAACTAACAAATAGAAAAGAAAGATTTTTTTTGTGGGCTAACAGGATATATCATACATGCACTAAAAGCAAATTACACATTTATTAAAAATTAAACAAATCCAAATTATTTGGTAAACACAGACTTTCTTTTAACCTGCCAGATCTTTTAAAAATAGTATAAGAAAGTTCTGATCAGCATTTGAAAACCATGTGAATTAAGAGCTAAACAGTCAGCCAAAAAAGTTTTTTTCATTTCCTATAGTCCTGGCCTCCATCTTGGAAGACCCAGAATTATTCCTTTTTCTCCATGATCAAGAGGAACTGGGATTAACACAGGAAGGGCTCTCAGGTGTAATGAAGGTTTCCACTCATTAGTCATTTTATTATAATACTGCTACCAAGACACACCTTGGTTTATGGACTTGTGGTTTGTGCTAAAACAAGTTGTTCAGCATATTTCTCACTACAACTACAACTACGTGTATGTTTGTATGTGACCTCCCAGTTTCACTTTGTCAGTAATTGAATTTCACTCAAAACAGAGCCAGGATGCTGGCTTTACTTAACAATTTGTGCATAAAATCTTATAAAAGGGGATCTAGGCAAGCTTTTATTAAGCATTTTTTAAAAATTAAGAGTCAAGCAACAAGTTTTGCCATGTTCATGACCAGCCCAAACACTGTGGTTTCAAAGTGGCAAACTAAACTATAATTTTTTTTTCAGGGAACTATGTTTATCTTTAATCAAGAGAAAACTGGATTTTTTTTTAAAAAAAAGGAATTCTCAAAAACCAAAGTTTCTTGCCCATCAGATAGGTCTTACAAAACAATGTTTTGATTAGAGCAAATTAATCAAAATGTTTAAGGTCCATTAAAATAAATATGACCTTGCAAAGCAGAGAAGTAAATAGTTTGCATTTTATATATCACCAAGTCCCCCAAATTAGAACCTGTCACAACAGCTTTCTTATTTTAAATTATGTTTTTTAATCAGCAAAAATCTGCCTTTTCTCCCTCCTACTCCAACCCCTCACCCTCCCAATTGAGAATGGAACACAAAATGTTTTTCAATGAATTAAAAATGTATATATTTTTATCATTTTGCTAGTATACAATAATGCAGCAGATGGGGGTGAGTAATGTAAGACAATGAACAAAGCACAAGCAATGTTCCACAAACAATTGGGTTCATCAACAATTAAAGTCATATATGTTGGATTTCTAGAGCCTGATATGAAATTATTTTTCATTTTCTTCTATTAGAATAGTTTTCTATTTTCTTCAACTTGACCTTTGTAAATGATTTAGCCCTACCCATATCATGCTTAAGAATCATGACAGCAAGAAAACAGTGACTATTAAAAAACAAGATCATGCAGTAAAAAACTGTCTCCTGTCATGTGTCTTAGGAACTACTTAACTACTGATTTTGTGGCAGCAAGACATGTATAATATGCTTTCTTAATCTTACAAAATAAAATTAAGTCAGATTTCCTTCACAAACTTTAAATGTGACTTATTATTTCCACAGCCAAAAGAATTTAAAATGCAAATATCCAACAGCACTTCTTCCCACTTTCATTTTCTTTTCCAATTTTTTTAAAATAAGAAATTAATTATTTGTTTAAAAATCACTCACAATTAACAAGATCCAGGAGCCTGCCTGTTAATCCTATATGCTCTAGCAATATAAGGAGTAAGGAAGAGTCCCTTACCACTATCCAGTTCTCATTTTAATGATAATAGTGTTTGAATGGGGAAGGGGACTGTGAACAAAGCAATTATTTAGTTTCATTTTATAATTGTTATAAATGTAGAACAATCAAATTAACTTTATGATTGTGATGGCTGATTTCATCTTTTTTTAATTATTATATAAGAATAAAAATATTAACTAGTCAATTCATTTAACTGTACAGATTAAAATTTCTACAACACAGCACACACATCCTCTTGTCAACTTCATTTCACCTCAGCCAATTTGACACTTTTGGAAATTTCCTCGTTGAAACCTGATAAGAAGGAAATTTTTCCTTCTCTATGTATTCTCCATACGCCTTCTCACTTGACTATCCGACAGAATGGCCCTACAGTTTGGCTCTGGTTTGTTTCTTTTAAGATATCCAACAGGTGAAACTTACTTGACCGTGACTCGATTCGATAAATCCTGTAGATCCCCAGGATGGAAAAGCTGAGCTTCCTTCAATCCAGTCTTTTCACAAGCTTTCAGAAAAACATTTACATTATCCTGTGAAAAGAAGCGGAAAGTGAGTGCTTAGTCAAGCACTTCCCAGAGCAGAGCCTGCAAGTTTTTTATGATAAAACTTTCCACACTTCCAAGTCCAGTCACAGGCTCCAAAAAGCGAGGCAGCAAGACGTGTTCATATAGATTTATATACATATATTTTAGAAGACATAGGCAGCAGTATATCAATCTTTCACAGGATGAACTAGAGTAATGCTTTATCCCTGGATGCAAGCTCCTGCTGCTGTGATCTTTGGGACTGGCACGTTAAACATTACCTGTTATAGGACAAGTGCCTAGCCACTAGGCAGTAATCTACACTTTGATGTCAGCTATGCTCTGCAAACAAACGCCCTCTTTCTAGCTTTGCACGACAAGCCTCACCTCTCCTCTTTAAAAATAACTCCAGCTACTGACATTCACCCACCCAGAAACTGTTGGCAGGGAAGAAGTAAGAGGAGGAACATTCTGTTTCTATGATCACAAATTACAGAAGGACTGTGGAATACCACACCTGAAAGCTGGGTTTGGTTGCTCAGTGAGCCCTTGACAGAGAGAGAAACCATGCTACAGGACATAGGAAACAGTCAGGACAAGGTTCTTTTTCATTGGCTAAGTTACAGGGCTTAGGTGTGTGCATTACTCACCCTCTGCACCTGCCACAGGAACTGCTTTGGAAAAACGAAAGCCTCTTTTTCCCCACTCCCCACCCCCTTTCTATAAAGATTTCGGTCACAGCTAATTCCAAAAAGAGAATCGCTGATTCACAAAACAACTGATTTCCATTCACGTAGAATGAAAGAACACCACATGCCAACAGCAAATCAAATGTTCATACGGAGTGTATTCCAGAGACATTCTGGGTAAATCTCAATTGCTCACATGTTTACTCTCTGAGAGGATAATTCTATCAGCACTTTGCCCCCAGTGCCAACTCCATGAGGGTTTGTCCTCATGGTCCCAAACATGAAAGGGAACATGTTCCTAGTGGCTTGGCATGCTGAAGCATATCTGAATAAACTCAAGCATTCTGGCAAGACTACATCACTAGCTGGCATATGAGCTGATATGGAGCCTGGTTCTCTTTCCTTCAATAGTTGGCCCTGGTAGAAAAGCATACAGCCCTTCTACTGGGAGAAAGGCAAGTACTGTCTTTCTTCCCTTGAAAGGTTCATGTCCCTATAAGAAAGAGGTCAAGGTGGTTGGTTATAGAGAGAAAAAGAATATTTAGAAAACTGAAAAAGTTGTGATCAAATGTGTTTGGATCCTTGAAGAAAAAAAAAAAAGAAAGCATCTGGAAAAAATGGCCTAAGTATAAAGGGATGATGGATGAGGAACAATGATTCCTGATAAGCCAAAGGACAGGAGGTATTTATGACCAGAGGTGTGGGGTTTCTGTTACAGAGTGGAGCAGTAAAACTCAGTTTTCATTACTCAGCTACAAGCTGGAAGCCCTGATTCACTTTTTAGTAAAAATGAGTCAAAGATTAAATAGGCCCAAAAGCCCAAACCCAGACAACTCCAGGCGAAGGTTCTCAATCTACCCCTACTCATCAGAAGAAAAAAGGAATAATTTTTTTTTTTTTGGAAGTTTGAGAAAATGGAGTCAAGACTCAATTCCTTATTGAAGTTCATGCAATGAATCATGCAATTCATGACTGCTATAATTCACCTCTGAAGAGTTCAAGTAATTAGAGTTTCTAATGTTAAGGGCTTGGGGTGGGGTTTTTGTTTTTTTGCTTTTGTCTTGAACAGTATAGAGCACGCAGCTTCCAGAACCCAGTTTAAGCAGAATGATATTGCAGTGTTCATAACAGTCCAAATTCTAAAAGAACATAGTCTTACAACTTCAAGAAAATAAAAAGAAAAGCATCGGAAGAGAAGGCCTTCCAACTGATGATTTTAGTTTAAAATTTTAAAAATCAGCTGACTAATGTTAAAATGCTAAAAATAAATTCACAAGCAAAATGATACTTGTTATGAAAATTAGCATCTATTTGCTTGGCAAATATGAATAGATTGATGGAGATAAACACTCATCTCTTGAAGAATCACTCTCAAAGATTTTAAAACATCACAAGATGAAAGACAGGCTGAAATGTAATCGTAGAGAATGAGAACAAATATACCAGTCGTGAAAAATGTAATTAAATTCTAGTTTCAAATATCATAAGGCAGGTTATATGTTGTATCAGTCTGAAAATAAAAGAAAACCATTTGAATTGTTATCGTTTAAATTTTTTTTTAAGTGGAACTTTATGGAAGTATACATTGCATATTCAATAAGGGTAGGATGTATAGTGATCAGAATCTTGATTTAAATGGCAGCTTCTGGACATGTGCCCACTAGTAACTTAATTTTTTCTCTTATGTTTCAAAGCACCTTGGGAGGCAGTTGCCTCAGGGAAGATATAAAATTATGAAATAAATGTTTTATGTTCATCGACACACCAAGAAACCACGCCCAACTCAACTCATGAAATGGGTTGTAGTTACTATTAACTTTTAGTGTTTTCCATGCAAACAAACAAACATTTCATTTAAAATAGCAAACAAAATAAATGGCTAATCTGGTCAAATCATAATTAAATGGCCTTGGAGTCTGACTCTAATTGTGCTTCTGTGACTTAATAATGATATGACCTTGAGCTAGACACTTTGGGCCTCAGTTTTTTTGAAGAAAAACTAAGTCAGAGGTTCTCTATCATCAGACGAGGACTTACCAGGAAATCTCCACACTTTACCTCATAGTTCCTCAAGTTAGTTACCATCACTTTGACCTCTACTCAATTTACTAAGATTCCCAAGAAGGAAGAGAGCCTATCTATCAATGTTTTACTTTCCTCCCCATCATGTTGGAATAACCTCACTGTGAGAACTTCCACTGATGATTTCAAGGCATTCAAGAAAAGAAAAGTAGCTCCTCCCCCAAAGATTAAAAAAAAATATATGGGAGCCTGAGACTAGATGACTCCTAAGATTCTGAGAGTTATGTGTGTAACAGAGAAATTATAAGCCCAGAATGGCAGATTGGAATTGATTCCTAACTATAAGCTCCAGAGAGAATTTTCTGAGTCTATTTTGCAATAAAATTCCAGCCAGTTTTAGTCAAATCTTTCACTTATCTCTCTAGGGTTTCTCAAAGTCTCTAAGAATGGAGGGCAAACAGTGACAGGTCCAACACCAAAATGGAAAGCTGTTAGTAGCTAATTGTAGCAGCCAGAGGACATGGTGGACAAGTGTCGGCTGAAGACCTGATTTCAAATCTGGCCTCAGACTGTATGTGACCCTGAGAAAGTCACTTTGTTGGGGGGAGAGGGCAGAGAATAATGGCATCCACCTCGCAGGATCAAATGAAATATTTGTAAAGAACTTAGCACAGTGGCTGACTCATAGTAAGTACTATATAAAAGCTATCTATTTTTTAAATTGTTATTAACAGTTGTTGTTGCTACTATTATCCAAGGACCAAAAAAGCCAAGTTCAGTGGAATTCATCCCCAAAAGGTTGACTACATTTTAGAGAATTTAGCAATTCATAAAAATTGTCTAAGTCATTGAGAGGCTATAATCTGCATTGGAGAGGGTAATGCTCACAAAGATTCATTCACAGTTCTTTTTAAATATTGAAGGATTTTCAATATTTAAATATTTAATTCCTTCATTATATCATTAAACATTTGCTATCAAAGAACTAGAAACTTTTAATTATGCTGAGTGGGAAACATCTGTTCATTTTATGGCAACAGTAAATATACATAATTGTGAATATGCAGTTCTTAAGGGTAAACATTTTATAAATAAATCATATATTTAAATGTTTCAGTTATTAACTATTTTAAACAAATTATCAACAGTTCATGAATCTAGCAATATGATCCAAGATTATTAATACCAGCAATGAACTTGACCCTGCTATAAAACTGATGAAGATTTAAATGCAGATATTGAGTCACATTCCTAATGAAATTGGTCCATATCTTCCACCATAATTTTCCATGAAGATAAAGTGCTGTTATCAGATGGGCAGCACAATCTTCTGATTCCTAGGCCAGTGTTCTGCCTACACTCTCAGAGATTCTAATCCCCAAAACAAGCCCTTGGCAAAAACTCTAAACTAAGAGAAGATGATCTTTGATGTTTCCCTTCTTTCCACTTAGCCTCCCATTAAAAAAAAAAAAAAAAGAAAGAAAGTAAAAATGTTCCTATCCCATGATTCAGTAGGTTGGTGCAGCCCTTCCAAAGTCTTCAAGTAAGTGTCAAAGGAATACTGGGCATAGTGAGACACATAAACCAAAAAATGTATCACAAAGAATTACATGGAACCTCAAGGTTGAAAGGAACTTCTGAGGCCATCTAGTCCATAATAAGGAAGACATTTTTCAGAAAAAAAGAGCTTAATTCATCATATCTCATCTAGGTTGTCAGCCTCCTTTTATACCTGTCCCTGCTGGTTAAATTATTTTTTAAAAGCATGAAACAAAGAATATTATTCTTCAATTGTTTTCTAATCTATTAAGGAACAAAGATTATTTCAGTAAACTAAAAATTAAAGAGTGTGTTATAAATGTGGAATATGATAAAATCCCTAAATAATTTAGAATTTTACTAGTACCTGCCAAGTGAGTGAAAATTAACCCAAATTATGTATAATTTTATATAAAACTGTATGTAATTTATAGAAAATTGTATAAAATATGTCAAATCTATAGAATAGGAAATATTAGTCAACCTAATTTATCAACAGCTATAAATCCCAAAATATCCTCAAAGATTATCTACTCAAAAACTAGAAAAACCAAACTGACTCAGGAAAGTGGTAGTTATGTAAAAAATATTTAAGAATTTATCTTCATTTGGGCTTATCTTCTTTCTAATCCAACATCCAAGATTCCTCAAACCTCAGTGTTGATTTAAGAGTGGACTTAAAATCTTTTCAAATAAAAACATTCTCTTGAATATCAGAGCAATAATTAAAAGTTAGAGGTTATTCCAAAGTAAAAACATTTGATATTGGATTTAGGTAGCAACAGAATGGGATAGGCAAAGAAATGACAGAATCAATCATTTAATTCAAGGAAATTCAATCTACATTTATTAAATATCTTTGATGTCTGATTGTTTTGGACATGGAACACATACAAAGTCAAAAAATAAAATATGTTTCCTGCTTACATTCTCTATTGGAGTATACAACATATACAAAGATAAGTAAATGTAAGATAATTTGAGAAGGGGAAAAAAACACTAAACCTAGGATTATCAGCCAGGAAAGGTTTACTTTAAGAAATGATATCTTTTCTGGGTCTTGAAGCTAACAATCTGAAGAGGTAAAAGTCAGTCGATTTGTATTGTAGTCATCTGTATCATAGGCATGGAGAGCAAATTGCACAGAAGCATACAGAGATGGGAGACAGCATGCCAAGTACTGAGAACAGCAAAAGGAATGTGAAATATCTGGAAAAGTGGGTGATGGAAATAGATTGTGGAAAGTTCTAAATGAGAACACTAAGGCAAAAAGAGACAAAGTGGAGAAGAGAAGAAAGAAAGAAAAGGAACCAGAAGAAGAAAAAGGAGGAGGGGAAGAATAAGAGAAAAAGGGAGGAGAATAAGGAGTGAGAATATGGATAATCCAACAAAGAAGACTGAGGCTAGGTAGGAGAACCAGGAAAGAGCAGTAACATAAAAATTCAGAGAAGGGAGAATATTCAGGTGTTGGGAGGAGGGGGAGAGGAGGTGTGGACAGTAATATCAAAATCTGTCAAGAAACTGAAAGGGATAAGGTCTGAGTAAAAGACAGTGGATTGGCAATTTAAAAAGTGCTGGCAAAACTGGAAAGAAAAGCTTTATTCCAGTGGTGGAGTCAGAAGTCAAATTTTAAGGGGCTGTAAAAAGAGGAGGAGATAAGGAAGTAAAGGTAAGATTTCAGCAAGCTATGTTTTTTAAAGAAATTTGACTACCAGAGGATAGGACAGTTCAATGGGATAATAGGGGGGAAAGTAAAGTTTTCTTTTTTTAAGGAAAGGGGAAATAGATGGTACATTTGCACACAAAAAGGAAATGAGCCAGAAAACAAAGAAATCTTGAGGATGCCATCCCAGGTGATATGCTTCCAGAAGGGGTGGAATCAAGGGTACAAGGAGAGAACTTAATCTTGGCAAAGAAAGTGGTGGCATTTTCTTCACAGACTGGACAAGAAGAGAATGAAAAGACAGAGGATGCAGAAGGTTTTGAGGGACAGAATAGTCAAAATGAGCTCACTACAGATAGCTTCATTCAAGCTTGACCCTAAGGTCATGTGTCTTGTTGACATAAGGCTATCTAGAGCAAAGTGGGAGCTATGTCATGACCTCAAAGGAATTATTTTATCAGCCAATCAGAGAATGGGAAGATGGGTCACATTTCATTTTCTCATCACAGACAACTGTGGAGTATCTACCCAATGCAACTACCATTATCCTTCATTTACTATGGTCTAATACTTCATTCTATAATAGAGCAATTCAAAGACTGGTTTGAAATTCATTTGATTTCAATCTTTGGTTTTCATGGTTGTGAAAGGGGGAAAAACACCTCACAAAGATAATACAGATCTAAATAGAAGAATATTCTTAGCTGTGCATATTAAATCACGACAGTTTTCAGTTTCTTTGTTGAACGAAGCTGACAAATCTCCATCTGCTTAGATGTGAATCAGTTGTTAATCTGGTCAGATGTTTCATTTTGTAATATTTTGTAAGAAATGAGTACAAAATTCACTGGAATTCTTCCTTTGGAAGATTTTCAAATAAGTTAGAAAACTGTTTCCAAGATTTATAGTGTGATTTTATAGTGATTCAATCAATCAAAAATATTTATTAAGTACCTACTATGTGTCAGACATTGGGCTATGGAGATATAAATACAAAGAATGAAAGAATCCCTACTCTCAAAGAGCTAAGTGTCTAATGGGGAAACAGAAAGTACAACTGTTCAGTTACACAACATAAATATAGAGTGAATACATACAAATATACACAAAATATTAATGTAAGATAGTTTGGAAGAAAGGTGCTAGTAGTTGGGAGGACAGGAAAGGTCTATAAGATCTTACTTGAGCTGCATATTAAAGGAAGAGAGATATTCTTTTTTCTTCTTTTTTTAAAAGCTTTTACTTAGTATTTTATTTTTCCCCAGTGTGGTGCCAATGCAATATTTACCCACCATCATGATAAAGACCATGACTATAAATATTGCATGACATTCTTTCACAAAATATACCAAACTCTCCATATATAAGACAGAACTGAAACATTTATTTAAACACCAGAAAACCAAATCCCCAAACCAGTAAGCTGATTCCATCATAATAGTAAAGAAATTAACAAGCCATAAGAACAGTAAGAGCCATGGCATCCTTCAGCCTTCCCACAAACCAATACAAGATCCATATTTACTCACAAACCTCTCTACCTCCTTGCCTAAGCTCACTAAGCCCACTGTCTCTCTAGCTCTGACTCCCAGCTTCCTGTGAGCTCTGCTTCCCTTCAGCAAACTCCTCCCACCACAGGCTCCATGTGATTACATTCAGTCTATTAGGGGGCAGAGTTTACTTTCAAAGCAGGGGAGGTCTTCAAATTCCCATTCCCATTACACCCTGTTACACATAAAAACAACTTTTAACATTCATTTTTAAAGCTTTGAGTTCCAAATTCTCTCCCTTCCTTCCTCCTCACCCTCACCCCTCATTGAGAAGGCAAACAATTTCATGTAGGTTATATATGTGTAGTCATGCAAAACATATTCATGATAATCATTGTGAAAGAAAACACAGACAAGAAAAAAACTCAAGAAAATAAAGGAAAAATAAAGTATGATTCAATCTCAAACTCACAATTCCACCAACAGTGCGATAATGAACTTGTCCCACATCCCCTCCAATATTTGTTATTTACCTTTTCTGTCCTATTAGACAATCTAATAAGTATGAGGTAGTTCTTCAGAACTGTTTTAATTTGCATTTCTCCAATCAATAATGAGTTAGAATATTTTTATATGGCTTTAGACAGCCCTGATTGCTTCACCCAAAAACTAATTATATCTTTTAATCATTTATCAATTGGAGAATGACTCTTATTTTTATAAATTTGACTCAGTTGTCCATACATTTGAGAAATGAGACCTTTATCAGAAAAAAAACTTGTTTCATTTTTTTTACAGTTACTATTGCTAACTGTATTTCCCTCTACTCTATTCTCCCCACCCCCATTTATTCTATTCTCTCTCTTTCACCCTGTCCCTCCTCAAAAGTATTTTGCTTCTGACTACCCCCTCCCCCAATCTGCCCTCCCTTCTATCACCCCCGGCCTTCTGTTATCCCCTTCCTCTCTTACTTTCCTGTAGGGTAAGATAAATTTCCATACCCAGTTGAGTGTTTATGTTGTTCCCTCTATGAATCAATTCTGATGAGAGTAAGGTTCACTTACTCCACCTCATCTCCTTCCTCTTCCCCTCCGCTGCAAAAGCTTTTTCTTACCTCTTTTATGTGAGATAACTTACCCCCATTCTATCTCTCCCTTTCTCTTTCTCCCACTACATTCCTCTCTTTCACACCTTAATTTTATTTTTTAGATATCATCCCTTCATATTCAACTCACACCTGTGCCCTCTGTACATTCTGTGCCCTTTGCACAGAAATGTAGCCATGTCTTGACAATCTTATACTGGAGAAGTTGATCTTTTTTAAAACATAAGTACAGGGGTGGCTAGGTTGCTCAATGAATAGACCACTGGCCCTGGAGTCAGGAGGATGTGAGTTCAAATCTGACCTCAGACACTTAACACTTACTAGCCCTGTGACCTTGGGCAAGTCACTTAACCCCAATTGCCCTGCTTTCCCCACTCCAAAAAGAAAAAAAAAACCATAAGTACAAAAACTTTATAATTCTCCCCATTAAATTTCATTTTACTCTATTTTGTTCATTGTTCTACCTATCAAGGTCTTTATGTATCCTAGTTACATCACCCAATTTGTTAGTTTCACATCATCTGATGAGCTCCTTCCAGGCTGACACTGAACCATCCATGAGTAATCTTAGGATTCAGTCATGTGACTAATTCTCATTTCACCTAACTATACTATTGTCTAACTCTATTGCACACAAATAGCATGAGAGATTGGACCAAAATCTAGGTAAACACTGTCTATAGTATTCCCTCATCTAAAAGTTTAAAAATCCTGTAAAAAACAAACAAAAGATTTATTTCTGATGATTCTATGCTGAGTATTAGTGTTCTCAGTTTCCTCTTTCAAAATGTCTACTAGCCATCATTTAAATAACGTTTGGAAATTTTGCCAAAGTTCTATGGTTTTCAGAATCCTTGCTCTTCCCTGTACATTAAAAAAAAATTCTGAGTATTTGTTCTCCTTCTCTAATTCTTCAGTACCACTCTCACTCTCTACGATCTTTCCAGGATCAGCAATCACATTTGCCAGTTGTTTCATTACTATTCAGTTCTTCTGGGCTTGTTGACTTGAATTAAATTAGGGCAGCTGGATGCTCTCTTACCATCTCCTTACTTATCTTGGGTATCAACTTTCTAATTGCCATTATTATTCTGTACTTTCCAGACCAAAGATCATTCTCCTTGGCAGAGAAAACAGGAGCAAAATAAAAGTCGATAAGCTGTACTCTGTCACCCTTTATCACTGCTCCATTCATCTCAATAAATAGTATTAGCCCTTCTTTTGATCCTATGTTTACCAACACAGCTTCATTAAAAAAAAACTTTCAGTAATCCTTAGTTTTCCTTAACAATTATTGTTTATGTTTAGCAATAGTATTCTTGTAGCACCATATTTCTCTTTCATATTCAATCTTCCTTACTGCCCTTGTATCTTTCTTCTCTATTTATGAATTATTTCTCCATATTTCTTCTGTATTTATGAATGATACCATGGTAACACCAGTCCCTTCAACCGACTCCCCCTTTTTCTAAACAGAAGTGTTTCTCTGTATGCTCGGAATTTCATTCTTGAGAATTCCTCCTGCCTCCTGAACCACCTTCTAACAGAGATTATGGGATCATTTTTTTTAAGTTTTATTGATACATTTTGTTTTAAATCTTTAGGATACTTTTTATGTTTAAAAAAGTTTTATGCTATTTAGTTTTTTGTTATAAGTTTCTAAATTACCCACACTTCATGAGGTCTCTTGTAACAAAGTGCAAATTTTACATGCAGCATTCTGCATCTATATAACTCCCACATCTCTATATTTCTAATTGTCTAATTTAATTGCAGAAATCTATTTTCTCTCCCTCCTACCTCCACTCCAATGAAAAAAAGAAAAAGTAAAAAAATCCTTTGTAACACACATAGTAAAGCAAAACAAATTCCCTCAATGACTGTCTGTGTATGTGCCTGTATGTACAGATACAGATGTGTATCTCTGTCTTTCTCTATACACACTCATATATATACATATATATATAC
>NW_027187324.1:11970381-12045763 GCF_028583685.1 Petaurus breviceps papuanus | reverse complement strand
ATGCATATGTGTGCACACACACACATCTATCTCATTCATCAGCCTAAAGCTATCACCTCTCTGTCAAGAATGAATGGCATGTTTCATCAACGGTCCTCTGAAATTACAGAAAGTCATTATATTGATCATATTTCTTAAGAGCTTTCAAAGTAGTTTGTCTTTATAACAGTCTTACTGTATAAAATGTTCTATTGGTTCTGCTCATTTCATTCTTCCTCACTTTTTCAAAAGTGAGGAAGACAAGTTGAGGTAAGGAGACCAACCAGAAGACTACTGCCATGGTCCAAGCACAGACCAAACGGATGTCTGAAAAGGATGAGTGCTACCCAGCTGCCACATATTTACTCCAGCAAAACCCTGAAACTCGGAGAAGACCAAATAACCATCACAAAAGCCAATGAGAAAACAATATTAAGTGATTTCTTCCACCCCAGAATGAACAAAAAGTCAGTTAGAACTCCAAGGGTAGTTTAAAAGGGAATCATCAACAAAGCCAGCACACCAAAGCACAGGAGACTATAGATGAGGCAGGGACTTGTAGACCAGACCCTGCAAGCTTCTGTGTGCAGAGATTACAAGAGTGAAGGGCTCCCCTAAGGAAGTCCCAGAGAAATAAGAAAGTCCCAGGGGTGCTAAAAACTTTGTTCTGAGACATAAGAAGCCACTCTGCCCATCTAGCATTCTGAAATTCCAGTGGGAGACCAAGCAAAGCAAGCCATTCTGGAAAGCAATTTAGAATTTGTGATATAAAGACAGTGAGTAACCAACCCATACCTTTTTGTTTTTGTTTGGTTATTTTTTGGAGGGGGGTAAAGCAGGGCAATTGGAGTTGAATGACTTGCCCAAGGTTACAGGGCTAGTAAGTGTTAACAGGTGTCTGAGGTCACATTTGAACTCAGGTCCTCCTGACTCTAAGGCTGGTGCTCTATTCACTGAACCACCTAGCCACCATAGCCCATACCTTTTGTCCCACAGATTCCACGGCCAGGCAGGTACCCCATTGAGGTCACTGATAATATACATGAAAGGCTCCCTATATAACAAAACATTAAAAGCAACGCGTTTTATGACAAGAAAACAGAAAAATAGGTTTTCATCAACTGGGTAATGGCTAAACAAATTATGGTACATGAATGTATTGGAATGTTACTGTTCTGAACTGGAGTAGGGCATTTCTGCTGCTTCTTTATCTCTCTTGATCACAGTTCCATTTACCTCAGTGGTATCATCTCATTTTAAAATTCTATTTGCATGATAAATACCAAGAAACATGAAAAGACTTTGATAAACTGATGCAAAGTTCAATAAGCAGAACTAGTAATATATACATACATACATATATATGCCTTATGACTACAACAAAGTAAAGTGAACAGCTGCAAAACACTCAAAACAGAATTATTTGAAATTATAAGGACCAAAAAGCCCAAAAGAAGAGATACTGAGAAGACATTTCCCCTTGAACCCTCTGAAGAACTAGGGACCTGTGGTGGTGGAGCACCATATATAATTTCATATTATTCTGATATGTAAATTGATTTTGCTGATTTTTTCCTCTTCTTTTTTACGAAATTCTTTGTTAATTATTTGCTAATTCTTTGCCTCTCTGAGTGGGGGAGAGAGAAGAGGCGGGATACAAGGGGAAATGTAAGTAATATAAAAATAGTTTTCCTTTAAGGCATTACACAATGGAATATCTTTGTAAGTGAAAAGCAATTAAAATTAATCATTCCCATCTAGAATAAATGAAAGGTAATAAGGTGGGATTTGAAGAGTTTGAGATACTTTCTATAAGAGAAGTTACATATTATGATTTCACAATGAACCATAAACAACACCTTACTTTAAAGTGCAAGTATATTCTCTATAGAAATCAAAAGTCCTTGAGATCATTCAGCCCATTCTCCTGACAATTATCCATCCTGTCTTGAACACTTACAGAAAAAAAAAGTTCACCATTTCGAAAGGAAGATTATTCCAATGCCAACAGCTCTTTTAAGGATGTTTTTTCTTCTAATAAACCCAAATCCCTCCACTGGTCCCAGTTTGGCTTCAGATATAACATCTACTCCCTCTTCTATATAATACCTTTTCAAGGATTTGAAGATTAAGTCTTCTCTTCTGTAGGTTATAGCTTAAGTTTTTTGTTTGTTTTTTTGTTGTGGTTTTTTTTTTTAACCATTCCTCGAATTATATGGTTTCTAAACCTCTTAATAGCCTGATTATTCCTCTTCTGGATTTGCTCACTTATCAATTTCCCTCTTAAGATATGAGATACAGAATAGAACACAGTATTATAAATGTTTTAACCAGAAGAGAGGGAATTCTTCCCTTGATATAGATATTATAATTCTATTAGTCTAGTCTAAATTTATTAGCCTTTTAACATTCATATTACACTATTCACTCATACTGGGTTAATGGGTCAAGTACTACCAAGCCAGGCCTCTTTCCAATCTGTAATCCTGCAACTGATTTTTAAAATGAAATCCAAGATTGTATTTTTTTTCTCTCTGTTTTTTAAAAATATTTTTTGTTTCAGGCCATCAAAATTATGGACTGAATTATAATTGTCATCCTATCTATCCCCACCAAATTTTTATCATCTGTTTATTTAAAAAAGCATGGAACATATAATTTAACTTTGGAAAGACTTGTTAGACATAAGAAAGTGAAAGCCCTTCACTACTCTTTTTATACCCACCCACTCCCTCCAACTCTCCATCTAGGTCACATTTGAACTCACATCCTCCTGACTCCAGGGCTGGTGGTCTATTCACTGAGCCATCTAACTGCCCCTTCACGTCTTCTTTTAAGACGCAGATAAAACATAACCTTCAGAAGGCTTTTCCCAGTCTGTTCCTCCTCCCATTCCCCAGCTATGGATGCCATCTTCTTTAAAGTTACCCTTTATCTATGTATGTAACTTGCATAAAGTAATTTGTGTACATACTATCTCCTCCATTAGAACACAAGTTTCTTGAAAGGAAAGGTTGGGTTTTTTTTTTCCTTTGTATCCCTAGCACTTAGCATCATGCTTGTTACATAGTAAGAATTTAATAAATGCTTTTTTATTAAACATGCTATCATCTAATTCATAATTCTCTGTTTTGTCACTGAGAATAAACTGCAAGATTATCAAATGCTTTGTTGCAAGGAAGGAGGAGAAGGAAGAGGAACAGGTAGAGAAGGAGGAAGAGGAAGAGGAGGAGGAGGGGGAGGGGGAATATATACTTAGTAGTAGTATCACTCAAAGGGTATAGCTTTGGAGGCATAGTTCTAACTTCTTTTAACAGGTGAGAAAGCTAAAGACCAATGTGGCTAAATAAACCAGTTAATGAGTCAAAACAAACCCAAATCCCAACTGTAAATTATGTCCTTTTCCCCTTTCGTTACCATGTAATTCTTTCTTAGGGATGTTTATTCTTTCCAGTTTCCATAGAATAGAAATACACTTTAAAATCTCTCCAATAATTTTCATATTTCTGAATTTTAAAACTGTCAGGTATAATGCAATCCTAACAGGGCATTTGAGCCACAGTTCTAAAAACTCTAACTGAAGTTAATTATAGTGTTGCTTTAGCAATACTGCAGTTAATGTTGGCACTTCAAAAAAAAAATCCCCTTGAGGCTGAAACTTGGCATATTAATGCTCATCCCAGGTTTTAAAAGGTGGGGGGAGGTAGTGGGGAGGTTGCAAACTTAAAGAGAAACTCCTAAGCTTGTGCCAATGCCATGAGTAAGAGATGAGAATAAAACTCAAGTTTTGTTTCCTGAATAGTAGTGTTCAATCACTACTGGCACTACGAAAGTCATTTTAAACTTAACAAATCATGTTGCCTTTGAGTACATTTTATGACACATTCTTTTTGGGAGGCTTGGCTAGGGTAGAGTGGAAAAGGGAGAGGAAAGGCTGAAAGACTGACTATAACTACCATTTTTGAGTGACTGAGATTCATTGTTTTCACTGCTGCAACCTGGTTTGGATTCCCAATCAAGGAAGGTCTTTTTTTAAAGAATCATAATGTCATAGTGAGTGGATAGACTATGGAGTCTGAAAGACATGAGTTTAAATTCTACTCTGCTCCTTACTAGCTTTGTGAATGTCATTCAATCTCTTTTAGCCTGTTTCCTCATATGTAAAAATGAGGATAATGACAGGATTCGCTTTGTAGGGCTGTTGTGAAGATCAAATAACATAATCTCCATAAATTTTTACACAAACCTTATAGTTCTATATAACTATTATCCCCACTTAACATTTCTGAGCCTCAGTTTCCTCATCTATAAAATGAGAGGGTTGGACTGCATGACCTTTGAGGTCCTTCTCAGCTCTAAATCAATGATCTTATAACTTCCATAGAAAAGCATAACATATTTCAATTTTTCAAATACCTGGAATTTCATTAGTGAAATCATTAAAACCAATCATGAACCCTCTACATTTTTTAGAAAATCTCTGTGAATTGCTGTTACCATCATTCTCCCAACCAGCCTGAAGGTTCTTCCTATCAAAGTTAGCTGGTCCTTGGACCACAGACACACATCCATTGACAGGCGAGGGAAAGATCAGAAAGTCTTTCCAACTTCTTAAGGCTTTCCAGAGCGTAAGCTGGGCTTACAGAACCTTCAGAGAACAAGGAATTACCTCTACCCCTTATGAGAGAACTGTATGCAAAGAGTAGAGAGTTTGCAAAAAACTGCCTCTTTGATGTAAAAATGAAAAAATTCAATAGATATTCAAGGTCAAAGGTACATCATAGAAAGAAAGAAAAAAAGTTTTAGTTGGCCTTGGAACAACACTCTTCAGGGAAATACCAGAGAGTGCAAAACCTTGGTTTCAATTTTT
The DNA here is from genome assembly GCF_028583685.1 of Petaurus breviceps papuanus. Taxonomy (NCBI): domain Eukaryota; kingdom Metazoa; phylum Chordata; class Mammalia; order Diprotodontia; family Petauridae; genus Petaurus; species Petaurus breviceps. The sequence continues at coordinate 12,040,914 of NW_027187324.1, read as the reverse complement.
GGCAAAGATACTAAAGTGGTTTGCCATTCCCTTCTCCAGCTCATTTTACAGAAGAAGAAACTGAGGCAAACAGGGTTAAGAGATTTGCCCAGGGTCACACAGCTAGTCAGTGTCTGAGGCCAGATTTGAGTTCAGGTCCTCCTGATTCCATAGCTGGCACTCTACCCACTGCACCACCTAGCCACACCATGAGAAATCTAGACACCTTCTAACGTATATACATTTGGTATCTCAAACACGTGCCCTTTGTCAGCTGGATCACAATGTCTCTAATGTTAACAGCAGAATTTAGTAGCTAGCAATAACCCTATTCCATTTATTCTTCTAGAGCAGAGGTTCTTCACCCTTTTTGTGTCATGGAATCCTTTAGCAGACTGGTAAGCCTATTAATTCCTCTCAAAATAATCATTTTAAATACGTAAGGGAAATAAAGGAATAAGCATTCATTTTTTAAGTGTCTACTACGTGTCAGGCACTGTTCTAAGCACTTTACACATATCTTACTTGATGCTCACAACAACCCTGAGAGGTGGGTGCTATTATTATTATCCCCATTTTACAGTTCCAGAAACTCAGACAGGCAGTGGCTGAGTGAGGTAATATGGCAAGTGTCTGAGGCCAGATTTGAACTCTGGTCTTCCTGACTCCAGGCCCATTATCGATCTGCTTCATCACTTAGCTGTCCCATAAAATAAGTTATAAAGGAAACCAATTATATTAAAATAAAAGATGTGTTTTTAATGAACTCCTGAAATCTCCATGGATCCCAAGTTGAGGACCTTTTTTTTTTTTTTAAGCAATTGGGGTTAAGTAACTTGCTCAAGGTTACACGGCCAGTTATTTCTGGGTGTGGTGTTAAGTATCTGAGCCCGGATTTGAACCCCAGGTCTGAGGACCTTCTTGAATAAGGCCATTGACCCTTTTCATAATTCTACATAAAAAAGGTTCCTTAGAAGTCATCTTGGGCAACCCCCTTCTTTTTACAGATGAGGAAATGGAGGCCCAGAAACATTCAGGTACTTGCCTAAAAATCACACAGATATTAATAATGGAGCTAGATTTTGAACTCAGGGGTCCTGTGACTCCAAGTTTCAACATTCATTCAAAAGCAGATGCAATTTTAGTCCAGGTGATCATCCACAGAGCTTCTCATCAAAAAGGTAAAAGTAGTTAGAGTCCAAGTTATGAAATATACAAAGGTGGAAAATAAATGGTATTTCAAGTTAAACTTACAGTAAATAAATAAAAATAAATAAATAAATAAAAAACAAATTAAAAAAAATAAATGGCTTTTCAAGTTAAACTTAAAGTAAACCAGATTTTAAGTGAGGTGCTATATATTTGAGTACTATAACTCTGCTTTCAAACTAATGGATATCTTAGTAATGAGAAACCCCTCAAATTGTACATCTCTAGTCTCACCTGACCTCTGTGTGAATAATAAGGTTAGCAGATTAGTAAACTGAGAATTAGTTAAATTCTACTGTTTTGAGGGATGTACACACGTAACTTGAATGGCTCAACTATCAATTCCTTGTTTTGTGTGTTAATACACATTCTTCTAATGCAAGCATGAGACACTCCAAAGTATCAGCATTATATATGCCTACTAGCATATCTCTACCCCCTAAAGATTCCATTTAAGATTGGCATAAGTAAACAAAGTTAAGGTCTCTAGATTTGAATCCAAGTAATTTCTGGAATTCAAAGACATTCTTTTACTTTTGTTCTGTTGAAAAAGGGTAAGTACTTATGAAACGTATCCAACAAGAAGAAAAGAAATAGAGGGAAAAAAAAACATAAGTTCAGTTTGCTAATTTCATAAATATCCCATTCACATTCAAAGTTATAATTACTGCTTGTGAATTTCGCTCCATCTTGTTTTTACTGAATATTTTCTTTCTTAACCTCTCTAACTTTATAAAATATATTCGAGTTTGAAGGCAAAGTACCCACTATCTTATCATAACCTATGGATAAACAAGAAAATTGAGCAAAGAAACTTAAGACCAAAATAAACTACTATTTAACAACAATAATTAAATCAAAATATGGTACAATGGAATTGTATTCACAAGATCTGAGTTTTAATCATAGCTCTGACAATCACTGAATAAACTTAGGTCAAGTCATATAACCTCACTAGGTCTCAGTTTCTTCAACTCTAAAATGAAGGAGCTGAACTATATAAACCCTAAAATTCCCTCAAACTTTAGAACTATGATCCTATGAATTAAAGATGATAGGAAATAACTTAGAAGTGAAGGGTATTCACCTCTGACTATATTCTATTTAGTTAGGTCTTTTATGAATTAAAATATTATCCTAATAATTAAGCATTAATTAAGGTAAAAGCAATAAGGTAAAATACCATATTATTAACAATAATAAGTCATAAATAAGTATTTTGACACCCAGGAAAATGTAAGTGGGAGGAGAGGCAAGCTGGCCAGCTGCTTTGGTTGGATGCAGTCACACTAAGTTAAGAGGGAGTTGACCACATGCTTACATTGCAACAATTGGTTCATCCTGTCTACAATCCCAGAAGGAGAGAGGGAGAGTCATGGAAGGTAGTCTGCAAAATTTCCAGTTAACGAAAAAGCCTATGGCACAAGAATTATGGGTATGGCAACCCAAAGAACTGAGAGCAAAGAAGGAGGGTGCCTTCTGGACATCAGTTACTCAAACAAACAGATGCCTCTATTTCTTGAAAGAGTATGAGGGGGGCAGCTAGGTGGCTCAGTGAATGAAGCACAGGCCCTGGAGTCAGGAGGACCCGAGTTCAAATCCAGCCTCAACACTTAACACAAAACTAGCCATGTGACCTTGGGCAAGTCACTTAACCCCAACTGCCCCACCCTCCTCCCTCCAAAAAAAAATCAAAAAAATTAAAACAAAAAGAGTATGAGGGCTGCCATTGTCAAAATGTCACTGCCCTGGGTTGAAGCCATAATCATGCTACAACTTATGACCTTAAAAGAAAATTCACCAAGCCTTTATGATATCCTATATACCACATCGAGAGCCTGTCAAATTGAGGTATGTCCTATATTCATATATTCAATTTGCAATGTATATAGAAATCTAGGCAAATAATGTTAACATCATGGAAATGTAAGGAAATAAAGTCATACAGCCCAATCCTACTTGAAATAAAATATGAATATTATATACTAAAAACCCACCTCTGCTCCCTCTCAGACCACTACTACAAATTAGGATAAGTAACTGAGTGGGGTGGCTAGGTGCCGCAGGGAACATAGCACCTGCCCTAGAGTCAAGGGGACTGAGTTCAAATTCAGCCTCAGACACTTAATACTCACTAACCCTGTGACCTTGGGCAAGTCACTTAACCCCAATTGCCCTGTCTTCCACCCTACAAAAAGCTAAAAAAAAAAAAAAACAAAGATAAGTAACTGAGAAAAATCAAGCAACTGGCTAGGCTTGAATAAAAAAGATTTAAAAATCTGTTGAAGGGTAAGGGTGTGGTAAGTGCATTCCTTTTCTGTTGATTTCTTTCAAGATCATCAAATTAGTTCTGAGAATCCACAGCAGCACAGTTGATTTAACAAATCTCATGCTCTGAACAAAAGTCAGACCTAAAAGACGTTTCTAAATTTCAAGAGGAAATTCTGGAAGATTCTTTTAAGGAACCAGGATGTTTACTTTGGAAAAGTCGAGAAGACTTCACATGGAAGTGAGGGCTTTCAGTAGCTAAAGGACCAGCAACTGAAAAAGGAATTTAATTTCTTTTTCCTTATAGTGTAGAACCAAGAGCAGAAGTTACATGGAGGCAAGATTGGGACTTAGCATTAAAAATAAGACATGTTTCTTAGAGTTGCCCCAAAGTAGTAGTGAGCTTTTCACATGTGGAGGTCTTCTGTCATAGAAGAGATAAGAAATACTCAGGGATTTCGGCTTCACATATAATTAGATGAGATCAATATAGATTCTATACACCTGCGAGACCACAGATGGATAATATAAATGGGCATACGGACAACTAAGTTCCCAATGAACCTGTTCAGTGATGTCTACAAAATCATGAGTAATAATTGCACTGAGTGAAAAGCAGCATAATGTAGTAAGAGGTCTGAGTTTGAAATGAATATAAGCTATGTGACCCTGGGCAAGTTGCCTTACCTTTCAGCTTTTTAGGCAGTTCTCTAAGACTATAAGTTGTAGGTAAGTAGCCAGAGTGCACCGGGCAGCTAGATGGATAAAGAACTGGGCCTAAAGTCAGGAAGACCTGAGTTCTAATACAGACTAAGACATTTGTTAGCTGCTGTGAGACCCTGAATAAGTCACTTAACCCTGTTTGCCTCAGTTTCCTCCTCTGTAAAATGAGCTGGAGAAGGAAATGACAAGCCACTCCAGTATCTTTGCCAAGAAAGCCCCAAATGGGGTCACAAAGAGTCAGACACAACTAAAATGAATGAACTAGGATGCATTAGGGAAGAGAGTTGCCACATAGTTCTCGATACTGACAGAATTATAGGCCCACCCCTTAAATCAGTGATGCACTTTGCTAGTTTTGCATTTTTATAGCACTACTAACTCAATTTGTAAAAAGTCATCAATATTCATACTAGATTCAGGACTATTCCAATAGCCAGACAGACCAACCACCAAAGGAGATGAAGTTTTCTCAGGACCATCCAGGATTTGCCCTAAAGAGCCTCCTTTCAAAAGGGTATAAGCATATATTTGTTTGCTCATCATGGCAGTATAGCTAAGAACTGAGGAGTCAAACTCAAGGCCCTCAGAACTCCTGTATATAGCCAGAACCATGAAAATATAATTGGTAAATGTTCAACAAAATAGATAAAAATACAACACAAAACAAAAAATGTCCATTTGTGGTTTTCTACGTCAGTAAACCACAGGGATCCATTTTTATTTGAGTTTGACACCACCTGAAAAGCTTCCCTTTGGTCTAAACACTGCAATATTACTGCTATTCACTGCCCCAGAGATGGAAACTCCCAAGAAGGAAAACAGGCATTTTTTCAAATCATTTTTTTACAAAACACCTGTATTTGTTATACCATCCCAGGACCAAGGGAAGAAGATAGAGGAAGCATGTTAGCTCTTGGAAATGCTGGGGAGTGGACTGACATCATGGTCAAGTTCCCAGCCTTTGAGGTTGATATTCCAACTGCTTACAACACTCCTCACAAAAGATGGCATAAATATATGCCAGTATTGTGGGAAAATAGATTTTAAACATGAATGGTAGATTCCTTAGGTGAATTTGATTTTCTGTCGCCAACAGAAGAGCAAGAACCAAATGTCAACACAGGGCCTGGAACATATTAAATACTCTGATATCTATTCATGAATTTGTTATCAGTATATGGGTGGAGAGTGAGTAGGAAAGCAGGGTAGAACACAGTAGAAGCACTGTAGCAACTGGAGTGTTAACCACAGAAATAACCTTGAAAAACAGTAATTTAGCAGTGGCAGATGGTGTAGAGGCATTTTGTTAATTCTTTAAGTAGCAATAATATGCAGACAAAGAAAACCAATGCTTTTAAACAGCTTAAGTTAGTTGGCATCTTTTCACATTTCCTGAATTCTGCAACATACCTGAACGGGGAGATACCTTCCCAGCCTCACCTCCCACATTCCACATCTATGATAGTAATCCTAAATAGAGATTAACCCTTTTATATGGTAAACATATAAACAGTCCACTGCACCATCTTCTATTATGAAAAAATGAAACAAACCATGTCTTGTGATAATCTAATCCAGTGGGTAATGTTAAGATTTATTATCCAATAAATCACTCTGTATGTATTTTATATTTACTTTTATATGTGGACATGTTATCTTCCCACATTCCTTCCCCCAAGAGAAGCTCCCTGAGGGAAGAACTTGTTTCATTTTTTTTTTATTCCTAGCACAGAGTCTGGCACATCACAAACACTAAATAATGCCTGCTGAATTGAAATGAGTTAGTAAATAGCATTTAAGAGTACTAATTCATGGTGAGAAATGGGTTCAAATTCCAGCTCCAATGCTTATTACTTGTGTGACCCTGTGCAAATCACTTAACCTCTGCAGATCTCAGTTTTTTCATCTGTAAAATGGGTTGGTTGGACAAGTTTAGGTACTTTCCAGTTCTAGATCTATGACCTTATAAATCATGTGTTGATGTTATGAATTAGAACAGGTAGGATCCAAAACAGAACTATAAATAAGGGGTAAGAAAAATCAGAATTTGAACCCTCACCTTCAAAAGAATACCACTGCCCACACATTAAGGAATTTCAAATTTAAAAGAACAATTATGATTAAATCAAATAAATCCAGAGGATTTAGGGTTTTTTTCATGATCTTCTGGCTAATTAAAAAATCAATTATTAGGCTTTTTTAAAAAATGCATTGCCTCAGAGTTTATCCCCCTATAGCATACTGAGATCTCAAACTCAACATTTCCAAAATTCAACTTTCTCTTTGACCCAGCAACACTGCTATTAGGTCTGGACACCCCAAAAGAGATTCAAAGAAAAAGGAAAAAGATTCATCATGTACAAAAATATTTATAGCAGCTCTTTTTGTGGTGGTGAAGAGCTGGAAACTGAGGAGATGCCCATCAGGTGGAAAAATGGCTAAACAAGTTATGGTATATGAATGTTATGGAATAGTATTGTGCTGTCAGAAATGATGAAGGGGATGATTTAAAAAAACTAGGAAGACATACCAACTGATGCAGAGTGAAGTTAGCAGAACCAGAAGAACAAATAGCAATATTGTAAAGAAAATCAACTGTGAAAATCATTAACTCTGATCAACACAATGACCCATAGCAGCTCCAAAAGACTCATAATGAAAAACGATGTCCACTTCTAGAGAACTAATGGACTGAGAGTGTAATCTAAAGCACTTTTTTTCTATTTCTCTCTCTTTCTTTTTTTTAAGAAGGGGGAGAAACATGACTGATGTGGAAATTTGTTTTGCATGACTTCAAATTTGTAATGGTTTTTGTATTTCTTTCCTTTTCAACGGAGAGGGGAAAGGAGAGGAGGGAAAGAAAATGGAATGAAAATAAAATTGAATGAAAACAACAAAAAGGAACTTTCTCCTGCAAAACCCACTCCTTTTTCTATCTTTCCTTTTGGGGGAGGGAGGGTATGACCATTCTTCCAGTCACCTAAGTTCACAAACTCAGTCATTTATGACTTTAACCTTCCCCCATTCCCTAGATCCAGTCAGTTTCCAGGTCCTGTCATGTCTCCCTGCACAATATCTCATTATTATCCCTCCCTTTTTCTCTACCCCCTAATTCAGGACCTCATCACCTGCCAAGACTATTACAGTAGCCTAACAGATCCTTCTGTGCCAAACTCCTTGCATCTCCAATCAACCCTCCAAGAAAGGATTTTCCTAAAGCAGATGTGACTATATCATTTCTATACTCAAGAAGAAACACTGATGCCCCAGGATCAAAAACAAAATAATCTATTAGGCTTTTAAAATCATTCATAATCTGGTTCAAACCTAGCTTCCCAGACTTTTTAAGTCACACATTCTATAATGCAGCTAAAATGTCTATTTGCTGTTCCTCATAGAAGACATTCCATTTCTTGCCCCCAGCCTTTGAACAGGTTATTCTTCATGCCTGGAATGCACTCCTTCCTCACCTCCATCTAGCTTTCTTCAAAACTCAACACAGGTGCCACATCCTACATTAGACCTTCCCTGATCCCTCCAGCTGCTAGTACCTACTCCTGCCCTTAACATTATCTTGTATTTGCTTTGTAAAGAAAGAGACCTATGGCTTAGCAGATAAAGATCTGACCTCTTGGCCAAATTCAGGACTTTCTGCTGACATACGCTGGCTCTGTGACACCCTCGGCCTAATCACATAAGTCACAAATCACATTGTCTTTCTTAATAAAAACTAAACCCAAGGACTTTCTCTTCTCTCTAATTCCTGCCCTCTGGGGGTCTATAACATAGATAATGAGGTTCCCTCACATATGCAGATTTTTGAGTTCCTCAATTTACTCAGTTCCCATGACCTACCCTTGCATTTTCACCTTAGTCACTCACAGAAATGATCATACCCTTGACCTTGCCATCAACCACAAGTATTCCACTTCCATCTTCACAAACTCCTAAATTCCTTTATGTGATAATAGCCTTTTATTATTCCATCTTTCCCTATGCCTCCTAACCCTAACCATGCTTTCCCTCGTCACAGTGACCTCCATTACCACTGCTCCTCACTTCTTTCCCAGGGCATCTCCCCTGCTCTGGCTATACTATCCTTCCCTAATTCAAACCCTGGGTCAACATCTTAATTCTATATGATCCTCCTCTCAAATCTTTTACCTCTTTGTCCTACCACTGATCACATCTTTGACAAACTAAAAACACTCTCCAGTAAAAAAGAGTTGTCCAAGGTTATGAACACAGATTTCTAAAAAAAAAAAAAAGTTATAAATTAATAACTATAAGAAAGAAAGGTCAAATAAAGCTCAAATTGCTAATAAGAGAAATACAAGTCAAAACAATTCTGAGGTTTCACCTGTGACCCAGAAAAGATTGGCAAAGATGGCAAAAGATAGAATAGTCAGTGTGGAGGGATGGTAGGAAGATAGAAATAAATTGTTGATGGCTTGGTGAGTTGGTTCACTCATTCCACAAGCCATTCTGGACTATGCAAGTAAAGTGACTAAAATGTCTGTGTCGTGTGACCCAGAGATTCCACTGGTAGTCATAAATCCCAAAGAGGTCAATGTCAAAAATCACATGTCCACCAAAATATTGATAGTGGTACTTTTTTGTGATAGCAAAGAACTAGAAACAAAGTGGATACTCACTGATGGTATAAGTTTAATTGACAATGTAAATGGGGTAAGACAAGTAAAAAGAAAAGTAATCTCTTTGAAATGAAAAAGGAAGTTTGAGGTGTGTGTGTGTGTGTGTGTGTGTGTGTGTTGCTTACCACTTCAGGGAGGGGCAAAGGGAAGTAGAGAGAGATAGTATTTGAAACTCAAAACTGTTTTTTTAAATGTTAAAGATTGTTTTTACATGTAATTGACAGGGAAAATTAAATTTTATTTTAAAAAGGAAGTTTGATTTCAATACACCATGTAAATTAGCAAACTTTTTTTTTTCACAGATGACTTATGATACAGAATAGATTCTTCAGTCAGTCTTCAGAAACCAAGAACTTGTAAAATTGTCCATCTTTACTATTTGCTATCAACTAGCCCACCCTGGCATTCCTCAGGGACCTCCCTCAACTGCTGGTGCTGGCAGAAGGTTAAAGAGAGTTGCCGGACTTCTGTTTTGCACACTAACCTCAGTCAATGCTTTATTTAATTTTCTAAAGAAAGCATTATAAATTATAGAGGCACTACTAAGTAAATTACAGGAAGTAAGAACTATTCCTATTCAGTTACATTCAGCTTATTATTCTTATTAAGTTTCTATTCAGACATAAAAACACCATAATGGATAGTCAAATAGAAATTCATTTGTACCCCAAATAATTTCAAGGTAGGTGAACAAGTTTCCATTCTTTTAAATTAAGGAAAATTTCTATATAAAAACAAATCTATTTCATAGCTTTCCATGGAAAACTACTAATACTGAAGCATGACTTTTTAGTTACCCCTTCAAACTAACAGATTTTTAAAAAAATAAGTAAAATGTTACTGTTTTCATTTGCGTTATAACTCAGTGGGTGAGTTAGCAACAGCATGAGACTTTTGGTCCATCTGGACCTTTCACTCTCTCCAGTTGTAGGCATCCACAACGATATAATATGCCCAATTCTGTTCCCAAGCTACTGTTATCACTAGACAAAGTCATGGAAAGCAAGCTAATTACACAAACTCAGTTGCACCTTCACCTTTTACACTATGCAACAACCTACTCTACTCTTTCTCCCACCTCAGAGTGAGAGGTAGTCCTATTCCTTGGCTAAGTTTAATAGTTCTCTCTCAATTGAACAAGCATTTATTAACATGCCAAACACTACACTAGTCAGAGACCAAAACAAAACTGTATCTGTCCTCAAGGAACTTATATTTTACTGGAAAAAAAACAACAGGCATACAAATAAGAACATAACAAATAAAACAAAATAACAATGCTGAGAGCACAGCATTTACATATTAGAAATCTCATGACTGGTAGGACACATAGGAGATAACCCTTGAAGTGAGGATTCCAAGAACTAAAGGAAAGGGAGCATCCAAAGCATGAAATCTGCACAGCCCATACAAGAATATGGAGGTTCCTACAAAGGAAGTAGCATAGAGGATGGAAGAAAGTTTGGATCCATGCCCTAATCTCTGTTACAAAAACTTTTATAAATATACTTTCCTTTGTATTCCATTAGAGCTATTCTAGTAAAAGTTATCATTACTACCCATTTGGTCTGGTCTATTGCAATAGCCTTTCATGAAGCTATTCCAGATTTATCTTACTTTTTGCATAAATCTAGTAACACCCCATCTTTAGTCAGTCAGTCAAAAAGCATTTATTAAGCACTTCTTATGTGCCAGGTACTGTGCTAAGCACTGAGACACAAATAAAAGCAAAAACAGAGTCCCAGTCCTCAAGAAGCTCACATTCTAATGCCTGGGAAAATGTACGTGAGACACTAGGGTTAAAACTCTTCAGTATCTCCCTATAAAATAAGAAAGAAGAGGGAGATGGAATAAGAGGAAGAAGAAAGAACAGAAAGGAAGAAGGAGAAAAAGAAAGCAGGAGGAGGATGAAGGAGGAGGAAAAGGAGGCGCTGGCATTTATGTAGTGCTTTAAAGTCTACAAAGCACTTTTAAAAACACAATCTCATTTTATCCTCATAAAACTCTGAGACAGGTAAAGTGACCTCCCCAGGGTCAAACTGCCAAAAAGTATCTGAGAATGGATTGGAATTGAAGTCTTCCTGAATGCAGGAAGTATGTAATGACAATTTCTTCCCTTAATTAAAAAAAAAAAAAGCAAAACACTACATTTTCATGTGTCAACATGGGGCAGCTCGGCAGTGTGGCAGTTAGAGTGCAGTGTCTGGAGTCAGGAAGAACTATGTTCAAATCCAGGCTCAGACACTTATTAGCCATGTGACCCAGGACAAGTCATTCACCTGTCTGCCTTACTTTTTGAAACTATAAGATGGGAATGATAATAGGACCTACCTCCCAATGTTGTCGTAAGGATCAAATGAGATAGTAATTGTAAAGTGCTTAGTGCGATACCTGGCAAATAGTAAGCACTATAAAAATGTTAGCTATTATTATGATTATAATTATTATCATCATTATTATTATATGTCATACATCACTTTATATTATAATAATTTGTCTAATGTCATATCCTCCAAGTAGGATGACCCATGAAAGAAAGGACTATCTCACCTAAATTGTCTATCTTCTGAAACACTTAAGAGGTAGACCCTAGTTCCCACGTGGTATATACCAATATCATTTGAATGAGAATCTCATATAACTCCTCTGAAAGTCTCAACAGATAGTTGAGTTTTTTTAATATCCCTTTCTTTTTTTTGAAAGGGTTATAAGAAGCTAACTAAAGATTACAGCCAGGGACAACTACTAAGTACTGGTGTATGGGCCAAAAGGACTTCAGAGCTCTGAATCATTTCAGTGAGAATACTCTCTAGGAAGTGGTACTGTCTTCTTATCTTCTGTTACACAAATACACACAAGGAAGGGAAGGAGGCTAGATCTGCTCCCCCTAATCCCAAAGTTGTCTCCATCAAGCCATCTCTTTAAGCAACAATTCAGGTTCCCTACACACTATGGGGGAATACAGAATAAATCAGGTTAAAATAGATAACTAGCACCAGCCTTGAAGGAAAGAGAGATTAAGGATAGAGCAGAAAAGGTGAAAAGGGTATGGAGAATGAGTAAATACAAAAGGGAATCTTAAAGAAAACAACAACTAGATGGCCCAGTGGATAGAGTGCCAGGCTTGAAGTCAGGAAGACCTGAATTCAAATCCAGTCTCAGACATTTTTTTAGCTGTGCAACCCTGGGCAAGTCGCTTAACCCTGTTTACCTCAATTCCTCATCTGAAAAATGAGCTGAACAAGGAAATGGCAAACTATTCTAGTGTCTTTGCCAAGAAAACCCCAGATGGAATAACAAATATTTGGACACAATTAAAATATCTAAACAACGAGGGAAAAGAAAGAGAAGTGGTGAAAAGGGAGTGGAGAGAATGATAAAACTCCCAAATCCTTGCCTTTACCATGGCTTATGGAAGGAGATATATGGTCTGATTGTACTGATATGAACCTGTCCTTTTACAGCACCAGTTCCTAACCAAACTGTTCTTTCTCTAATCAAATTTTCAGCAAGCACAATGCTAGAAGGAAGAGCCAACACCCTGGGAAGAGCCAACATACTGAACAGTTAAGTTAGGATCCAAAAAAAGAGGTTGGCAGGCTGAAATGTTGGACCTAACCTTGTAAGATGAAATTAACTGGCATAAATGTAAAGTTTCATACTTGGGTTAAAAGAAATCAATGCCACATGTACAAAGATGGGGGAAGGATGGCAAAGAAGCAGTTAAAGTGAAAAAACATGAAGGTTTTAGTTGACTACAAACTCAATATGGATCAAAAATGACAAAGTAGCCAAAATAGTGTACTAAGAAAGGCATGATATCCTGAACTAAAGAGGTGGCAGTCCCACTATCTGTTCTGATAAGATAACATTTAGTACCCACCTTGGGTGGATGAGGATAAACAACAGAAGCCTTCATAGAAGAGGTAGCATTTAGGGGCAGCTAGGTCTCACAGTGAATAGAGCAACAGCCCTGGAGTCAGGAAGACCTGAGTTCAAATCCAGCCTCAGACACTTAACCTAAAAACTAGCCATATGACCGTGGGCAAGTCACTTAACCCCAACTGCCCTCCAAAAAGCAAAAAAAAAAAAAACCTGTTTGAGGGGTGGCCAGGTGGCACAGTGAGTAAGAGTGCCGGCCCCAGAGTCAGGAGACCCGGGATCAGTTCTGGCCTCAGATACTCAGCACACACACAAAATAACTGGCTATGTAACCTTGAGCAAGTTACTTAACCCCAATTGCTTAAAAAAAAAAGAGGTAGCATTTGAGCTGTGCCTTAAAGGCTAGGCTTCTAAAAGTTGACCTATCGTGACTTCATAGCTCTTTACATGTATTCTTAGGAACCTGGAGTTTCAAGGCCACATGTGACCCTCTAGGTGCTCAAGTGCAACCCTTTGACTGAATCCAAACTTTACAGAACAAATCCCCTTAATAAAAGGATTTGTTCGGTAAAACTTGGACTCAGTCAAAAGGCTGCACCCAAAGACCTAGAAAGCCATATGAGGTCTCAAGGTTGCAGATTCCAAGCCCCTGTTTAAAATGTTCTGTATTGTGAACTCTAAAGAGCCTTCTTTGAAGATGAATGCTTAGTAAATTAAAGTACTTAGGAAAACATTTGTTCTAAGTTTTGATAGAAAGCAAGATTTAGATAGCATTTTCAGGACATAGCTCTAAATATGTACACTTAATATCTTATTTTTATAATCCAAACATTTTCCAATGTTATGCTTCCATCTAATCATAGAATGGTAAGATGATAACTTAAACCTCCAGTGGCCAAAAATAATAAACTACCCAAACTTGCAATTGTCCTAAAATCTGTAGAATGTTTTCCCTAACAGTCTACATTCTGAAGAAATAGCAAAGTTTGGGGTCAAAGATTAATTTTATCAAAATGCATGCAATCCATGCAGGAAATTACTGAACATCATGCCATAATTCAAAATATAGGAAATTAATTCAGTTATAAAAAGTGATGCAGCAATTTGAGTGATTCTAAATAAAAATTTAGATTGTCATTCCTTCATGGCAAGAAATATTCCCTAATCCAAACCTCAAAGTTTTTTTTTTTTAACTTAGCTGGTCAAGTTAATATTATTCTGCATGGTAACTTTAAAAATATAGTAGCTACACACAATTAACTCACTTGGATTCTGCCGATTTTTAAGTCATCAAAATGCTTGGCTTTAATTGAAACCTAACAACATACCATTTAGGTCGCATTTTCTCACATAAAGGAAACTAGGATCTATGAAACAGGTCAGTTACCCAGATTAAGAAAAATGGTGCTGTGTTTAGTGTGTAGTATTTATTTCTAGGTTCTTTTTAGCAAAAAATATTAAAACTTAGCAGCATTGTGATAGCCAAGGCCAGAATAGAAGCAGACTGTTAAAACGCTTCAAGGAGACATATGGAATCCCAAAGGTGCCATCTCTATTACTACTGTATTAAGGAAAGTTCTCCCCAGTAACAGGCACCCTGAGCCAAACTAACTTCTGACCACGATGTCAAGATGAGGTTTCCAGACCACCTGTGAGCTTCAGTAGCATTGGCACTTTCACCTATAAATGAGCCTGTATTTAGCATCTGTAAGTACTTTGACAGCAAAGTATAAAATGACTGAATTTTATTATAAGTTGCCTGGATTTTCCAAAAGGGAGCATAAAAATTTTTTGTATCCATTTTATTAGCTTGAACATTAATATTTTGGTAAGCTGATTTTTTTTTAACTTCCCTCCCACCTAAACCCTTGATACCTGGTTCATTTGTTTGTTTTTTGTATACACTCTGTCTCTGGACAACAGATCTTTAAAAAAAAAAATACATTAAATCCAACTCCCTACAAAGGGTATACCTTGAAAATGGTTAAGCAAAATAATGGGTCAACATGATATTACATATCACTTTCCATTATTGTAATCCATTTGTTAAAAGAAATAAAAGAGGGAGCTGAGCCAAGATGGCAGAGTGAAAGCAGGAACTTATGTGAACTCCTCCATGAATTCCATCAGTAACCTCTAAAAAGTGAATCTGAACAGATTTTAGAGTGACAGAATCCATTGGGAGACAGAGTGTGGAAGATTCCCAGTCTAGGAAAGTGTACACCTAGGATTAGGCAGGGGGAGCATGGAGCGCGCAGGGGCTGTAATAGCACAGACCAGAGACCAGACCACAGCAGGGCCAGAAAGAGCCCCGACAAGTGAATCTACCCACCACAAGAGCGATTCACAGACCTCTCATCTTAGAGCTCTCTAAGAGACAAGCCTAGGGTCTGCCTAGGGCTATCAACCCACAGCCTGGATGTTTAAAAATCACTTACCTGAACTTCCAGGAGCCAATATGGCAGAGTAAACCCTAGCTGCTCTAATCCCCTACTCTGACCCTGAAAACACAGAGAATATTGCCACAGTGTAAAATCCTGAAATAGTGGAACCAACGGCAGACTTGGGAGTCCTAGAGGAAGGGTATTGCTGAGGCTGTGCTGAGCCTGAAGTGAAGGGTGGGAGGCATCCCAACAAACAGCATCTCAGCTGACCAACGTGAGATCCCAAAACCCGAGGGGGGGGATAGGGGGTGGGGGCGGATAGAGTCAGCAAGCACTAACACCAGAAGCCCAGGTGTGTCTTAGCACAAACAGGGGAATCTGAAGATACCAGCTACTAAGCCTGCCTGAGCTCTAGCCCAGGGGCACAGAGCCAGAAACCTGAAATGGCCAGACCACCCCCCACATACACAAATTACTCTGTGAGTCTCAGGGTAACCCAGGGGAAACACTGAAAGTCTTGGCCTTGGCCTCAGTCTAGACACCCAGAGGCTACAGCACACAAAGTCAACAACTAGGCCCTTAGTTCCCAGCTTGAGAAGCATGGGTCAGAGGCTTCTGTACCCCAGAAGAAGAAATCCAGTTTAAAAGTCAGGAAATATGCAATCACAACAGGCAAGAAGGAAGTTGGGAAAACAAAAACGATTCAACCCTATGATAGGGAGAAAGAACAACCACATTCAGAGGACAACATTGACTCTATACTCACACCTGAGACCACAGAAGGGAATATAAACTGGTCTCAAGCCCAAAAAGCATTCTTGAAAGAGCTCAAGAAGGATTTTAAAAGCCAAATTAGAGAGGTAGAAGATAAATTAACCAAATCTTTTAAAATTACAGTTGCCAAAATGGAAAAAAATCTCACTGAAGAAAACAAATCCTTAAAAAGTAAAATTTGTGAATTGGGAAGGGAGGTTCAAAATCCAACTGGAGAAAATAAATCCCTAAAAACAAAATCTCAACATATGGAAAAGGAGCTTCAAAAATTAACTGAGGAAAATAATTCACTAAAAATTAGAATCAGTAAAACTGAAGCTAATGACTCTATGAGGCATCAAGAATCAGTCAAACAAAACCTAAAGATTGAAAAATTAGGAGAAAATGTAACATATCTCAGTGGGAAAACAACTGACCTGGAGAAAAGATCAAGGAGAGATAATCTAAGAATTACTGGTCTACTGGAAAGCCATGATGAAAAAAAAAAGCCTGGACAACATCCTCCAAGAAATTATCAAAGAAAACTGCCCTGAGGTCCTAGAGCCAGAGGGTAAAATAGTTATTGAAAGAATACACCAAACACCTCCTGAAAGAGATCCCAAATTGAAAACTCCGAGAAATATTACAGCCAAATTAAAGAATTATCAGGTCAAGAAGAAAATACTGCAAGCAGCAAGAAAGAAACAATTCAAATATTGCAGAATCACAGTCAGGATCACACAGGACCTAGTAGCTTCTACATTAAAAGATTGGAAGGTTGGGATATGATATTTAATAAGGCAAAAGAGCTTGAACTGCAACCAAGGATCAACTATCCAGCACAATTGAGGATAATTTCTCAGGCAAGGAGATGGTCATTCAATGAAATAAGGCCTTCCTGATGAAAAAAACAGAGCTCAATGGAAAATTTGTTCTTCAAATATAAGACTCAAGAGAGTCATAAAAAAGGTAAACAAGGAAAACACACACACACACACACACACATTTGCATAACTTGTGATTCAATAAGAGCAAACTGTTTACATTCCTATATGGGAAGTTGATACCAGTCAATATGGAGAACTGTATAATTATCAAGACATTTAAAAGAGATATATACAGATGGAGGGTATGGTATGAATTAACTAATCTGATGATTTTTATAAAAGGGATTATTATTATTATTATTATTAAGGGATGCAAAGGGATGGTAGGGAGAAAAGGAAAGGAGGAGGCAGAAAGGGGTAAATTATGCCACACAAAGAGTCATAAAAATACACTGTAGTAGAGGGAAAGAAGGAAGATGAACATTATATGAACTTTACTCACATTGGGTTTGGTTCAAGGAAGGAATAACAATCAGTTAAATATAGGATTCTAATGTGAAGAGACACAAAAACTCATTATAGTAGAGGGAAAGAAGGGAGGGAGGAGCATTGTATGAGATTTACTCTCATTGGATTGGGTCCAAGGAGGGAATAACATACTTTGTTAAGTATAAAAATTTATCATACCCTATATGCAGTAGGAGGGGAAAGGAGGGAAAAGGGGGGGAAGTAGAAGAGAGAGTAGAAGCAGTAAGAGGGAAGGGTAGGTAGAGGGAGGGGGGTGAATAGGGAGGGAATGTTGAGGGAGGCGGGGGTCAAAAGGAAAACTCTTAAGGAGGAAAAGGAGAAGGGAAAAATAAAAGCATAAACAGGAGAGGGAATAGGATGGAGGGAAATACACAGATAGTAATCATTACTGTGAATGTGAATGGGATGAACTCTCCCATAAAATGGAGGCAGATCACAGAATGGATTAAAAACCATAACACTACAATATGCAGTCTACAAGAAACACATCTGAAATGGGGGGATACACACAGGGTAAAGGTAAAAGGCTGAAGAAGAATATATTATGCTTCAGCTAAAGTGAAAAAAAGCACAGGTATCAATCCTTATCTCAGATAAAGCAAAAGGAAAAACAGATTTAATTAAAAAAGATTAGGAAGGAAACTATATCCTGCTAAAAGGCACCATCGAAAATGAAGCAATATCATTACTAAACATATATGCACCAAGCAGAATAGCAGCTAAATTCCTAGAGGAAAAGTTAAGGGAGTTAGAGAAAGAAATCAATAACAAAACTATACTAGTGTGAGACCTCAATCTCCCCCTCTCTGAACTTGATAAATCTAGCCTCAAAATAAACAAGAAAGAAGTTAAGGAGGCAAATAGAATTTTAGAGAGGGTAGATATGATAGGCCTCTGGAGAAAACTCAATGGGGATAAAAAGGAATATACTTTCTTTTCAGCAGTACTTGGCACATACACAAAAATTGTCCATCTATTAGGGCATAAAAACCTCACAATTCGGTGCAAAACAGCAGAAATATTAACTGCATCCTTCTCAGATCATGATGCAATAAAAATTATATGTAATAAAGGGCCACGGAAGGATAGACTTAAAACTAATTGGAAATGAAATAATTTAATCCTAAAGAATGAGTGGGTCAAACAAGAAATTATAGAAACAATCAGTAACTTCATTCAAGAGAATGACAATAATGAGACAACATATCAAAACTTGTGAGATGCAGCAAAAGCAGTTCTTAGGGGAAGTTTTATATCTCTGAAAGAATACATGAATAAAACAGAGAAAATGGAGGTAAATAAATTGAGCATACAACTGAAAAAGCTAGAAAAAAACAAATCAAAAATCCCCAATTAAATACTAAATTAGAAATACTGAAAACCAAAGGAGAGATTAATAAAATTAAAATTAAGAAAACTATTGAATTAATGAATAAAACTAAGAGCTGGTTTTATGAAAAAGCAACAAAATTGATAGAACTTTAGTCAATATGATAAAAAAAAAGAAACAAGAAAACCAAATTACAAGTATCAAAAATTAAAAGGGTGAATCAACCTCCAATGAGGAGGAAATTAAAACAATAATTAGGAATTATTTTGCCCAATTGTATGCCCGTAAATTTGACAATCTTAGTGAAATGGATGAATATTTACAAAAATATAAGTTGCCCAGATTAACTGAAGAGGAAGCAAATTACTTAAATAACCACATCCTAGAAAAAGAAACTGAAAAAAAAAGAAACATCAACGAACTCTCTAGGAAAAAATCTCCAGGGCCAGATGGATTTACTAGTAAATTCTATCAAACATTTAAAGAACAATTGATTATGATACTTTACAAACAATTTGAGAAAATTGAAGAAGGAATCCTACCAAATTCTTTTTATGACACAAATATGGTACTGATACCTAAATCAGAAAGAGACAAAATATAGAAAGAAAATTGTAGATCAATTTCCCTCATGAATATAGACACAAAAATTTTAAATAAAATATTAGCAAAAAGATTACAGCAACCTATCACAAGAATAATACACTTTAATCAGGTAGGATTTATTGCAGGAATGCAAGGATGATTCAGTATTAAGAAAACCATCAGTATAATTGAGCATATCAACAACAAAACTAGTAGAAACCATATGATTATCTCAATAGATGCAGAAAAGGCTTTTGACAAAATAAAACAAACATTCCTATCAAAAACACTAGAAAATATAGGAATAAATGGAGTTTGCCTTAAAATAATAAAGAGCATCTATCTGAAACCATCAGCACATATTATATGTAAATAGGGATAAGTTAGAAGAATTTCCAATAAGATCAGGGGTAAAACAAGCATGTCCACTATCGGCACTCTTAATTCAATTTGGTACTAGAAATATCAGCCATAGCAATAAGAAAAAAAAATTGAAGATATCAAATTAGGCAAAGAAGAGACTAAGCTATTATTCTTTGCAGATGATATGATGATACACTTAATGAATCCTAGAGAATCAAAAAAACTACTTGAGACAATAAATAAATTTAGGAAAGTTGCAGGATATAAAATAAACCCAATAAATCCTTGGCATTCCTATATATTTATAACAAAATCCAACAACAAGAGATAGAAAGAGAAATTCCATTTAAAGTTACTGTAGACATTATAAAATATTTGGGAATATACCTGCCAAAACAAACCCAGGACCTATATGAACACAATTACAAAACACTTTTTTTTTTTTTGTAAAGGGGAAGGTAGGGCAATTGGGGTTAAATGACTTGCCAAAAGTCACACAGCTAGTATTTGTGTATATGTGTTAAGTGTCTGAGGCCGGATTTGAATTCATGTCCTCCTGACTTCAGGGTCAGTGCTCTATTCACTGTGCCACCAAGCTGCCCCAACAAAATGCTTTCCACATAAATAAAGTCAGATCTGAATAACTGGAAATCATCGGTTGCTCATGGCTAGGTTGAGCTAATAAAATGACAATTTTACCTAAATTAATTTACATATTTAGTGCCTTACCAACCAATCTATCAAAAAAGTATTTCATAGAGCTAGAAAAAAATAGTAACAAAATTCATTTGGAAGAACAAAAGGTCCAGAATATGAAGGGAATTAATGAAAAGAAATGCTAGCAAAGTTGGCCTAGCCATACCAGATTTTAATCTATATTATAAAGCAGCAGTCATCAAAACTACTTGGTGCTGGCTGAGGAATAGAGCAGTGGATCAGTGGAATAAATTAGGTACATGAGACACAGCCATCAATGACTAGAGTAATCTACTGTTTGTTAAACCCAAAGACTCCAGCTTTTGGGAAAAGGACTCACTAGTTTAGGCGGCTAGGTGGTGCAGTGAATATAGCATTGGCCCTGGAGTCAGGAGGTCCTGAGTTCAAATCTGGCCTCAGACACTTAACACAAAAAAACTAGCCATGTAACCTTGGACAAGTCACTTAACTCCAATTGCCTTCCAAAAAGCCAAAAAAAAAAAAAAACCCAAAACTCACTATTTGACAAAAGCTTCTGGGAAAACTGGAATATAGTATAGCAGAAATTGGGCATAGACCAGTACCAAAACAAAGTGCATGATCTAGGTATAAAGGCTGATACTGTATTCAATCTGGGAGAGCAAGGAATAGTTTACCTGTCAGATTTATGGAGAAAGGAAGATTTTATGACCAAACAAGATTTAGAGAACACTATGAAATGCAAAATGGATCATTTTTATTACATTAAATTAAAACACTTCTGTACAAATAAAGCCAATGCAACTAAGATTAAGAGGGAAGTAGAGAATTGGGAAAGAATTTTTATAACCAGTGTCTCTGATAAAGGCCTCATTTCTAAATTATACAGAGAACTGAGTCAATTCTATAAGAATACAAGTCATTCCCCAATTGATAAATGGTCAAAGGATATGAACAGTTTTCAAAGGAAGAAATTAAAGACACCTATAAGCCTTTGGAAAAAATGCTCTAAATCACTACTGATTAGAAAAATGCAAATCAAAACAACTCTGAGGTACCACAACTCACTGGTCAGATTGGCTAAGATGACAAAACAGGGAAATGATAAATGCTGGAGAGTATGTAGAAAAATTGGAACATTAATGCATTGTTGGTGGGATTGTGAACTGATTCAACCATTCTGGAGAGCAATCTGGAATTATGCCCAAAGGGCTATAAATAAGTACATACCCAGAGTAGAAACGGGACTTCCGTGGGACTCCAGCTTCTACCTCCCCCGATTCATGTAAAAGGGAACTCTGAACAAACTTTGGAGCTCCAGAACCCACAAAATTACACAAAGAAGCTAACCTCCTGCTGAGGACAACCCAGCTGGCCAATTTGGCCAGCGCAGAGCTCTGGGAGCAGAGTCCAGCCCTACCCTGAGGTTTTAGCCCCAACACGGCCCTGACCAAGAACTGGCTGAAGCAACTCCAAATTGCCAGCAGCTGTGGACGTTTCCAGAATTATCAACACATAGATGCTAAGGACAAAGTGAGAGAACAGTGCAGTGTGGATTTTGGGAGCCAGTAGTTGAGAATGCGTGGGTCTCTTCCCTGCGGTGAGAAGACGCTGAGGAGCTGGGGCTGTGCAGCCACCCCCACCTAGTAACTTCAGCTTCTGGCCTACAGAGTATAGGGGGACCAAGCAACCAGTCTGAGGGGTAATTGCCCTTGCTTTAACCTGCTTGGATCTGGATTGCAGTCTAGGGTGGAGGTCCTGGGGTGTGTGACCAGCTTGCCAGAATGTGTGCAGGCTTCACCTTCAGCAGCTGAGAAAAACCCAGTGTTTGGTACAAAGCTCCCCTGTCTGGTAGCAAAGTCCTACTGTGGCAAAAAGCCCAGGGGTCAAGTGGCAAAATGAGCAGGCAAAGGAAGCAAACCAAGCAAAGCAATCCAACATTAGACTCCTATTTTGGGGACAAAAAGGATCAAAGCATGGAACAGGAGGAAGACAATGAAGTCAGAACTCCTGCACCAAAAGCTTCCAAGAAAAATACAAGCTGGTTACAGGCCATAGAGGACCTTAAGAAGCAGATAAGAGAAGTGGAGGAAAAATTGGGAAGAAAAATGAGAACAATGCAAGAAAATTATGAAATGAGAGTCATCAACTTGAGTGAGGAAAATAACACCTTAAAAAACAGACTGACTCAAATAGCAAAAGAGGCTCAAAAAGGCAATGAGGAGAGGAATGCCTTAAAAAAAAGAATTTGCCAGATGGAAAAAGAATCTCAAAAGCTCACTGAAGAGAATCATTCCTTCAGAATTAAATTGGAACAAATGGAAGCTAGTGACTTTATGAGAAATCAAGATGCTGTTAAACAGATCCAAACAAATGAAAAAAGAGAAGGCAATGTGAAATATCTCATTGGAAAAACTACTGACCTGGAAAATAGAGCCAGGAGAGATAATTTTAAAATTATTGGACTACCTGAAAGCCATGATCAAAGAAAGAACCTAGAAATCATCCTCCAAGAAATTCTCAAGGAAAATTGCCTTGATGTTTTAGAACCAGAAGGCAAAATAGAGGTTGAAAGAATCCATCGATCACCTCCTGAAAAAGATCCCAAAAAGAAAACTCCTAGGAATATTATAGCCAGGTTCTGAAATTCCCAGATCAAGGAGAGAATATTACAAGCAGCCAGGAAGAAACAATTTGAATATTGTGGAAACACAATCAGGATAACCCAGGATCTGGCAGCTTCTACACTGAGGGACCGAAGGGCTTTGGAATATGATATTCTGGAGGGCAAAGGAGCTGGGATTAAAACCAAGAATCACCTACACAGCAAAACTGAGTATCATGTTTCAGGGGAAAATATGGTCATTCAGTAGAATAGAGGACTTTCAAGCATTCTTGATGAAAAAACCAGAGTTGAATAAAAAATTTAACATTCAGATACAAGAAGCAAGAGAAGCATGAGAAGGTACACAGGGAAAAGAAAGCATAAGGAACTTATCTTTTTAAAATTAATTTGTTTGTTTCCTTTTAGTTTACAGTATTCAATTCCACAATTCCTTGAGTTTCACATTTTGTCCCCCTCCTTCCCCTCTCCCCCATGGCGGCATATAGTCAAGTATAGGATCTGTATTTTTTTTTAATTAATTTATCATAAGGAATTTATCAAAGTTGAACTATTTACATTCCTACATGGAAAAACAATAATTGTAACTGATGAAATTTTTCTCAGTATGAAAATAGTTGAAGGGAATAGAAATATATATATGTCTATATGGCAAGGTTTATGGGCATATGAATACATATGTGAATGTGTATATGTATGTTTATAGGTATACATAGAGGGCACAGGACCAATTTAATAGGAAGGGATGATACTTAAAAGGTGAAATTAAGAGGTGAGAGAGGAATATAATGAGAGCAGATGGGGAAAGACATAATGGGGTAAACTATCTCATATAGAAGAGGCAAGGGAAAATGGTTACAATGGAGGGGAAGAACAGGAAGGCAAAAGGGAATGGCTCCATCTTACTCTTATTGAATTTGGCTCAGGGAGGGAATGACATACACACTAAATAGGGTATCTCACCCTACCAGAGAGTAGGGGAGAAGGGGATGAGAGGGGGGATGACGGAAGGGAGGGCAGGCTGGGGAGGAGGGAAATTGGAAGCACCCACTTTTGAAAAGGGGCAGAATCAAAGTAGAGAATAGAACAAGTGGGAGGTGGGATAGGAGGGAGGGAAATATAGTCAGTCTTTTACAATATATCTACTTATGGTAATGTTTTGCATAGCTACACATGTACAACCTATACTGAATTGCTTATCTTCCCAGTAAGGGTGGGTGACAAGGGAGGAAGGGAATGAATCTGGAATTCAAAGTTTTCAAATCAAATGTTTAAAAATGTATAAATACAATTATTAATACTATTTTACATGTAATTGGGAAATAAGATATACAAGCATTGGGGCATAGAGATCCACCATGCCCTACTGGAAAAGTCAAAGGGGGTATGGGAGAAGATATGGGAGAGAGCATATTGGAGGAGGAGATATCCTGTGGGACCGCTATTTTGGGGTGGTGGGTAGGGAAAAAATGGGGAAAAAATTTGTAACTCAAAATCTGGAGGAAATGAATGATGTAAACCAGAAGTTAATAAAGCATTTTAAAAATAATAAGTATATACCCTTTGACCTAGGAATTCCACTTCTAGGGCTTTATCCCAAAGAGATCATAGAAGTGGGAAAATGACCCATATGTACAAAAATATTTATAGCAGTGCTTTTTGTGGTGGCAAAGAACTGGAAATCAAGGGGATGCCCATCAACTGCATAATGGCTAAACAAGTCGTGGTATATGAATGTAATGGTATACTATTGTGCTATAAGAAATGAGGAGCAGATGGACTTCATAATAACCTGGACAGACATATATAAACTGATGCTGAGCGAGGAGAGCAGAACTAGGAGAAATTGTGACACAGTTACAGATACATGGTATGTGTCATGACTGACTTGGATAGACTAAACTCCTCTGAGCAATAAAAGGTTAGAAGTCAACTCCAAGAGACTCATGATTTAAAGGGATATCCTCATCCAGAGAAAGAGCCATGGAGTCTGAATACAGATTGAAGAAAACTACTTCCTCTCTCTCTTTTTTCTGTTTTTTGTTTGTTTGTTTCTTCTTTCTCATTGTTTACTCCACTGGTTATAATCCCTCTTTCCAATCTGACTAATGTTTAAGGTGAGGATGTTTGTAGACCCTGTATTTGATTGCATGCCACCACGGGGGAGAGGGGGATCAAGGAGGAGAGGGTGGGGAAGAAAATTTGAAACTCAAGCGATTGAGGAACTGAATGTTGCAAACTAAAAGTAAACAAATAAATTAAAATTAAAAAAAAAGAAATAAGAGGTAACATCTTATTCTAAGAGGATTCACAGCTTATTGAAACTTGTCAGTCTTCTATCTTTAATTATAAATTTTCTTCCATTTACAATGACATTACTGATTGTGTTAATATCCTCTTGGCCTGCATGTACTGTGAAAAGAGTTTATGTTGAATCATTCACATATAGAACTTAAAATTTAAAACAGGAAAAACTTCATTGATCCCAGGGATTCTTAGCCTTTTTTTATGTCAAAAAGTATAGTGAAGCCTAAGCAGAATACACAAAATTACCCAGAAACAAATTTCACTGAAATACTGTTGTTGTTCAATGATTTCAGTTGCGTTCAACTCTTCATGATCTCTTTTGGGGTTTCCTTGGGAAAGATGCTGGAGTGGTTTGCCATTTTCTTCTCCAGCTTATTTTACAAATGAGTCAAACAGGGTTAAGTGAATTGCCCAGGGTCGCATAGTTACTAAGTGTCTGGGAATGGATTTGAACTCAGGAAAATAAGCCTTCCTGCTCCAGGCTCGGCACTCTATCCACTACATCACCTAGGAGTGTACTGAAATGCAGTGAAAGAATTTTTTTTTCCAGTTCACTGACCTCAGCCTAAGAATGTCTGATTCTAGTTAAATTCCTTCATTCCACAGATAAAGAATCAAGGCTCTGAAAGAAGTTATTAAAGATTGCAGCTAGGAGATGTCAGAAATTATCTAAAGAGCCCTGTGATGCAAAAAAAAAATGAAAGAAACAGAAGCAGCACCTATGATACACTCTGCCATTTCAGGGTTATCTCTGCTAATACTTAATATCTATTAACCACAGGCAAGTCATTTACATTCAATGAACCTCAATTTTCTCATCTGTAAAATGGTAAGAAAATTATATGTTCTACCAGAAAATCATGTTTCTTGTTACTAGAAAAGCACTTGAACAACCTTAAAACACCAGATAAACATGGAATATTATTGTTATTATTATATGTTATTTTATAGGAACTAAGCAACATATCTACAGCTAATGGTGCCAGACTATTGGGGATAATAACCACCTAAACTGCAAATGTTGCTTCAAATAAATTGTGTTAAAACTAAAAACAGAAACAGATAAAGGTAGTGAGATATAGTCACTTGGTCAGTTTTAGGAGTAAGAAGAGCTAGGTTCTCGTCCTATACCTCTGATACATATGAACAAATCAATGCCCAAAGCAACTCTCTGAGACTTTAAGTTAAAGTGAGTCATCTGTACATATCAGTTGGAAAAAGTTTCCCAGTCAGGGAGTTTCCCACTCTGATGAAATCTCAGATCCCACACAAACAGTAACAACAAAGAAAAGAATGAAAGGGAGGAATGAAACTATTAGAGATGAGAAATCAAGAGAAAAGGAAGAACTCCCAGAAAAGAGGGAAGAAAAGATAAAAGATAGGTACTCAAGAAAAATAAGATGAAGATTCCTGAGATATATCCTTAAAGCCTTATTTTTCTGACACATTCAGATAAAAGAGCCTGCCTGTAACTGGTTTGCATTTCAGATACAAAGAAAGCTAGGTCTAAAGACAATTTACTTACCAAACCTGCTATTGGTGTAGATAAACGATTGATCTTCTTAATGATCCCAGGCTTAAGCTTATTAATCAAACTGAAAGAGAATGTAGAAAAAAATATATTAAATTACAAGTTATCAACATCTGCTCAAGGTTCTTAAATGAAGAATCTAAAATAAGAAGAAAGAAAATTCTAGAAAGGTTTACTCACAAGACATCTTCATTTAAGAATATAATATTCTGATATCCAGGCCCAATTTTCTCATAAAAAGGAAACAATTATGTAAAAAAATTGTTTATTGTTCAAATTAAGAGAAAAATATCATGATTAATATTTAGCATTCACTTCTACGTTCCATATAAAGAGAATCCTTGAAATAGATGAAAACTTCTACCCACGGTAAATTGTGAAGCTACGTCTTTTAGTTTCAAGTTTATTAGGGAATGGTTAAAATTAGCTCCATTTAAAACAGCCAGGAAATGACTTCAGGATCATTTCAACTTAGGTCAATCCAATTGGTACTTGTCCAAAGCACAAGAAAAGAAAATTAAATGATGATGTAAAAATTAATGATATAATTTATGTTTCCCTTGGTAGATTCTATGCATGCTAATAATACTGTTTCTCAATGGGAATCTCATTAAGTAGAATGCTACTCCCCAAAGTGTGCAGAAAAGTTTAAAGGATACAATATAGGGGGACATAGCTCCCCCTTCCCCCACTATTAACTCATTCAAGCCTGTGCTTGAAAACTCTGATACTATTGTCTGAATGCAATTTTCAGCTTCAGATGCTAAAACTCCTCCACATGGGGCCGGAAGGCCTAGCATAATTACAGTAGAGTCTATTATTATACTAAGGTTCTTGTTCCTTTGACACATAATGAAAATGTATTTTATACTACAGAGAGAGAAAAACACTTTTCAGCACTGATAGGAGACTATAAACTTCTAGAAAATAGGAAATATATTTTGTTTACCAGTCTACCAAATATTAAATGTTGGATATAATGGAAAGGGGGAAGAGAACATAGGATATTAGGCTTAAATTATTAGTAAACTACACCTTACCTTGTAGGAAAAATATCTATTTTATAGTGCAAGAGAAAAACTTTGACTCCTTCAATCAGAGGACCTGGGTTAAAATTCCACCTCTAACTCTTTTTTCACTTAACCCTCCTAGCCTCAGTTTCCTCATCTATAAAATGAGGGAATTGTATTTGACGGCCTCTAAGGTCCCTTACAGAGCTAGATCTATGATTATACTAACACTGGAATTTATTAAGTACAATTTAACACCTACCAAAAGAGTGTCCTGAAATAATGACCTTTCCTTTGGAGACTTCATAAGTCATACCTCCTTAGCTCCAAAGAGGAAGAAAATATGAAAGAAAAGAGATCAAATATTTTTTAAAATCACTGGTATGTTCAGCATATGAAAAAAAAATGTCAGGGAAAAAAGAGGACTGGAACCTTGGGTAAGAATGTGTTTAATTTTTTTTTCAATCAGACATGCCTTTAAAGTCAAGAAATTACAGGACAACCTGCCTCAGAGTCAGGACAACCTGGGTTCAAATACTAATATATACTGGCTATGTGACATTAGGCAAATTACTTAACCTGTTGACCAGTCCAAGGTAAAAAATGTGGGCATACACTTGAGAGAGGGAAAGGGAGAAAGAAGAAGAGAGGGGAAGAAAGGCAGAGAGAGTAGCTTTTTTGTAAGTGGAAAAATTACTAGGACTTTCTCAAATGAAGATTTTCAAAGTATTTTCACACCTAAATATATTTAGAGAAGACAGTAATTCAAATGATAACACACCTATGCTCATTAACTTAAGCACATTCATTCTATACCTGTTAAGACAAACTTGATCCTTTGACCCATATGCTTAAAGACTATGTCTCCATTAATTCAAGTTGGAAAGACCTTGGGTCCAAACGGCATGTTGCCACCTTCCAAAGTGACAAGGAAAGTTATTTTCCCAAAAAATGGCACCAACTGCCAAGCATGTCACTGTTCACTAGATATGCATTTAATTCTAAAAAAAAACAAAACAGTTGCACAATGGTGCATAGGAAAAAACAAAATTAGGGAAGAATTACTTCAAGCACCCCATAGACCAGAAAAATTAGTTGGTATCCCTGACTGCTATCTTATGAGTGGCTCTTTTAGGTTGACTTATGCCCTAGAAGAGCAATATTTCAGTGACATATCAGTTAGGGTCAGAAGTCAAAAGCCAGGGCAATACCATGGAATTCAAGGAAACTTGCCTCCATTTTTAACTTTGCTAGAGGAAGAGAAAGTTATATAAATTCCAGTTCCACCCACTTGAGTCATGGTTGACCTTGGACAAGTTATTCAATTCACCCATGTGCTTCAGTTATCTCATTTGTATTGCAGGCTTAGTAATGCCAAGAGAATTTTTTATAGCGTCACTTCTGGAAATAGATATTAGGATAGCTAACGCTCAACGACCAGCCTAAGAGAAGGTGCACAGGAGTGCCTGGAGTACAGAAAAGAAAAACAGAGGTAACACAAACAAGGCCTTAGATAACAAGAAGTTAAGGAGTTTATTTTGCTTTGGTTTGGTTGTTTGGTTTTACCCTTTCTTGATACAACTTAACTAGACTAGTCCTAAGGCAGCAGCAACCTAAGGGGAATAGCATTTCCTTTCCTTTCTCTCAGGAACCCTCTAGTATAAGAGCTCACAGTGGCCAGCAAAACAGCAAAAAGGAAGAAGATAGAGACAAGGGTAAAACATTCCCGAAACTACTCTTTTGGAAAAAAAAAAAACCTGGTTCTAAGGAAATTGAGAAAAACTTTGCATTATTTCAGTATATAGTAGTCGGTGTTTAGTCTTCAATTCTGGGCACCGAACTTTGGAGAAAAACGCCAACACAAGTTTGGCAAATGAAGCATAACTCATCAAGTTGTGCATTGTGAGCAGTATACCTATAATTATAGAAGAGGCCTTGGGCTATTTCTCTTAAGAATTGATTTGGGTAAATTTAAGGGTCTAAGTGAGCTTGTTGGCAGTAGTTATTTTTGTAGGTTGGAATCATAGGATCTTATATTTGACTTTAGAGTTGGATGAAATCTAAGAACTCCCTAGTTCTGACACTTCATTCACCATGGAAAGAAACTGAGGACTAGGAAGCTGAAGCTTCCTAGGGTCACACAGGTACGAAATATAACAGGATCACCAAATTCGAGCTTAAAGGGACCTCAAAGGCAAAATGGTCCAATCCCTTCCTTTTACAGATAAAACTGGGATGGAGAAGGATTAAGTGACAAGTGCACAACTCTCTGCATCTGGTGCTCTGTCTGGTTCCAACTGTAAGATGCCCCCACACCAGCTACCCCTGGCTTCTCTTTCCCTGCTTTCCTGACTCCTTTTGTGTGTTATCTCCCTCTTTAGATTGTAAGCTCAAGGGCAGGGACTATGTTTTTAATAATTGTATCTCTGACACAGTGCCTAGCATGCAGTAGATGCTTAATATATGATTATTGGAATGGAAAGTATTGGAGGTAGAATTTGAACCTCAGGCTACATATACAATATTTTTTCAACTAGACAAATACTGCTGATTTCAATCCAAATCAAAGGATCTTTCTAACACAGCATTAGAGAGGCAGAGTACCCAAAATTCCTAAATTATAAGGTTTCTATAGAGATAACATATGCTACCATTATTCTGACATTTCATGATTTTATAGATGTAATATATAACACATATCTGTAACATACAGCTGGATCTCGATCGGTACAAATAGTGAATCCTGTGAGGTGTTGCATGCTTTCAAATTCACACTGTTCAAAGTTACAAATATGTAAAACAAAGTCATTGGTCGCAGCCCAAGAGAACAATGACATGCACATTCAAATCATGTAACCACTTCAGAAGGACTCATTATTTTCAGTAACTGAAACCTAGTTGTACATCAAATATTTTCAGTCTTTTTAATTCAGTGTTAGTTCCTACAATGGACAATATGGTGGAATAGAAAGAGAATTAAGACATGAAATCAGAAAGATTCTTCAAGGCAAGTAGCATGTCCACCAGCTGTAGGACATTTTACAAATCACAACTTTTCTCTGAGACTCTATGTGCTCACCTCTAAAGAGGAAAAATAATACTTGGACTACCTGCTCCACAGGGCAGCTATGTAGTTCAGTGCCTGGGTCTGGAGTCAGAATCATCATCCTTCCCAAGTTCAAATCTGACCTCAAGTATTTAGTAGCTGTGTGACCCTGGGCAAGTTACTTAACCCTGTTTGCCTCAGTTTCTTCAGCTAGAGAAGAATGAGCTAGAAAAGGAAACAGCAAACCACTCCAGTATCCTGGCCAAGAAATTCCCAAATGGGATCAAAAGGGTCAGACACAATTGAAACAACTGACAACAACAAAACCTGCCTCACGAGGTTCTTTGCTAGGATACAGGGAGATCAGGTAAGTCAAGTGATTGGTAAAGCATAAGAGACTTTTCATGTGTAATTATTATCCCATTAAGAAAAAAGTTGAGGTCACAGAAGGAGTCAGTATGGCACAATAAAGAAAACAGGTTCTAGAGACTGAAGATCTGGTTCTACCTTTGCCAAACCACTTAACTAGGCTTCAGTTTGCTCACCTTTTAAATGGGGGTGAGGGGGCTAGACTAGATGGCCTATGAAGCCCCCCAAGAACTAATTATATGATCCTATTATGACTTGAAATGATAACCACACAAGGTAGAAGATGAAACGGAGCAAAACATAGTGGCTACCTTGCTGAGCATTCACTGGACATTGTAACTACATACAAGTCAACTACCAGTATATTCATCTACAAAATAGGGATGATGCTGTAGCCTAGGTTGTTTTAAGGCTCAAATGAGATTATGTATATAAAGTGCTTGATAAATCTTAAGACACAAGGTAAGCATTATCATTATTTTCCAAGTCCTTATTTCCAGCAGAAAATAAAATCATTCAATTGAACCATTTATCCCAATGTGGTCCATTGGTTCTTTCCATTAACATAGTATTGGAAAGAATACTGAGCATAGATTTGGATCTGCAAAGGATTGTAAAGTTCATGTGGTATAATGTCTTCATTTGAGGAAACCCAGCTCAGTCGTCACATAATTATCATACGTAATCAACATCATCATCATCCCTGACATGTATATAGCACTTATCATATGCCAGGCAACGTGCTAAGCATTTTCCAAATACATCATTTGAGCTTTAAAACAACCCTAGGAGGCAGGAGCTATTATTATGTCCATTATAAAAATGAGGAAGCAAAGTTAAGGGAGTTGTCCAGGCTCACATAGTTAGTAAATGTGTGAGGCTGGATTTGAACTCAGGTCTTCCTAACTCCAGGTCCAACACCACTGTCTACTATCCACTGCATTGCCACATGATCTTTCCAAATCCCAAAATTTTAGTGTTCTTTCCTCTTTGACTCCTCAAAAAAAATAAATTCATTTGGTATTAAACTTGGTATGTGCTCATCTATTTAAGTGTTCTTTTCCTACAACAAAATGTAAGCTTCTTGAGGGTAGAAACTGTTTTGTCTTTGTAATTTCCAGTGCCTAACATCCCTGCAGTGCTTGCTGAATATATGCTTGCTGAAATGAAATGAAGTGACTTACCTGTGGTCACACAGGTCGCAAGTAGCAAAGTTGGGCCTGAAGACTATGAGCTCTTACCCCACAGCAGGTAATCTTTCCACTTGCTAACTACCATTCCCATTAACCCATCATACCCCAGCCTCCTCAAAGCTCCTGCTAGGTCTCCAATTCTAGATCTAAAAATTATATTATATATTATTGGTCCAACTAAGTCACAACAAGAAAAGCAACTAGTCACTTAGTACAATTCATGATCTTTTATGCTACTAATCAGACTTCGAGTTTTTACACACACATATTTCTGCTGCAGGCACTTTTTTTTTCTTTTCTAAACCTGCTTCCCAGCCAGTGGACCTATTCATTCTAATAGAGTTGGTTTGCTATTCATCAAGTTATATCCTAGGAGAATCACCTTTATGGAACAATGGATCCATTTGACAACCTGGTGAAAGATATGGAATATCTTCCCAGACTAATGTTTTTAAATGAATAAAATAAAATCTATATGGTTATGAAGGAAACAAATTATTCTGAAATGTTTATTATAATATTTTCCAAAAAATGTTGATACCTTCAAGTTAAGAACTCTTGCTCTAGAAGCTTGCTAAAGGTAATCTAGTCGTACCTGATGCCAGGGTTCTTTTGGAGATGCTGCTGATGAAACTGTTTATAAAGTAAGGTGGGCAATTTCTGTTGGACACAGTCTTTGCTCTTAAGAGAATTGTGTTTCCTCTTTCTACTTTTCATGAACTTTCATGTTCATCTAAATCTCATAGTTGAGACTAAAATAAATCTTCAGAGATTTACATTTCAAGTGTGAAAAGGGCTATGGAAAAGTATATTCAGTCATCCCATGGCATCTGTAGGATCCATCCAGATCCCTATTTGAGACCATTGAACAAAAGAATGACTTATCCAAGGTCACACAGGTATCAAGTGGCAGACTCCAGAATAGATCCTGTGATCCCAGAACTAGCACTATTCCCTACTTCTACCACTCTGCTTTTCTCTTTTCTTTTCTTTTTTGCATGGACCTTTTGCATTTATTGTATAAGTGAGTTATTCCAAGTCAAACTCTTTCCTACCTAATGGATACATTAAATAAGCTATGAAGTTTTTTTTCAATACATGACAAAGGGCAGAAGGAATTTTTGCTAATTCATTACTCATTCAATCTTCAGTGCATTACAAAGCATTTAATACTCAAGAATCTTTAGCTGGTGGACCATAATTAGTCTTATCTCATCTAGAAACTCATGTATGTACTTGAATAGGTCACACTATAGCTATATTATTTCTCCATATCCTGGATGTTCCATTATCATACCATTGGCAGGCAAATTCCTTCTTCAATGCCTTCACTAGTTTCTCTTTACCATAATCATTATCAATACCCTGGACAGAGTGAGCTTCTCTGTTGAATACAGACAGTTCTCACTTTACATAAATTCATATTACACAAATCCAACTTTATGTAAAGAATTCTGAAAGGTGTGGGAAGATGGAACAGAAATGTGTATGAAAAGAGTTTGGAGAAAAAAAGTATGTTCACAATTTGTTTCCAATTTTCATATATTTGACAAAGAAGAAACATTCAAAGAAGAAAGTAACAAGATTGTAAAATTAGCACAAGAACTGGAGCTAGAAGTAGAAGAGAATGGTGTGAAGGAGTTACCTCAGACTCACAGAAGAACTGTCGAAGAAGGATCTGACTGAGTTGCTAGCTACAAACACTACAGAAGGAAAAATGTAAGTTTTGGAATCCAAGGTCAAAACAAAAAGGGTTCACAATGAAACAGGTGGCAGAAGCATTTCATCATTTGAGTGAATTTTTCTTCTTATGTTAAAAAGATGGATTTAAATATTCAAGATTTTTTAAAATGCAAAGACTAGTTGAAGTTAATATTGCTGGCTATTGTCAGATATATAAGATGGGGGAATGGGGGGAGAAGGATTAACTGTCCAAACATCTCTCAAGAGCATCTTTAAAAAAAAAAGTTATGAAGTCAGCCACCAATGAGAAAAGCTAGATGCAGTGAGTAGGGAAGGGGTA
This sequence comes from Petaurus breviceps papuanus, assembly GCF_028583685.1. Taxonomy (NCBI): domain Eukaryota; kingdom Metazoa; phylum Chordata; class Mammalia; order Diprotodontia; family Petauridae; genus Petaurus; species Petaurus breviceps. The sequence continues at coordinate 12,006,651 of NW_027187324.1, read as the reverse complement.
ATAAATTGGACACCCATGTTAACTTTATTGAACAGTACTGTGCATACTTTATCACTAACTCTGCCTTTTATTTCATAATTCTGTTTATTATCAGGGTAAAGTATTTAATTTGTCTATACTTCATAACTTGTATAAAAGTATTATTTTATGTATACCTTTGTTTTATAGGCTAAGTGGAATGGGCAGGTAGGGGCAAATTAGCATGACATAAAAATTGTTTTACATACAGATCTATATGGAAGGGTCCATTTACCTAAGAGAAAATTGTCTGTACTTAAATAAATATTATCCCCAGTTCTGAAAGAAAGCGTGCTGGTCACCACCACAATCAGCAAAGGAGTAAAAAGAGTGCTTTTGAATAATAGGTATATACGAGAATGTCTTTTGTTGGAAGATTGTGACAAGGATGCATCTTTCTCCAACAGCTACTTCCACAGCTATTTAAAAACAAAAACAAAAAAAAAACTTCCTAATAGATCCAATTCCACCACTTTCCCATTCAAAAACTGTCAGTGGCTCCTTTCTGATAAGATAAAATACAGATTTCTTAGCCTGGAATTCAAGACCTCCCACTCTACTCTTCCAATTTTATTTCACACTTTTCCCCATCATTAACACTGTATTTCAGTCAAACTGCACTTCTAGGGGGCAGCTAAGTGGTGCAGTGAGTAAAGGACTGGCCCTGGAGTCAGGAAGCCCTGAGTTCAAATCAGGCCTCAGACACTCAACACTTAACTAGCTGTGTGACCTTGGGCAAGTCACTTAACCCCAATTGCCCTCCAAAAAGGAAAAAAAAAACAATCTTCACTTTTAGATATTCTCCAAACACAGAGGACCCCCGTGCTTCCACACATAGTCAAAATGGATTCATGCCTACATGAAGAGATTTTGTTCATCACTTTCTGCTGAAATCCTTTCTTTCCTTCAAGACCCAGTTCAGGTACCACCTTCTCATGAATTCTTCCATGACCTGCCAAACTAGGAGCTCTCTTCCTTCTACTAATCTCTAATGTCTATACAAATTTTACTTTCATTTGTATTGATTATTTATATTCATGCCTTATTCCCCTCACCTTCTATGCTCCTCTAAAATGACTATGTTTGATAAATGTTTGTTGAATGAATGAACAAATGAGGAGTCACTTGAGCTGAATTCTTAAGTGTGGGTTGGAATTAGGCATAATGGGAAAGGTGGGAAAGAGGAAGTCTTGTAGAGAGAGAAAATATATATTAGCACTGTATTAGCAAAGGAATAAAATCAACAAAGCTCAGGGTGTGCTCAGAAAAACCACTACTAAGACACATAAAAAGATGGACCAGTGATGGTATCATTAGATGTAAAGTGACTAGACTAGTCAAGAAAAGCTAATCATAATTCTGAAAAGAAAGAAAAGAAAAGCTAATCAAAGAAGCATATTCAAGAAGGGCATACAAAGCTAGCTTCAGAGTCAGGAAGACCAAGGTTCAGGAAGAAAGATTCACATATGATTTGCCCAGTATCACACACCTAGGAAGTGTCTGAGGCCAGATTCAAACTCTTCCTGACTTTAAGCCTGACATCTACCTGCTGTTCTAGCTAGCTGCCCAAGGAAGAGAGGTTAGGATGAAATATATACAAACTTCATTTTGCCCATAATTTAAAAGCTCTGACCTTCAAAATTTTCCCTAATAATAGAATGACTATGACATTTGCCATCACATTTTAAATTTAGTTGAGCAAGTCTATTATAGAATTGCTTTGCTCTGAGTCATTACAATTTTGTTTGTTAGAAACAAATGAGGCAAATCAGACTATCAGAGGGACAACATAGAAAACTCAATAAAATAATGCAATTCATTTGTAGGAACAAAGATCTAGAATATCAAGGGAAATAATGAAAAAAAAAAGGTAGGAACAAAAGAGATTGGCACTTCCAGACATCAAACTATATTAAAAAGCAGCAGGCATGAAAACCTTTTGGTATTGGTTTAAAAAAGTAGAGCATTCAATCAATGGAACAGTCCAGACAAGGGGGAATCAGAAGCAATGGAATTCAATAACAATGTTCATTAAATCCGAAAATATAAATTATTTAAGAAAGGGCTTCTTATTTGATTAAAAAAAACTGCTGGAAAATTGGAAAACAGTCTGGCAGAAATTAGGCTTAGACCAACATGTTTTACAATAAATTTTAAAAAGCTAATAACCTTAATATTAAAGACCATACCATAAAAGAATTAGGAGAGAAACAGATCCTAAACCTTTCATGGCTATACACAGAAGATGAATTCTTAACCACTGTGTGAGGGTAGAGGCAGTTACAAAAGATGATAATAGTTTGTTATGATTACACGAAATTGAAAAGCATCCACACAAACAAAACTAATGGGTCTAGGTCAATAAGGGAAGTGGTTAAATAGGAAAAAGGTCTTTGTAACAGATATCTCAGACAAGGGTTTGGTAGTCAAGACACATGCTTGTTGTCCTTTCTCAAAGAGGACCAAAATGACATCACTATGCTAGAGTCAAGTTTCAACGTGTCTGACTGTGGATGATCAGACCAATATGAGCTTGGAATGCTCTGCCACAGGTCAAGCACAAATAGTCCATGTGAACATTTAGGGTGGCTACTCTAAACTTGCGCATCCTGCATTTCCTTTGAGGTATTTCAATTCTGCTTTGCTCAGAGAGCACAGCACCTTCTCTGCCATGCTGAGCAGTCCTGTGTTACTGTCTCCCATGTCACACAATCAATACCAAAGTTCTTGGGAGAGACTTTGAGAGTGTCCTTGTACCTCTTCTTCTGACTACCATGTGAACACTTGCCTTGTGTGAGTTGTCCATAAAATAATCTTTTTGGCAAGTGTATGTTTTGCATTCCAACAATGTGGCCAGCCCATCAGAGGTACACTCTCTGAAGCAAAGTTTGAATGCCTGGCAGTGCAGTTCGAGAAAGGGCCTCAGTGTCTGGTACCTTATCCTGCCAGATGATCTTCAGAATCTTCCTAAGACAATTCAAATGGAAGCAATTCAGTTTCTTGGAGTAGCACTGGTAGACTGTCCAGGTGTCACAGGCATACAACAATGAGGTCAGCACAACAGCTCTGCAGACCTCAGTTTGGTAGTCAGTCTAATACCTCTTCTCTCCCATACCTTCCTTCAGAGACTCCCAAACACTGAGCTAGCTCTGACAACGCATATGTCAAACTCATTATCAATGTGTCCATCCCTGGAAAGTACACTGCCAAGGTAAGTGAACTTATCGACAGCATTCAAAACTTCTCCATTTGATATAACTGATGGTTCCAAGTATGAATGGTGTGGTAATGGGGCACCTGTGTTTTCTTGGTGTTAATTGTTAGCTCAAAATTAGCACAAGCGGCAGAGAAGTGATCCATACATACTGTGTTGCATCTCAGCTTCAGAGGCTGCATTGAGTGCATAATCACCTGCAAACAGGAAATCATGCACCAGCACTCCCTCCACTTTAGTCTTGGCTTGTAGCCTTTTCAAGTTGAAGAATTTACCACCAGTTCAGTAGGTGACCTTAATGCTGTGTTCATCCTCATTGAAAGAATTTGACAACATCACTGAAATCATACTAAAAAGCATGGGAGCAAGCACACAGCCTTGTTTCACTCCACTGGTGACTGGGAAGGCATGAAAGCGTTGTCCATTGTCTAGAACCTGGGCAAGCATGCCGTCATGAAATTGAAATACAATGATGATGAATTTCTCCAGGCAACCAAATTTTGACATAGTTTTCATAAGCCCTCAAAACTAACAGTATCAAAGGCCTTTGTCATATCTACAAACATGGTATATAAATACAGACATATAGATATATCCAAAAGTCATTCCCCAGGAGATATGAGGTCAAAGGATTTGAATAGTTCTCAAAAGAAGGCAAACTATTAACAAACATTGAAAGAACGCTCCAATCATTAATAACAAGAGAAATTAAAATCAAAACAATCATAATGTTTCACCTCATATCCAACAAATTGGAAAAGATGACAAAATACATGAGAAGAGTCAAAGTTGGAGGGGCTGTGGAAAGATAGGTACCCTAGTACATTGTTCGTTGAGTTGTGAATCAATATAATCATTCTGGAAAGCATTTTGGAATAATGCACATAAAGTGACTAAAATTTCCATATCCTTTGATGCAGAATTCCACTACTAGGCTTATACTCCAAGGTGGTTATTATTAACAAGAAATAACCCATCTACACCAAAATATTTGTAGCAACAATTTTTGTGCTGCTTTGAAAAAGAACTGGAAACAAAGTAGATGTACAAAGTAGCCATTGTGGAATGGCTAAATAAATAAATATAATACATAAATATACATAAAGTACATAAATATAATGCAATATGACAACATTATGAGAAATAATGAATATAAAGAACACAGAGAAGTATGGAAAGGTTCTGATATAAAGTGAATTTCTGCCCCCGCTCCAATCTCTTCTTTATACAGATGCCAAAGTGATTTCCTAAAGCAGACCTATTTCACCCAGTATGTTCCAGGGGCTTCCCATCACCTCTAGATTAAAATAAAAACGACATCACTTGTCATTTAGAGTTCTTCACAAGCCACACCCACCTAACTTTCCAGGCTTATTCCATATTAATTCTGCTCCCAAAACCCTATGGTTCTTTCAAAAAGGATTTTTTTGCTGCTGCATTACAATGCTAAATATCCCTTCTCCGGGCCTTTGCATAAACTATACTTCAATGCACTTACTCCTTACCTCCACCTTTCAATCCCTTGTGTAACCCTAGCTTTCATAACCTCTCCCACCCTGTAGATACTACTACAGTACTTTTGGATGAAGAAACTTGGGGACTGACAGCTAACTGAAATGGGCTAGAAAGAGTCTCTTTGATGCATTTAAGAATATATGGACCTAGCAGCTCTTCTTAAGAATAAGTTTACTAACTATGGAGAGGATGGGGAATAGATTCTTTGGAGAAGACATGCTAAGGAAAATTCCTGAGGGAAACTGAGTTTAGCTGCACTTCAGTTTGTTTGGTTTTTTTTGCCTTTTTTGGAGGGCAGTTGAGGTTAAGTAACTGCACTTTATTTTTTATAAGAATTGAACTAAGTTATATCTTATTATGTGGAAAAAATCAGTTAACTGATACTTTTGAGGTGAAGTAAGCAAAGGATTATTCTGACAGCATCTGAGTTATCTACATTCTGAAGAAAGCTGCTTTGTTGAACTGTGATGATATTCAAGTTGTTGGGAGGGAACAATGGGTATGAGGAATCCTAGTCAGTAACTTTTTTACCATGCTTTCCCAAAGAGTTTGGCACTAATTCATTAATGTGGGGGAAAATAGTAATGTTTTAAGTAATTTATGGAGTAATATGAGACTATACGCCTAGAATACCTTTGAACCCAATGGCAAAAAAAATTAATAACATAACAATATGTAGTAGCAGACTGAAAAAAACATGCGCGTTTGGCTTCTAAGAGGACCCTTCGGAAGTAGAGTTCACACCCTGCATCATGATATCCATCTTTATCCCCCATGAGATTGCTACTGTTGTACCTGGCCCCATTCTGGGTCCCCTCCCCCAACCAGGTCTCCTTCAAGGAAGTGAGCAAACTGCAAGGTTTGGCTCAGCCTAGGGAATCTTGGCAGGAGTGGGAGTTTCTAAAATGTGTGCTCACCAGTCACTGATTTTGGCCTCTGCAAGTTCCTGCTTATATAATACCTAACCATTGGCCATGTGGCATGCCTTTAAAAGCTGAGGCTTTGCCTGGGGACGGGGCTGTTGGATTTGGGGAGGGCCCCCAATCAGCCAACATGGCGCCAATAAAGGGTTCACTTCTAAATTGTTACTTGGGTCTTGCTCGTGTTCCAGGTACAACATTACATGTTGGGTTAGCATCACCCTCCTACACTTTTACCTTTTTTCCATATGTTTATATATGCCTACATATAAGCCTAATTTCTCTCCCATTAGAATGTAAACTTTTTGAGAGCAGGCAGTTTTGTTTTTGCCTTTGTATGACCATCACGTGGCATATAAGGTATTTGATAAATGTTTGGAGATTGAAAAACTTTGTAAGAAAAGGAGGAATTAAAAGAATTAAAAACAGCATCTATATTCAGTCATTTTTAGAATTTATAATGAACTGTTATTTATTAATATAGAGGGAATGAACATACTTGGAGGCGGTTAGGGGTGGTAGATGAGACACTGGTGCAGGGAACTCCTAATGAAAAACTCCCTCTACAAATGAAGGTCTGAACACACTTAGCAATTAATAGTCTTAGAGACTTGTTTCTGTCATACTAGCTTTTTGACCCTAGGTAAGCCACTTAACCTTAGCACTCCAAGAAAATCTCTAAGGGTAATATTGTGATGCATAAAAACAGCAAATATGAGGCGGAAAAGCAAATGCCGAAGGACCTATATGGAAGTCATGGAGAGGGAAATCAGTAAAACAAGAACCATATGAACAATGATTGTAATTATATAAGAAAAGAAGGAGAAAAAAAAGTGAACAGGGCCAAAAAAGGCAGAATTCTGACTAGACCTGAAAAGGGGATTCAGAACAAAAGTGTTTTTCTTCTGCTTATTTGTTGTTTTGGTTAAGGATGAGAGTTTGTCCTGTTTTGTTTGTTTGTCCTTTTTTGTTATTAAGTTTACAATAGAACACAATTTTAAATTTAACGTAACTGCCCACCAAGCAAACAGCAATGCCTTGTTATTCACTGTAAATTCCATCCAGCAAAGAGTATATGGATTAGCATACAATCTAAACACCTGTATTTTTTCCTGGAAAAAAATAACTATTAAAGGAGCTATTAACCTGTGAACTTTTTTTAATATTTTGGTAATTAGATAGCAATATATTTGGCTTCCTTTACAATCCTGCACATTTTGTTAAAAACATTCAGAGAGGGGCGGCCAGATGGCTCAGTGAGTAAGAGCACCGGCTCCAGTTTCGGGATGACCTGGGGATCAAATCCAGGCTCAGAGACTTAGCACCACACCCAGAAATAATTGGCCATGTAACCTTGAGCAAGTTACTTAACCCCAATTGCTTTAAAAAAAAAAAAACATTCAGAGAAGAAGTCCACAGGCTTCACCAAATTGGCAAAAGAATCCAAGATACAAAAAAAGATTAAGGACCTTGCTCTATTAAAACACTGTGAATTATCAGTTAGACCTAAAGTGATATAAACTTAAATAAAGCATTGTTCAAAGCAGAAGCTAAGCATACTCTAATCTTGTACTTACCCACACTAAAATGCAACTGTAATTAACAGAACTTTGGCTTTTCATAAACTACAGCAAAAATACCTTTTAAACACTGGTTGCTAACTTTGGCTATTGAAAACCTCTGACTCTTCTACCCCCAGCGATTATTCCATTTTCTCTGAATAGAGCTTGCAAATACCTATTTACAAGTTCTTTGCCCTTTAGACTGTCAGCCCTCTGAGGGCAGAGGCTAGATTTGCCTTCCTTGGTACCCTTACCATTTAACTCTGTTCTTGGCATTTTGTAAGCTTTTACTGAGATCTTGTTGACTAAATGACTACATAGTTTGACAATGTCTTTCATTCCACCAACTAAAGCCCACTCCAGTTTTCAGAGAGATTTTTTTTTATCAAAAAAAGTTTTTAAGGACCTGCTTGAAACTTCTAGAAAAGTGCTAATTTATCTACTTAGCACTCTAGCTTAACAGAAAATTCCTTTCTCTCCACAGTCTCAAAAAGTGGGCATTGCTTCTCTCCCGCATCTCTGATTGTGTATGTCCCTTCTCATCAAAACCAACTTCTACACAAAGCCTTTTCTTATTCCTACTCCCAGTTGCTAGAGACCTTTCCTCAAAAAAATGTTTTCATTTATTTCTATATAGATTTATAAATGTTTATTTTTGTATATACTTATAAAAGTACATGTTGTTTCCCCATATACAATGTAAGCTCCTTGAGGGAAGAGGCTGTTTCATTTTCATCTTTGTACCCCCAGAGCCTACTACAGTGTCTAGGATGTAACAGGCACTTAATTAATGTTCATTAAGTGATTCCCCATCAGAAGATAAAAGAAAGACCAAAATTAACCTCTCAGGTCCACATAAAAACTTCTCTATTGCCTCTAGGATAAAATAATAACTTTCATAGCATTTGAGAAATGAGACCAGTGTGCATTAAGCCTAAAAAGGTAGCTAGGAGTCTAACTATGACATCTTTAAAAGTCCATCAAATCCTAAAGTCAACTAGGATTCACTGGAACTTCTTGAATAGGGGAATAATATGATCAACCTGTGCTTTAGAACTATCATTTTGGCAGCTGTGAAGGATGGATTACAGAGGAGAGACTAGGAGAAAAGGATTCCAACAATGCTGCAAATGCTTCCGACCATGTTTAAAATATCTTTGGGATGCTTTTAATTATCCTCAAAGAATGTGGCACATCTTCAATAACCTCTAGTGGCGATCTATATCTATCCTTTTTAGGGTAAATACTCAAAAGTCATTCACAAAAGTCAGTAAAGATAATCAAGTTCAGTAATAACAGTTTGAGTGAAAGTTGAACCCCCCAAAAGTATAATTATACAGTTATAAAAGTACAATTAATACAGAGATCATTTTTCTGTGCCATATGCTGAATCTGAAAAAAAAAAACAATTCTCAAAAGGAGTTCCAAATGTATTTTGAGTAATGGAGCCACTAGAGCATCATTCCAATAAGGTAAACATTTTGGAAAATAGTCATTTCAAGTACGTTTGATTTTATTGGATTTTTTTTAAACTACATCCACCTGTCTCATTATTTTATAGGCACACTTTATATCCCTTATTTCTACCTAGAATTAAAGCTTAGATTTTGTTTAGAACTTGTTTTGCAACAAATCATTGAAAACTACATATAAACCTCTTTGGACTACTTTCACCCCTACAGCTTTAAAAGGATTCTCTCTTTTTCACTCTTTGAACATGCTTAAACATAATTGAACAGAATAGTTAAGGAGAAAAATACTATAATCTGGCAGGTGACCAATTAAACTGATACCTACAAGGATTAAACATTCTAAACTTATCACAAAGGGTATTTCAAATAAATGACAACTGTATTAGGATGAAAGCCAAGGACAAACACTACCCCTTTTGTCCTTGTTCACCTTGGCCTTTCTATACGCATCTATCTATATTCCTAAAAGAAAGCCTCCAAGTACCTTGATAACTACTTGCTATAGGATCACCATGTTCTTTAAGACTGTAGATTGAAATATCTACAAAATGAGGTGGCAATAAGAACACAGATATTTCCTTGAGTTCTTCTCCACATATCTTGTGGCTGGACCTGAATACATTCCACTCATACCTGTATAGCAGCTTTAAATAATTAGATGCTCCTAAAGTTTGGGTGTGCTAGAGTTCCATTTACTGCTCACTTAATTATAGGATCACAGGATTTGGGACTGAAATGGACCTCAAAGATCATTTAGTCCAATCCTTTCCTTATACAGATGAGGAAATGAACTCAATTCCATGTCTTTTGCTTCTAAACCTTTGACTAATAGAACCAGGATGGTGATGGACTTTGAGATAATACCATATAAAAATAAGTGGAAAAAAATGGGTATCTAGTCTGGAGAAGAGAAGACCTGGTGGTAAGGGGAAGGAGACACATGATAGCCCATAGAATATTTGAAGAGAGCTATCATAAAGAAAATAGACCAGACTTTTTGGTTCTAGAGGGGAGGACCAGGAACACTGGTAGAAGTTGAAATGAGACCAATTTAAGCTTGATGTCTAGGAAAACTTCCCAGCAATTAGTTATCTGTAAGAGGAATGAACTGGGAAGTAGTTGGTTACTCCCCACTGGATATTTTCAAGCAGAGTCTATATGGCCATTTTCATGCATATTGTAATGGGGATTCTATTTTCACATATAGGGTGGAGCAGGTGGGCCTCCCAATGATAAAATTGTGTGATTCTAATTCTGTAGCTAATAACAACCACTAGCATTTGTATAGTACTTTAAGGTTTTCAAAGCACTTTATCATTTATGATCTCAGGTTAGCCTTACTACTACCCCAGGAAGCAGCTGCCATTATTATCCCCATTTTACAAATGAAGAAATTGAGGCAGACAGAGATGAAATGATTTGCCAAGGTCACACAACTAGTAAGTTGATGTAAGTCAAATCTTGAGGCAGGATTTGACCTCATCTTCTTGTCTCTAGGTCCAAGACTCCATCCACTGAGTTACACATATGCCTTACCTACACCATCATGCTACACATCCTTTCTTCTGAACCTCTGCTGATTCTCTCATCAGCTAAAGCCATAGTGAACAAAACATCTTTACTATCTGTGCCCCCTTCCAAAAGATAACACCTATAAGCAGCACAAAATATCTACTGCATTAGGCAAACTCATTCAGGGGCATCATGATTCTGGAGCTGGCATGTTATTTTATTCTGGCTACCAAAAATAGAGGAATAGTTTTGCACATAGTAGGAGTTCAATAAATATTTGCTTAAAATAAATGAACAATGCATCAAAAAGATTTTGTTGCATCTATCTCATGATCACCATGTGTAACCCCCAAGAAAAAATTATGTTGCTGATGACTATCATATAGTTTTTTAAATTACTCTTTTTAGTGTTGGAGACTTACACCAAGATGTATTTGCTGGTATTAATTACAACATGCAGATAATTAAATACTCATAATAAAATACACTAGACAGCAAAATAAAGATTGCATTTTCCTTCTCAAAACTATTTTTAAAACATAAAGTTGGAGACAAGTAAAAAATACAGTAGGACAATAATACATAGTACAACAGTGTTAAAGAAATAATTCTCAGGTTGTATATAACACCAATAGCATTGCCTAAGTAATACTAGGGCTATTGGATTACTATTAACAATAACTTGAAATAATAACTTGGTATACAGATTAGATTATTATTAATAATATTTAAATAACTTTGTATATAAGTTAGATTACTATTAATAATAATATTAAATTGGCAACTTTGTATACAACAAATGACAGAATTGGCCCATGGTGTGTGGTTTGAATTGTTCTTTCTAGTAGAATTGGTGAGATATACTCATCTAGTCAAAGAATCACAGTATCTCAGAGTTGAAAGGGCTTTCAGATATCCTCATATCCAATCTGTGCCCCTATACATCCCTATACATCCCTAGGAAGTAATTATTCAGCCTCCACTTAAAGATCTCCTAATGAGAAGAAACCTACCATACATACCAAGGTAAGCCATGCTATTATTGAACCACTATAATTAGTAGAAAGTTTCCTTACATCATACAGAAATGTGCACAACTTTGCAACAATAACTCATTGTTCCTGGGTCTGTCCTACAGTCATGACAAATTGATTCCCTCTTCTAAGGGATTGCCCTTCAAATACTTGAAATTATCATGTCTTCCCAGAGATTTTTCTTCTTCAAGTTAAATATGTCCATTTCCTTAAGCCAATCCCAAGAGAGGATAGTCTCACTGTCTCACCACCATGCTAACCCTCTTTTGGAGGTTCTCCAGTCCAGTAATGCCCTTCCCAGAATGTGATCCCCAGAACTGAGAGTACTACTTCAGATGTGGTCTGACCAAGGCAGAGTACAGAGGGGCTAACAGCTCCCCAGTCCTGGACAAAGATCACATTCTGGCTACAGCTTTGCACTACTGATTCACACTTGGCTTGTGAGTCACTAAAGCCCACAAATCCTTTTCACAGTTATCTAGTCATGTCTCCCACATATTTAGGTTCAAAAACTCAGCTTCACAAGTATGGAATTTCCTATTTCTTTCTACTAAAATTCATCTGATTCATCACTTGAGATTCGACCTATCAAGATCTTGTGAGATATTCACTATAGTCAACGCATTAGTGAAGTCTCTAAACTTCATGTCATCTCTAGTCTCAACCTCCCACAGATTTTCATTAAGGATCTCTTGGTGAGACCAGTCCTATCCAATTGCTACTAGGTGTGCCTTTGGGGCCAAGAAAGATAAATCTATTCCTTCTTCTGAGGGACAAGTGGATTTCATAATTCCCCCTAATGTTGCTAAATTTAGTACACCATCTCTCCACTTTGTCCACCAAGAAAGCATAAAATTTTCTGGCAAATGCTTTGCTGAAATCTATTACAAACACGTACACACACATACATATACATATACATACATATTTATACAATACACCCATATATGTGTATATATGTTAGTGTATACAAACACAGAAACACAGAGCATATTTCTCTATGAGGCTTGCCTGCCAAGAAAGAAAATAAGACAGTTCATACTCTTTCCTAATCCTCTGTGTGGCTAATAGCACACATTTGTAAGAAAGCAGGCTGGAGTTCAGGTTACAGTCTGGGGCCCCAGAATAAAACAAAGCTAACTCCCTAAGGAAAAAAATTAAGACTTTTTCATAAAGAAAAACAAACAATTCACATACTTACTCACACAACAGGACACCATTTTCTAGAGATGCTCGAAAATCCTTGTTTTCAAAGTTTTTCTCTGTAACTGCCTAAAAGAAAGATTTCAGTGTTAACTTTATTTTATTCAGGGCTAGCAACAAGTTGAGTAAAAATGTCTCAGGATTGAATATTAGACTGTGTAATTTGCATCTAATACTGTACTTGGGAAGTTTTCAGTACCATCAATAAATGCTTTCCCAGGAGAAGAAATTAAGCTCTGTTCTCCATGCCAAGGTTAACTATTTCAGTATGAGCAACTACGCCTAGAGGAAACAAAAATTATCATCTTCTGCAATGTAGCCTTTTATTAAATACATAAAATGAGATGTTAAGTAGCTGTTAAAAAGTAGGGGTAGCAAGTTCCTAAGAGTGCATAGAGTGCAGGGCCTGGAGTCTTAAATATCGGAGGTGAAATCCAGCCTCAGATACTTGCCAGCTTTGTGACCCTGGGCAACTCATCTAACTTCTGCTTGCCCCAGTCTTCTCATCTGTAAAATCAGGGTATTATTAACCTTCACCTCTCAGGGGTGTTGTGAAAAATCAAATGAGATAATAATTACAAGGCACTTATCACAGTGCCTGCTACATGGAAGGTGCCATATAAATACTACCTATTATTATCTAAAAATTATATGTATATTACCAACTTTCCAAAGGCAATGCATATTTAACATGTCATGAATAACATTCCACTTCTTGGAAAACAAAACGCAGGAAGGGGATGGATTTCTCTCACAGTGGCGATCTTCAGTCCGAGGTTGTATTAGAAGATTCAGTGTCATGTTGAAAAGCTGTAGCTTACAAGTTCCCAATAAGTGCAGTGATACTCCTTATGCTTTTCTATTGATTCTGCTTGTATCACTCCTCAAAATAAATAGTCCATAAGCACTGAATGACTAAAACCATGATCTCTTTACTTAGTTATGAGAAGGGAGTAAGTTATTTTCCCATTAGTTGGTCCTCTTAATCAGGGCAAAAAGGTGTGGCAGGGGGTCCTGCTCTTTAAGGGTGAGCAATGCTTCCTTAAGTAGTTTGAAGCCCAGAACATGACCCACCTAGGATTCTTCCACACCTTCAGGGCTACTATCATGTTCCTCAGGATGACTACATACAAATAAGTTACATGAGCAACATACACTGGCTTCAATCTTTTCCCAGAGGAGTTGAACTCCTTTCCTTAGTTCTCACATGTAATTATCTAAATGACACCTTTTAGATTCTTGCCTTCCACCTTACTTCCACTACCACCAACATTATCATCTATTTAGATTACTGGAACAGACCCTAATAGTCATTTCTGCGTCTCCTACCACCACTTCCCACCCCTCAATTCCATCGTCTCCACTGTCAAACTAATCTTCAGTATACATAGACCTGATTGTCTCACCTCTCAAAAATATTTACTGACTTTCTATTGCCTATCAAATAAAATTCACAACCTCCATAATCTGGTACAAGCCTGCCTTTTCTCATACAATGTATTACAATTCAAACAGGATTATTTACTATTCCTTGACATACGACCTGGGATTTATCACCTCTGTCTTTTCCTTTGATTGTGCTGTTTCCTGTTTCTTAATGTTCGCCAGAGCAACCTTCACCCATTCAATCCTACCAATCCTTCAAAATCCAAAACAACTGTCACCAAACCCATGAAAAATTCAAAGTCCAAATGATCATCAGTGCTATTGTGCCACTGTGGGGTGGTGGAAATGTGGGAGGAAAGACAATGGAGAATGACAAAAAATGGAAATCCCTGTCAAAGTGATGTCAAAATCTCATGTAGACTGAATAAGTACAAAATTATTATTATATAACAAGGAAAGTTAGAGAACAAAGACTTCCAACTTGAATGCAGAGGTCACATAGAACCAATGATGAAGAGGCTTACTTACAAATATCTAGGTGTACTCCAGGTAAGACACATTAAGCATAAAGAAATCAAGGAGAAGACTGGGGCTACGTGTGTTAAGAGAATTACTAGATACTGAAATCGAAGCTTAATGGGAAGAACACATTTAAAGTATTAACACCTATGCAATGTCATTCATAATATGTACTTTTGGAATTTTAATATGACCATAAATGACCTAGAAATTACTCTAATAAAAATCTGTGTAATACTAACAAAACAAAGAGTATAATACTAACAAAACAAAACCCTAAGATAGTTATAAAAAGACTAATGCTTCCAAGTCAAAAAAAGGAAAAAGACAATAAAAATTCTTGAAACACATGATCAAGAGGTCAAAAACCTGAAATTCTTTTGAAATAAGGTGGCATCACCTCACTAAGCAATAATAAAAGCTGCTAACAAGTACATGTCATTGGATTTGTCAAACATAAGCAAAAGTGGGGCGGCTAGGTGGCGCAGTGAGTAGAGCGCCGGCCCTGGACCTTAACACACACACACACACACACACACACACACACACACACAACCTAGCCGTGTGACCTTGGGCAAGTTACTTAACCCAAAAGCAAAAAAAAAAAAATAAACAACCCATAAGCAAAAGTGGCTTACTTCCAGGAGATCCATGAAATAGCTAAATCCCCTTTACAGGGAGGGGATAGCCATATGAACCCACTTGATAGAGAAGCACTGAAAAGTTGAATCTTGAAAATTTATTTGTGAAAACAGAATGATTTATAAGAGCATTTCAAGACCAAGGCACTGCCACCAGAAACTATGCTAGAGTTATCCTTCAGGAGCCAAGATCACTAGATCAACATAGATTATGCAATGAAATGGTAGTGAATCTGCAGCATATCACTGCAGGCTATAAAAATTTGGCACCTACCAAATACTAGAGCAAGACATAACCCGGTGACTAGACTTGTACCTTATAAATTTACTGTCTTTCATGGCCTGGAAAATCCTCATTCTTATCAATACAAACATGAAAATACCTGGAAACTCAGCCAGCAAACTACTGGGCCTGGATTGTTATCACAGATCAAGCTTTTGCTCCTAATCCCCCATACATAATACTGATTCAGAAAAAAATTAAGAATGCCATTTTAATAGACGTTACCTAATCTATAAACTACATAAACGAAAAGCTCTGAAATTATAGATACCTTGTAAGGAGATCAAAATTACGTGGGAGCAGGATGAGACATATATCATCCCTATTCTCCTTCCTATAATAAGAATTATAAGGAGATGGTTTCAATTGAGCCTACAGAGGGTGAGCATAGATTCTAATATTTTTCCTCGTGCAAAAAGCAGTTACTTTATCCCTTTACACCAGTAAAACACTGAATACAAAAGAATAATAGCAGGATACAACTTCCCAAGGACTCTTACTGCCAGGACTCCATTGAAAAAGATGAGAACAAGATAACCATAAAAAGAACAAGATTATGATAATAAACAATAATAACAGAGAGATAGTATGTGGTAGTGGATGGAGAGCTGATGACAAAATCAGGGAGACCTTGGTTCAAATTCTGACTCTAACCCATTCTGGCTGTGTGACCATGAACAAGTCACTTAACCTTTCATCTAGGTATCTAAGACTTAAAGTTGACTAACAGGTGCTTATCTGCATGAGTAGAGCATTTTTCCTGACTAAAAGTTTCCTCTACCAGTGAAATTGCAGTTTCCAGGCCAAAAACAAAACAAAACAAAAAACTAACATTAGCATTTTAAAGTCTGTTTTACATACATTATATCATTTGAGCCATACAACAACTCTGTGAAGAAGATATTGCTGTGCAGTCACTTTTCAGTCATGTCCAACTCTTTGTGAGCCCATTCAGGGTTTTCTTGGCAAAGATACTAGAGTGTTCTCTAGCTCATCTTACAGATGAGGAAACTGAGGGAAACAGGGTTAAGTGACTTGTCCAGGGTCATACAGTTAGTATGCATCTGAGGCTACATTTGAACTCAGGAAGAGGAGTCTTTCTGATTCCAGGCCCAATGGTCTATCCACTATGCCATCTAACTGTCCTAAGTGATAGCTAGATAGCCAGATGGATAGCTAGATAGATGGATAGACAGATAGACAGACAGACAGACAGATAGAATGAAGACAATAATAATGCCTCATTTTACAGATGAAGAAATCAAGGCTATGAGAAGTTAAATGACCTATCTGTGATCATATAACTGGCAAGTATTAGATTTAGGATTTGATCTCAGACCTTCCTGCCTCCAAGTCTAGTATCCTGACTCTCCAGACTACTTTCCATCTCTTTCCCAATGGGTTTCTCATGCTGGGAGCTTCTCCGTTCCTAATGTTTCCTTAATCCTACCCATACGCCCCTCCCCAAGATCTCTATTTGAGGAAGTACCCATCCATGCCAGTTACTAAAATGACTCAGCCCCTGCCTCTCTATGTGTAACTTTTCCGCCTGATTGTCACCCCTTTCAGATCTGTAAGCCCTCTGAGGGCAAGGACTGGGGATTGCCTTTCTTTTTGTTGTTATCTGTATTCCCAGCACTTAGCACGGTGTTGCTTCACACATAGAATCACTTAATAAATCTAATCTAGTCTATTACCGCAGAGATCCTCTCCTGTAGTTATCTGAGATCCACTTAGTAATGATCTTTCCTCTTTAAGGAAAAAAAAGACCACATGCAAGTCCTTCATTGATGCCTTTCTTGAATGTACTTATTACCATGTAATATTTTATGTTATGGAACCTCTGCACATGTGTTATCTCCTAATTAAAATTAAAAGCTTAAAGATGGTAGAGATCAGGGTGGCTAGGTGGCACAGTGAATAGAGCACTAGCCCTGAAATCAGGAGGACCTGAGTTCAAATCCAGCCTCACACACTTAACACTTACTAGCCGTGTCACCTTGGGCAAGTAACTTAACCCCAATCGCCCTGCCTTCCCCCTCCAAAAAGCAAAAAAAAAAAAAAAAGATGGTAGAGATCATCTTATTATGCTTTATATGATGCTCAGCAGTTAGAGCAGTGGTCTGCACCCTGTGGGTATCTAATATACTTCCCTAATCACAAATGTTTCATGAATCACAATGAAAGCTGATCAAAGTTAGTAAAAGCACAATAAAACATATGTATCTAGAACTCTGTACTATATGAAGTGCACTCAGTTAACAAAAACTTTTGTAAAGAAGGAAAAAGAAAACTGATGTGTCCCACAAACTATAGCCACAAAGGGTGTCTTACAGGGTGTCCCAAGAGTTTAAGTTATTAAAACTTAAGCCTGCACTAAGACTTATGGGACACTGTATCATACGTTTTATAAATCTTCCCATTGCAAATGTTAGCTATGAAAAGTATTGGTGTTTAAAATTTTATAAACATTCAGGTATCCAGAAAAAGCCCCATAATAATTCATTCCCTGGGGGCTCCTAATTGCTTTAGTTTGCTTTACATTTTGGTGGTCCAGCTCCCCAATACCCTCAAGTACCCACAGGGAGAAATTTAACATGACAAGTTTTAACAACCACCTTCTCATTTTGAATGGTTTGCATATTATCACAAATCAAAACTAGAAAAGTCAAATAATCATATTTTTCTACCTTCTTTAAAAAAGGGTATAAGATTAGAGGAAAGAGGACTGGGTCTCTCTATCTTGCCCAGGCTGAAAGCATGGACCAGGTCCCAGTACTATTCAGCCTGGAAGCTTTGACCCACTCTATTTCCAGCCTGGGCCAATCCACCCCACCTTGGGCAGCCTGGTGGCTCCCCACTTTCAGGAAGTCACCATATTAGTGCCAGATTTAGTATGGACTCTCTATGGCCACTCAGCACTTCTGAGCTTACGCCATTCACCAGACTCAGCCTCCCCCAGTAGCAGAGATCAGAGGCATGTGTTACCATACTAGGCCATGCATTCTTCTTAAGAGAAGAGAAAAGTTACATTAAGAAATTATTTTTAAAGCTATAAATTTCAAAGTAAGACCAAAAGGGGCCTCAGTATAAATTCAGTAATATATGGAAAGCATTTTGCAAAATCTTACAGCCCAATTTATAAAAGAGCAATTACTAACATCCCTATTATCTTCTATTACTATATTTACAGTAATGAAATGACAGCAATGAAAATATTCATTTCATGACCCTAAAAGACCTCTGCATTAAAAAATTAAAATTTGTTAAGTATATATTTAGTGTTAAGAATATTTTATTATATCCTAACTCATTAAAACTGATAATTCATAAGTAGCTAATAAAAAAATTAACTTTTTATTGATCAGAATAGTCAATTAAGACTGCATTGATCAGTTCTGGATAGATGAAATTACTATACTAAATGATGAAGGCAATGATGATAATCAACTAGCATCTCTAAAATTGCATGAAAGATAAGAAAATATCTCATCTAATATCTAAAACATTGGAGAGGGAAATCTGCTAATACCATAGAACTCAACATCATCTCTAAGTAACGACTCACTGAAAACTAGAATAGATCAAACAGAAATTAACAATTTCACCAGACAGCAAGAAATATTGGAATAAAATTAAAAGATTGAAAAAAGTAGAAAATGTAAGGTAATTTCATAATCATTGGAATCCCTGAAAATCATGTGAAATAATTTTTTCTCAAAGCCTGAAAATTACATATTTCAAAAAATTATATATGAGAAATGTCCAGATCTACTAGAACCAGAGGACAAAATAAACCTGAAAGAATTGACTTATCCTTTAAGATACTCCAAACTCTGAAACCCTGAAAGAAATTTCAAAAGAAGTCCCAGGAATGCTGTGGCCAAAAATGCAGAGCTCCTACATAAAAAAACAAGCATCCAGAAAGAATCAATTCAAGAATCAAGGTATCAGAGTTAGGATCACACAAGACCTGGCAGTTTCTACTAAAAGTTTTAGGAGACCTAATGCAATCTTTCAAAAAACAGAAGATATAGGTTTATAACCAAGAATATCTTACACAGAAAAGCAGAGTATAATTGTAAGGTAGGGGAAGGAGTTGGGTGAGGCAGGGAGGGAATAGAAGACTTTGCAACATTTTTTGTAAAAAGAATAGAACTAATAATTTTGAAATTAAAACACAAGAGTCAAGAAAAATCTAGAAAATCAAATGTATTTGAATAACTGGAAGGAGCTAAATGTTGGTGCTAATTTGCTAACGAGTAGAAAAGAAACAAGCATCCTTAATGACATCAAGTGGCATTGAGGAAGTTAAATAATAAAAACACAAGCATATGGGGGAAAAAATGGAACACTGATTCACTGCTACTGGAGTTGTGAACTGATCCAAATATTCTGGAGAGCAATTTGGACCTATGCCCAAAGGGTAATCAAACTGTTCATCTCCTTTGATACAGCAATGCCACTACTAGGTCTGTATCCTAAAGAGATCATGCAAAAGGGAAAAGTACTCACATGTATAAAATATTTATAGTAAAATTTTTTATGGTGACAAAGATTTGGAAATTAAGGGGGTGCCCATCAATTTGGGAATGGTTGAATAAGTTGTATGAATGTAATGGAATACTATTGTTCTATAAGAAATGATGAGCAGATAGATTTCAGAAAAACCTGGACTTACATGAACTGAGTGAAGAAACAAGAGAAAGTTGTATACAGAAACAGCAATATTATATGATGATTAACTATGATAGACTTAGCACTTCTCAGCAATACAATGATCCAAGATAATTCCAAAAGACTCATAACAGAAAATGCTAACCACATCCAGAAAAAAAAAATAGGGAATCTGAATGCAGATCAAAGCATACTATTTTCACTTTTTTTGTTTTTTCTTTCTCGTTGTTTTTCTCTTTTGTTCTGATTGATTATTCTTTCATAACATGATTTAATGTAGAAATATGTTTAACATGATCGTTCATGTACAACCTATATCACATTGCTTGCTGTCTTGGGGAGGGGAGAGGGAACAGAAGGAGGGAGAAAAATTTGGAACTCAAAATTTTACAAAAATGAATATTGAAAACTATCTTTATGTGTAATTGGAAAAAAATAAAATATTATTTAGAAAAAAACCACAGTGGCTAAATTCTAAGAATTTTAAGAGCAAAAAAAAAATAACAGGAACACATCAATTTAAAAAGGAAGAATGAGGGGATATAACTTACTATTTCTCATAATTAGCATGTTAGAAGTATGTACAAAAATGGAAGAAAGGGTATGGAGGCAGAAAGTTCAATGGGGAAGAGAAAGAGGAGGAGAAAGAAGAAAGAAGAAAAGTTAGAGAAGAACAGATATAAGCAAAACAAACTTTCTGATTCTAAAAGGGGAATTAAAAGAAAAAAAGAAAAGAAAATAGAATCTAAGGAAATATCCATCAACAGGGAAATGGATAAGCAAATTTGTATATGAGCATAATGGAATATATTATTGTGCTACAAGAAAAAACAAAAAAGACATTTCTAGATATTAGGTTGTATAAACTGATACAGAGTGAAGAAGGCAGAGCAAGGAGAACAATTTATGCAAGGATAACAGCACTTTAAAGAAAAACTACTTTGAAAAGCTTAAGAATCAATGAAATGACCAACCATATCTCCAGAGGACATATGAAGTATATCACCTCCTGATAATAGAGGTAGGTGATAGACCAAAGGTGTAAAAAGAGACATACATTTTTGGGCATGGCCACTACGTGAACTTGTTATGCTCAACTCTGCTTATTTGTTAAAAGGATTTTTTTTTCTCAGTTCTTTAACTGGAAGAGGAAGGTGGGGCAGAAGAGGGATTAGCAATACTGATGATGATCCCCTTACCAAAAAAAGGTTCACTGAAACATTTTAAAAGCACAGAAGAAAACAAATAGATTGTTCACATGAAAGCACAGTCAAGCGGGACAATTTTGAAAATAGTATATGGAATTTATTATAAGCTTTTTTTTAAAAGTGGCATGAAATGAAAGATTCATGGTTTCCTGCAAACCTTTTTGTACTCCATTGCATATACAGAAATGCATTTTGTTGTTATTGTTGTTGCTTAAATTCAAATTTTAAGAGGGAAAAAATACTTATCTCTATGCTCCAAATAGTGGTATGCTATTTTAAGATTGTAGTAAGTGCTCAACTATTATTATGTAGAATGACCAGAGGGGAAGTTGTATCCAAACAGACTCATATGTCTTTGCCAAAAAGGACAACCTTTAATCAAGGAAATAAATTAGGCTATGACATCATGGAAGTATCTTCTATATCCAAATAATTTAACTGGATATACCCTTGTCTGTTCCAAATTATAGCTGAAGATGTAGATTATGGGTAATTCTTAAAAACACACGAAAGCTATGACATATATGAAGACAACTGCCCATCTTTTCAGTGGTTTCAAACATTGTGAGAGAGTTGTTAAAGTATTAGAAGTACAAACATATATATACTCATTTCAACTTAAATATGACTCAAATAGTCTTTCAATTGTTGGGAACCTTACTCATTAGCAAGTTATTCAAGGTGTGATGTATTTATGTAATGAGTCTAAGTGATTCATAGCAATTAAACATTAAAACTTCCCCCTTAAAGGTAAAGGTTTAAAAAAAAGTATCACCATGACAGAACACTGGCACTTTGCCTTTTCAAATATCAAGATTTTTCTCTCATCTTTTTAGGTTTTTGTGTCTGAGGTCAACAAAATATTTCTTCCTGCTAGTCTTGCCATGAGCCCACTAAACAGTCTAGTAGAAAGTGCAAGATTCTAATTCAGACTCCCCCTCTAGCTGAACAATTCTCTCACAAATCATTTTATTGCTCAGTTCCACCTATATATAATGAGGAAAAACAACACCTCCCCCACTTTCATCCCTGAAGAAAAATAGTGTGTGAAAACACTTAGAATAAGTGCAAGTAACTACAAGTACATTGTATTTTATTAAATTTCTTAGAACGCAGTCTGCTCAAAAGATCTCTCTCCGTGGCAGTAGGAGTAGGAATAGAAGCTGGGGAATTCAAGTTTCATAGACTGAGCTACGACCAGTCTACCAAAGCAAATCAAGGGTGGAGCTGTGGGTTTAGCTACCCTATTCTAAGCAAACACTACCACCAAACCTGTCTTACCACCTCCAGAGAATCACTGGCTGGCTGAAAAGCAAGCAAACAGCAGGTCTTTCTTTGAGGGGAAATCTGCTTTCAGCTGCTAGTACTGCTCTGACAAACAGGGAAAGAGAAATTGTCATTTTTGAGGTGAGAGAAAGAGAAAATAAAGGCCTCCAAGTTTTTGTTTGCTCTTCTGATGGATGCTTTTGTTCTCCTTTCAGTTTGGCCCAAGTTCCATTTAAGAACCTGTTGGCATATACTGCTCAATTGCATGAAGAGCAAGCCAGAGCCATAAAGGAATTTTTCTTAAACTCCCTTGGCCCCAACCCTCACTTAAGAGTTTACCACATAATCTACCAGACTTAAATCCCAAGCATGCTAAGAGCTCCTCAGAGACCACTTCATACCAAATGGGTGGGAAAATCAACAAAGCTACTCAGGAAACTAAGACAACAACCAATTCCTTTCATTTTCAGAGCTTGTTTTCAATTCCTTTTCTAATACTTGTGACAACAACAGGTTTAAAAACTCCAAAAGCATACCTTTGTTTTAACTATTTTTCCTTTTATTTTTAATTTATTGAATAAAACAAGTATTTTCATAACATAATACAATAAAAAGATGATTGCACATGAAACAGCAAATCTATTGTGCATAACTTGCTATTCCTATCAAATATACAACAAATTTATCATGTAAATTTCTTTTTTTTCTTTCCTCCCTCCACTAACTCCCCCCATCCAAGAGATGGCTACCATTAAATACAAATATGTATGCATATATGTGTGTGTACATATACATATTCATATGACGTTATTCTATACATACTTCTATTTATCAGTTCTTTCTCTGAATAGCATTCTTTACATCATTGCACTTCATAAAATACGTCACAAATCTAGTTTATCAAAGAGGGGCATATTTATCTTCCAATCTGCTTTAACCAGGAATTGTACACAATTCCAAACTGGGTGGCCTGCTATGCTTGCCTTATAGTCAGCTGAACAAGAAATTATTTTTCTAATACATACCAAATCATTTCAATATGTCAAAATGCATACATGTTTATAGAAGTTCCTTATTAACAGGTCTCACCAACAAGAAGTGCTTACATGATGAAACAATGAGGAATACATTTTAGGCAGCTATTATTCGCACCAGAAAAGAAAACAATATTTATCCTACAACTATCACAGAATTTGAGAGTTGGAACAGACTTAGGTGGCCATGTAGCGCAGAGGTGATACAGGATCACACACACGTTACTTGCAGTACTCCTAAATGCAGCATGAACCAGATTAAAATGTAATCAGGAAATAGTTAACAAAATAAATCAAAATACAATAAAAACATAAATAACATTTCATTTTTCAAACTAACTCAATATTCAGCCCCCAAAGACCCTTATGTACCAATTAGTAACCTGTTTCTATGTGAGACTGACATCACTGAGCTAGTCTAACCCCTGCAAAAAAGGAATTCCCACAAAATACCATACCCAGTCTCTGCTTGAAGACCTCCAAGGAGGGAGAATTCACCATATCCCAAAGCACTTTTATTCTACTTTTAAACAGCTCTACTTGCTGGAATTTTCCCAATATCAATCCTAAATTGACTTCTTTGTAATTTCTATCCAGTATTCCTAGTCCTCTTTGAAGCTAAATGTAACAACAACTCTAATCTTTCCTTCATATGACAGCCCTTCAAATATTTTAGGGAAAAAATGAGGAGCCTCAAGCATCTTTCTCTTAGTATGACTACTCTTCTACCTGTTTCCTTCATCTGCTTTTTAAGGGGCCCCCTCTCCCATACTCCTTAATGCTTGAGGGAAAGTATCTGATAAAGCTTCTTATATTTATTAGTTATGGACTTTGAGATGTTTTACCAGATGTTTGCATTTTTTAAAAAGGACCACAAAAGAAAAGCTAAATATCAACAAAAAGGAAGTCATCCCATATGGTACAATTTCAGCTATCAGACATCACATGTTTTGTAGAAAGGAGAGGACCTGAAACCCTCAATTTACATAACTTCTATTTCTGAGTCAAGGAGGCCCCAGGCACATCTTGTATGTATACAATCCTAGGCTGGAATCATTAAGGCTTTTTTGTTCTTATTTCAAATGTCTTTAGAAACAGGTTTGGATCACTTTGGTTTTGTTTTTAAGGAAAGAAAAGGGGAATAGCATTTTTGGAAGAAAGACTATCAAGTTCTGAGTTAGCCAAAACTTCAATTTGCCTGTAAAGTATTTATAGACTAAACTGATACTTAGATTTTATAAATTTCCAACATGATTCCATAAAAGCATGGAAATTTCCACTAAAAAATCCTAGCCCTGTTTTGAAATGAGTGGTCAGAATGGCATGTTAAGCTAAGCATCTTTTCAAAATGTGGTTCAACCACTGAATTATAGCAGACTGCTTGGTTAACTAACGTTGCATATTCAGCAAGTCATGTTAACAAAACATTGCACTAACAATATAACAATATTTGGGCATAAACATCAAGCCACATCATATTTCACAATATTTAGGGCCATACTTGAGTTACTTTTGCCAGTACTAGTGTTACTGTCTCTAATCTCAATCAACAAGAGTTTATTAAGATGCCAGGCGATGGGCTAGGTAGTTGGGACACAAAGACAGAAACATAATCAACACTGCCCCCAAGAAGCTTATATCATATGGGGGAAACACCATACACACATTTAACTATATACATACACATACATACATATACATATATGTGTGGTGTGTGTGTGTGTGTGTGTGTGTGTGTGTGTGATAGGCAAAGTCAATACAAGGTAATTGAAAAGATTACACCTAGCATTGTGGGGAGAGGCAGGGAGCAGGAAGGAATGGGAAAGGCCTCACATCAGAGGTGGCATTTGAGTTCAACTTGAAAGGAACTGAGGGCACATAAGAATTGGGACATAGAAGAAGTACATTCCAGGCAAGGGGGTCAGCCAGACCACTGAAATAAAAGATAATGATTTTAACTCAAAACTTCACAGTAGTCATTAGTTGACATTTTATCCCCTCAAAGGTTAAAAAAAAAACAGAATTGCTTATAAGTATCCAAAAAACACTGATTTAAATTACCCCTCCTTTCCTTCTCTTAGGAGATGTACTTTCTTTTAGGAAAAGCTAAAAAATTGTAAAATGGATAGACAGCAAGTTAAGAGTAACAGAGGGCCTAGAATAGCCACAAAATAATTAACTCAATTTTTTATTCAAGAACTGAATATCTATCTTAAAACATTGGGAATTCCAGAAACATCAAGCTGTGTTATATAGCAAGGCTTAACTGGTGGAAAAATGAAACTTAAAAGTCTATAATTTGAAAATAAAGGGGGGAAAATGGCCCACTTCCCTATAACCTCACCAATATTTGGCTCCATCTTCAGCTCCTATTTTTGTCAAACCACAATAATTGACAAGTGAAACACAGAACGTAACAAAGGGATAAGTTGCTCCAGGGCTGGCAATGGGTTACTTGCCAAGTTTCAGCAAGAAAGAAAACCGAACTAATTCCTGAAACCTATTAGAAACAGCTAAGCTCACCTATGATGACACTATCCAAAACATTTACATATTTAAAGTAATAAATCTATCCAGTTCCCAATTTATGAATGGATTATATGCCAAAGGTTTATTTCTGCCTTGGTTAACTGAAATTTATTGTTCCCCACAGAAACAACATTAAACACAGTAGTTGGATTTCTTGACCCAACCTACAAAACCTATTTAACTCAAACTATACCTGACATGTTAGTACTAAACTAAAAATATAGCCACTGTATACAACAACGTTTCAATGGATCGATCAATGCAATCAAGGATGCAACTATCATAACTTCCCCAGAACTGGCCCAAATTCCTCCTTTCACTTTTATCAACCTCCTGAGCAACAGGGAATCCCTCAGCTACAAAATGTGAATACCATGCTGCGATGTCCTCAGCTTACAGTTTGAGAAAGCAAGCAATATGGCTTCACAGGCTTCAAAATGAGGAACTTCTTGGGTAGTGAGGGCGATATCTTCTACTTATCAACTCCAGTTTTCTTTTTGACTCACCTCCTTCCTCCAGAACTGTTCTTTCCCCTGGCCCTTTGTAGTAAAGAATTAGAGTTGCACAACTTCTCAGCAATTCAATTCAATAAACATTTATTTTGACCCCTAAGCTCTAGGCTCCCTCTTCAGGCACTGGGTATAAAAAAGATAGGGGGAGAAAGGCTGTCTCTGATCAAAAACTTACAATTCAGCACAAGATAAGACACAAATGCAAATAACTAGCAGTTAAAATTTTATAAAGTACATAGAAGTGAAACAAAGTGGCCTGGGAGAAGGAAGGGAAGGATTACTTTCAAATAAAGGGTAGGGAGAAAGAGTATCAATAAAGAGTTCATGGAGAGGATGGATAGTACTTGAGCTGGACTTTAAAGGAAAAAGGGAATTTCAATAGATAAAGTGGACAAATATTTTATCAATAGATAAACTTCCTCTAGAATTCATTCCAGGTTAGAAGGGAACAGGGAAAGAGGAAAAGAAGACATGACAAAAGAAAAGTTTTTGAAAGGTTATAAGGGTGGATCGTAGGCTGTTAATAAAGCAAGCACAGAGTCACTTTGAGTTTCTTGAAGGTTTCTAGTTCTACTTAGAAAAGGGAAAGATGAGGAATGAAAAAAAGGCTCCTTCCTATACCTATGACAGAACAGCAGGAAGTAAGCATGCTTTACCTTTAATAACACGGAATGGACATTGCCTATTCCGTCTATCCGAAACTTTGCTTCCATACTGGTTACAGCGATTATGGATGTTGTTCTTTTTGCTTCTGCTTTTTTTTCAACATCACATCACTTCATCTAAGCCTTCCCTTGCTTCTCTAAATTATTCATTTTTATCATTATTTGCAACAAAATTACATTCCCTTGCCTTCATATATCACAATTTCTTCAGCCATACCACAGTCATTAGGCAAATATTTCTCTAGCTTTGTTGCTATTATAAACAGTGTTGTGAATATCTTCATATATATTGGTCCTTTCTGTCACAAACTTCCTTCAAATATATATATACCCAGTAGTGAGACCTCTAGGTCAAGGGGAATAAATACTTCAGTAGCTTGTTTTACATGTATTCTAAACTGCTTTCCAACATGACAGGACCCATTCAGCAGTGAATCAGCTGGCCTCTCTTCCCATAACCCTTCCAACACTGGCTTTTTCCATTATTTAGCATCTTTGTAAATATGATGGGAGAAAAATGATACCTTGAAGTTGTTCAAATTTGCATTTTTCTGATTACTTGTGATTTTCAACACTTCAAATGATCTTTCATGGTTTTCACCTCTTCTTTTGAAAATCCTTTTTAACCATTTATCTGATGAAACAGTTTTTCCATACTCTTTAAGAATCAAGTATTCCAGTCTACTGACTAGAAAAATAGATAGAGAAATTAAAGTCTCAATTTATATTATGAAAATAAGAAACAAGGAAGATATTCCAACAACATAAAATAAAGTCCTTAGGGTCATGAACAAGTAAATTGATTTAAATAAAATTCAAGAAACAAGTAATTAAAATGCTTTCTTGTCTATAATCATGAGTCCAGAAAACTAACCAAGTGATGTTTTTTAGAAACATTCTTACAAGGACAAACAAGTCTCAGCAATTCTTTGCTTATCTTTTCCAGTAAGTTGCAATGATAGTCATCACTGTGGGAAATGTCATTCACTTAGGGAGATAGTATATGTCTATTATAGAGCAGAGCTACTGATCTGTATTTAAGACCTTCAAATTGATGGTTAAAACCCTGTAGAAATGATATACTATGCCACCCAGTAGGAGTTCTATAATAAATTGTATTTAAACTCTTAAATAGCATCAGGATGCAATGTTACTAAAGTATTTCTGAAAGTCATCTTAATATTTCTATTTCAAGACAATATAATAGTTGCCCACTACTCAACTTTTTCCCAATTCAAAAGCATATTTGCTTCAATAAATGTTTGTAGAATGATTCCTTCAAAAATCAAAAAGTTGCAATATAGTTCATCGTATGTCAGTCATTATGCATTTATTAAGTGCCTACTATCTGACAGGCACTGTGGTAAGTGTATCACTTCTAGGTAGAAAGTGAGCTAAATATCTTTCTCTATTTTCTTATACTATCTGAAATTATCACATTTAAAATTATTCATACGTCCTCAAACCCTTGTCATAGTCAGAAAAATCTTTATAGAATGAACAATTTCTATCTTCCAAATTTCTGACACTATTTGGAATTTCAAACACCTACCTGAGCCATTTTTTTAAAAAAGAGATATTTCAGTGCTTAATATGTAAAAAAAAAAAAAACAACCCTCTTCCTTGTCATTTTTTGTTTTCATACCTATCTTTCTAATGCCAATCAGATGACTTTACTATTTCTGGACAATCTCCTAATGCCAGTCTTCCCTAGGTTGAGCTACTTTTCCTGCTCTCCTGACAAGACATTTAGATGCACTGTCATACTGGTTACCTTTATTTCTCCCTATTATGACCGTTCTCAAAAAATGTTTACATTTAAAGCTTTTATGAAACTATTCTATCAGAAGATCTCTGAAGGTAAAGAAAAGGTACCACCTGGAGCCATGACTAAGGGAACTTGAGTTACCTTCATTCTGTTCACTAGAAAATTGTTTGAAGGACTCCATCAACAACAGAATCTAAGTATCTCTGTCCTTGTACTATGTACAGGTGTCAAATATCTGCTGTGATATTTTTCTGCGAGCCCTAACATTTATCCCAGCTCACTTATCTAGAAATCAGCACATATTACCTTCCACAAATCTCACCCATTCCTTTATATGGTTTGTTCTCTAAGAATTAAAATACCCACATAGAGGCAGCCAGGTGGTACAATGGAGAGAACCCTGGGCCTGGGGTCAGGAAGACATTACAAATTAGTTTGTAATATTTACTAGCTATGTGAACCTGGGCAAGTCACTTAATCTCTGTTTGCCTCAATTACCTCAACTATAAAGATATAAAAAATAAAATAAAGATGATAATAATAGTACCTACATCCCAGGGTTGTGGTAAAAATTAAAATGAGATATTTGTAAAGTGCTTGGCACGATGCCTGACATATAGTAGGCCCTTAATAAACATCTGATTCCTTCCTTTCATCTGTAATAGAACAAATGTTTCAAAAATGGATCATTGTAAAAGACAAAAAAAAGATAGTATTCTTGTCTATGTGAAATCTTGTAATCCAGTAGTTCATAAACTTATAGAAACTTGAGCTAGATGACCACAGAGATAACTTAGTCCAAATCCCTGATTTTTGCTTTTTTTGGGGGGGAAGGCAATTGGGTTAAGTGACTTGCCCAAAGTCATGCGGCTAGTGTGTCAAGTGTCTGAGGCCAGATTTGAACTCAGGTCCTCCTGACTCCAGGGCCAGTGTTCTATTTACTGCACCACCTAGCCATCCCCAAATCCCTGATTTTTACAGATGAAGCAATTGAGGAGCAAATGACTTGTCCCAAGTTCCATGGGTAGAATAAGCCAAGATTTGAACCCAAGTCTCCAACTCCAGATCCATTGTACTTTATTAATATTCCATTTTCAGAATGGAAGGGATGAGACACGTTGCTTATACTAACTAGCAGCTACCTGATGGACCTTATCAAAAGGCTGGCTGCCTTCAAAAGATTGTTTACATCAACAAGGAAAGGAAACTGCTATCAATCAATCAACAAGATTTGAGCTCCCACAGAAAGAAGCAGTGGAAAGTCGTTCAGAGGCAAAGGTCTAGAGATAGTAAATAGTGAGCTCAAGCTAAGCACAGTCACCAAGGCAACATTTTACTAAGCAGTGGGTGAAGAGAGTAGATGAGGGAAGATCTCCATAGGGTTTCCACTGCCAGCTGGTTTGGCACATTGGAACTAGTGCGATGTAAGGAGTACAGGTGATCCAAACTACAATCTGATTGTATACCTGAAACAGTGGGAAAGGCCAGCAAATGACTGTCTGGGCTTCATCAAGAAATTAGACCTGATGATCTCTCAGGTTTCCTCCTGATTTAAAATTCTGTAATTGTGTATTCATCAGGGCAGGACAAAGAACAAATCCCAGTTCTTGTTCTCTGACACCACCTGCTGAAACATCTCAGGTATAACAGCAAAGCTTGTTATGTCACACTAAAGCTTGCAAGGACTCTGAGTTCCATCATAATTTCTTTAAGGCCAGAACAAGGTGTGCCTGAAACACAGTAGAATCGTGTTCTGTGTTCTTATACCTAGTGCCATAGTTTCAGAATGTCACATATATTAAATTATGTCCATTAAAAAAACCAACAACAGGAAATAGTTATTATATACCTTATCACCTAGTTATTAGTATAATTCCTGAGGACTAGCATAATGATACTGATGATAACAATGATCTTATTAATGGTAATCATAATAACAGCTCACTTTTGTAGTCCTTTAACATTTACAAAGTAATTTACTCATGTTATCTTATGTGGTCCTCACAAGAAGTTTTGTGAAGTAGAGATTATAGGTATTACTGTTTCCATTTTACAGATGAGGAAAATGAGATTGAAAGAGCTTGACTCAACAATCATCACACAGGTCATAAGTATTTGAACCAAGGCCTTTCATGACTCCAGATCCAGGTCTTACCACTTTCACCAATGTGCCGTACATATAACATAGTGAAGAAACTGCCATACTGCCTTTGGTATGTCTTTGCAGATTTTGCAGGAAATTTTAGGTCAAAATCAAATTATTGTCTCATTTAAGTCTATCATTTCTTAGCTGCAATTTTTATTACAGAATTTGCTTCAATATAATAAAGAAATTTCCTAACACATACATCATAAGGTTGCAGAAACCATTTAAACATATGTAGATCTCAATTTGTACATCAGTAAAATGAAAGAATTGGATTTGAAATGATCTCTGAAGTTCCCATCAGCTATAATTCTACATCCACCAATTAGAATGCAGACTCATAGACTCGTTCTATTATAAAAGACCTCAGAAGTCATTTAGTCCATGCCTTATCCAAAACATAAATCCTCTTCTCCACCACAGCATTACCAACACAAAGCCATCCAGCCTCTGATTCAACATGTCCAGTGAAACAGAGAACTTGTTAACCTCACAAGGCAGACCATTTTATCTTCAAGTAACTCTAATCACTGAGAAACATTGCCTTGTATGTAGCCAAAATTTGCCTCCCTGTAACTTCCCCCCATTGTTCTTAATACTGCTTTGTTGAGCCAAATCAAATAACTTTAACCCCTTTTCCATAGACGGATCTTCATAAATTTGAAAACAGATATAAGGTCTATCAATTAAGTTCTCTTTTTTCAAGAGGAAACATCCTCAACTCCTTCAACCACTGATATAACTGCAAGTTGCCCTCAGCTGGATATGTTCCAGTTTGTCAAAGACCTTAAACCATGCTGCTCAGAATTTAACATAATTCTCAAGATGTGGTCTGGCCAGTGCAGCAGACAAGAGGGTTGTCACATTTGTTTGTCTGGACACTATACTGTTATGATAGAACAATCTAAAAATCCCCTTAGGGTTTTTTCTGGAACAGCCACATTGCATTATTTGTAGCACCCTAAAATTTTTCATTTGAGCTGCTTTTGAGCTACATGTAACCCACCTCTCTACTTGCACAATTAATTGATGGTTTAAATCCTAAGTCTACTATTATATTTTATCCTTTTAGATTCTGCTTTTTGATCCAAACTTTCTAGATTTTTTTGGATCCCAGACTTTTATACTACATTCTAACTCTTTTCCCATCTTCATTTCATCATCTCATCTTTAATAAGCATGGCATTAATGTGTTTACCCATGGCAAAAGGTAAGCAACAAGCAGTTATTAAGCACTTACTGTGTGCAGGGTATTGTGCTAAATTGTCCATCCTTCATTTTCAAAGAGGACCGACGATATTGGAGGGTGATGACTTGTGCATGAATTAGATTTAAGGGTGGCAGAGTTGCAACAAGTCATCAAAGTTCAATGGCAAGATAAAAGTCATGACTGGCAATGGATCTTGAATGTCTGACCAATGGCCACTGGAAGAAATTGTTCTCATCAACCCATTCCAATGGGGGCTGTCTTCACATGCTTGGGGTAGACATCCCCCTAACTCACCAATGGGTTTGAGGCCTGTCAGTTACCCTTAACCTGGTTTAGCCCATCTGCTGAAATGGTTCTTACCAAGGTGTGGTCACTAAGCATGCTACAGCTTCTTGAAGCCTCAGGTGAGAGTTGGGTATGTGGGGACTATGTTCAGGGAGGACTAGTACCTCTGGTGTGAGTCTTTGCTGAGCCCTTTAGACTCTGCATCCACTTGGGATGTCCACTTTTCAATCTTTCTATATAATACCACTTTGTCTATGTCACAGTCTTCCTGCTCTCTACAGGATTGAGTCTAAACTCCAAAAATTGTATATAAGACTTTCCATAACATGTTTCCAGATTACCTATCTACCCATATCTCTAAATATTACTTTACCAGAACCCACAACTCTAAGCAAATCAGTAAATCAATCAATAAAAAGGCAATAGTAAGCACTTATATATCAGGTACCATGCTAGGCACTGGCCATACAAATATAAAGGACAAAACAATGTTTCTCTTAAGGAATTTATATTATAATAGAGAGAAAATATAATATAAATAGAGAGAATAAATATACATAGAAAGAGAGAAATCACTAGCAGTTGGGGCATCAAGAAAGACAACATGTAAAACAGAGTGCCTATTAAATATGTTTATAATGATTTCATGTAAATTTCTTTAAATTTCCTTTTTTTCCTTCCTTCCCCTACCCCAGATATGGCTACCATGAGACACAAATATGTGTATCTATGTGTGTATGTAACGTATACGTGTGTGTGTGTGTGTGTGTGTATACACACACACACAAATAGGCAACATCTTCTTTTCTGGATGCATCTCTTTCTACATCTTTTGAAGTTGATTTGGGTATTTATAATAGCCAAAACAACTTACTCACTCAAAGTCATTCTTAATGCAAAAATGCTATTACTGTTTACAGTGTTCTCTTGGTTCTGCTTATCTCCCTCTTCACTATCTCATGCAGGTCTATCCATGTTTTTCTAAAATCACTGAACTCAATATTTCCTATAGCACAATACTGTTCTATCACAACGATACACTACAACTTGTTCAGTCATCCCCCAATTGATGGGCATCCCTGCAATCCCCAGTTCTTTGCCACCACAAATGCTTGTCTTATTTTATAAATTAAAAAATAGATAAATAATTTTTTTAAAACCCTAGTGCCTGCTCTGCACCTTGAATGGAGAGAGGGCTTCTGTGAGGTGCAAGTTCAGAGGGACAGGATGGGGAGTGAATTGGAAAGATGAGCAGTACAAAGGCACAGAGAGTGGAGGTAGAAGGCCATGTGTGAAGGACAAAGAAAAGACTCCTTTGGCTAGATCTGCATCTTCAAAGACGCCTCACATTTTTCCTGATTCTAGGACTTCATTCATATTGCTTTCCTACTAAATCCTCCCAACTTCATTTGAGGTGCCTACCTATCCAAAAACTTATTGTTCTTCAAAGCCCATTCCCAAAACATCTCTTTGAAGTGGGATCTTTCCTTTTCAGATCCCAAAGCACTTACTGTCTGAACAATTTAGCATTCACTCAAACATGACTACCTTGTATTGTAGTTGTTGACATGCATCATCCCTTCTCAACTTGATTTTGCTCCTAAAGAGCATGGATATTGTCTTTTTTATTAAACCCTGCACCCACTGCTAATCAAACTCTTGGCAAAGCACTAGCATCACAGATGCTCAATAAATATTTGGTTTTGGTTGAAGTGAGATATTTTTAAGCCATTTTGAGAGGGTAGAAAGATGACTAACAGTAGAGCTGAAATGCAATCAATAATGGGCACAGAGCTCAGCTTGAATAACAGTTCCAAAGTAAAAGGAGGAGGTAGATAAACAAGAAAAAGAATGAAAACAAGGGTTTACTTGACTAGAAAATAAGTAAAAGAGGGAAAGGTGATATAGTGTCCAAAGATCCAGAAGACACATTCATGCAAAGGGTAAAGATGATGACACATAAGGGCAAACAAAAAGGTCTGCCTTGCCAGCAATGATCCCCAGGGCACAATCTGGAAAACACCCACAGACCACACGCATGGCAAACACTCTAGAAAAAGGAGAATGTATGAACCTCTGACAGATATGTTACTGAACTTTACTTGCTTCCTCCCATTGAGGACAACAAATATCACTTTTATCAGCCATCCCAGAGCAGTGGCAGGATTGAGGAGAGAGATGAACTGGAGTTTGAAGACAATGATTCATTGCAGATAGCAATGAGGACAGTGGAAAGCTCCATGAAATAATTATCAACCAGCCTGTAGGTGTACCAGATGGCCACCACGGACAATGGCAAGCCACAAAGATGATATGAAATGTTGATGACTTTCTTAATGGCCACACAATGAAAGCCTGTAATTTCGGAAACAAGTTAATAATAGAACAAAGGTGAGTATGATATAAAAGAGTCAAAAACTGCTGCCTTTATTTACTCATCTGTATTTGCACTGCTCCTAGCAACAATCCACCCACGTGGGTGTTGTTAATAAGTGCTTTTGATTATGACAATGATCAACTTGTGCCACGTAAGACTAATAATAATGGTGATGCCTTGAGCACAAAGCTGATATACTAGAATGTGGTACAGCCAATGATGAATGACTTGTTCAGTGACTCCCATGTTAAAGCTATACTTTTAGCCAAATGCATTGCATGTGCAGATACATCACCATCCAACAGTCAAGTTGCAGACTCTAGCAGTTCACATTTCTTTCACAGCTGCTATGGCAAGATTTTGCTACATACAAAACAGGACACACAAATCCTCAAAACATCCCTTCAGCAGATTCTATGTCAATTTTCCAGATGTTTAAAGTGTTCCTAACTTTGAGTTTCAGACTTCTTTTTGGAGTACCTTTAAAAAAAAATCTTTCATCATACCACTCATTGCAAACTACACTGCTGCAATACAAAAGTGTTTTAAATAATTTTTATTGATGTTTCTGTTTATTAAATCAGCATAGTATCCCATATACCCCTCCCCTTTCTGTCCCAAGAACCAGCCTATATGACAAAGAGTAGTTTTTTTAAAAGCAATCAGGGTTAAGTAACTTTCTCAAGGTTGTTTTTGGGTGTGGTGCTAAGTATCTGAGCCCAGATTCGATCCCAGGTCATCCCTACTCTAGGGCCAGTGCTCTTACTCACTGTGCTACCTGGCCACCCCTAAAGAGTAGTTTTTAATGAATTTTATAGTACATGCCAATTTTTCTAAGTCTAACAGAACATATACATATATATAAAATCTTGTGTAATCTTCCAAGCCAGAAGCAATCTATTCTTTCACTGAACTACCAAACCCCTTGTAAGACAAGGTAGATTATGAAAGTACAACAATGGAAGTAGGGATTTATCTCCTCAACAACTCAATGAGGATATTTATCATGTCTTAATCTTCTTCAGATTATCACAATCCCTAATACATGCACATAGAGTAGGGGCACTTAACTTGGCTATGTTAATACAAATCTTGCATTTTTCTACTTCAAAAAACTAAACAGAAGAAATATCCTGTACTTTATCAGTTGATATACACACCCATATGGTTATGAGAAAGTTTAACACTACAACATTACATCAATTCTTTTATATATGCCACAATGTTCCTATTATATATTGATAATTCCTAGAGAAAGAAGGGAGGAAGGAAGGAAAGAAGGAAGGAAGGAAGGAAGGAAGGAAGGAAGGAAGG
>NW_027187324.1:11918125-11970281 GCF_028583685.1 Petaurus breviceps papuanus | reverse complement strand
AGGAAGGAAGGAAGGAAGGAAGGAAGGAAGGAAGGAAGGAAGGAGGGAGGGAAGGCAGGGAGGGAGGGAGGGAGGGAGGGAGGGAGGAAGGGAGGGAGGGAGGGAAAAATCTCTTTGGCTCCTTATATATTCCTTACAGAAAATAACTCAGCTGGCCTTATCTACATAACCCATGAATTTATATATGCTAAAATCATATCAGTCTTAATTATAATTTTAAATAAATTTTTATTTATGAATGCAAAAAGTGGATAATCTCTATCTCTCCCCATCCTTTCCTACCCACTCCCCATCTGCCAAGTGAAATAATTAGACTGATTCTGTTCCTTTTTCAGTTGATCCTATTTACAGTTAATTGAATTTGTTCTGTAATTGCCTAAGAACCTTAGTTCAGAATTCCACTGGCCCATAATCAGTTAAGTTTAGAAATCCAGTTGTCTTGCTAATCACTGTTGTCAAGGAAATCTGTTATCCTTGAAGAATGTAGGTGGACACCAGGGAATGTGGTCTAGTATCTTTACACCACTAAGCTATCCTTCAAGGATGTCAGGTTTGTTATCCAAAGAAATCTGGTTTGCTATCTCTGTCCCTGAAGATTGCAGTTCACCTCAAACAATGAACATTTCCTAGACACAAGAGGGAAGAATGGGATTGCTGCTAGTCCCTCATTCCCAATTTCAAGCCAATCATGTTGTCTCCCATGCCTCAACTCTATAGCCAATCATATTGATTTCTCCACTCATGATGTTGAGCTCTTTTAATCAATCATAACTGGTCAGCACCTACGACATCCTGTTTTTTGTTCTATACTATAAAAGAAAGCTGGCCCCCCTCATTCAGGGTCTTAGTTTTGCTGAAGAAGCTGAGATCCTATTTGTTGGTAAATTTGTGCTTTACCAGTAAATTGATTCTGCTCTGAACTTTGTGCCTTAATCTACTTAAATTTTAACTGTTACCACAAGAGAGTCAAGACAATTCAGGACCAACCAAGTCTTTCTCTGGAGGGATGGGAGAGGGTGATCTCGCCCCTCTGAATCGTTATTCTAACTGTCCTGTATTCTACCCAACCCCAGCAGCATGATGGCTAAGAACACATGGCAGCTAAAGTACATGTTCTGCATAGGCAAATCTGAGCACAGGCTTGCCTTTGGTTTTGGTCATAAGTGACCCTGAAATAGATCTTTCCAACAATTTATCATGTCTTAGTCTTCTTTGGATTATCACAGTCCCTAATACACTAACATGTACACAGAGTAGGGACCTAACTTGGCTAATTTAATACAAATGCTGAATTTTTCTACTCAAAAAAAAAAAAACTAAACAAAAGAAACGTCCTGACTCCAGGACCAGTACTCTATCCACTGCACCACCTGGCTGCCCTTGTTTTTCTTAGCTAAATTTATTTGCTGGGGTGGGGAGAGCAAAGGAGAATTGGGGAGGAGGGAATTGGGAGAATAGAGCAGTAACATAATTTCTATGTCGTCCTGGCCAGGCTACATTCTTTCCACACTAATACACTCACTCATGTTCCTCCAGATTTTTACATTCTGAGAAGAGAAGCAAATATTCATTCATCCCAACAGTACCTACTACATATATATATATATGTATATATAGCACTATCTTAGAAACTGTGGGGCACAGAGGAGAAATCATCATACTCACTGCCAATGCTTAAAAACTATTTAAAATATACTAAGGAAGAAGACTCCTCCCAAATAAGAGTCTCATTTCTGAGGTCTCCTTCCTAATCTTTCAGCTCCTTTAATAAATCATCTCCAACAGTTTTGCTACTTGGTCTGTTATTTTGAGCGTACTCTTTTGTGCTACACAGAGGTCTCTTTCTCAACTCTACACATACGATCCTATAAGTACTGTATGAACCCCTTAATCTCCTTTATTATCCTTCCCTCTATACTGTATTCAATGCTTCTTGTCATTTTTGGAAGGCTACCTAAATTTTGTTGCCATAATTCCCCTGCCTTATCATCTTAACTTATTTCATATATGTAATTTTATCATGTTCTACTTCCTACTTTCCTTCCAAAATACCTAGACTATAACTGGGTTTTTTTATAATATCACCTTCTTCAGATTGGCAGGGGAGTCATCAGCACAGGTATTATAGAACTACTCATTATATCTAAGAATACTGGTTCTTTGTGAAACCATTTTGATATAAACAATGAACAGAGTCCTATGACACTTTCCATAATGCAAATACAAATAAAACTTATGCACAGTCAGCAGCTTCCTCTTTTTTAACATAGCCTAAAAGTCAATCATGAGACAGAGAAGATTAAAATGTATTGCCAAACTTTCATCTTTTAATAAGCATCTTTCTTTAGCATTCTTTTGAAGGCAAGAGATATGGACTAGAATTTCAGTTTCCTTCCACTATACACATATATGAGTCAACTCTAGCCAGAGGGGTAAAGAACCCTCAAATATGTGGCATGTCAATTCCATCTCAAATGGCCAACAAGGTTCATGGAAACTATAAACCCAGGTTACTTCAAGTTCATGTCTGCCTACACAAGATGTTTACTGAATCTCTGCTATGTGAAAAGAAACAAATGCAAATTCTGTTCAAAATCAAAGTTGACAGTGAAGCAACTAGAACTCAAAAGGGCAAAAAATTTTCTATTAATTTATTTAATTAATTACCTATTAATTACCTATTAATTACCTGAACAGCTTATAACTTTTCCCATTAATCTACCTTTCTACACTATATGTATAAATGGTTATTCCCACCCCACAACCACCTACATACATGGAAGGTAGAGGAATGAGTGTTCAGTAAATAAAAGACAGACCAAGCCTGTGACAGGCATATGGTATAGGAGCTAGACACATTCATAGATATAAAGTATTAGAATATTAGGTAACATTCTATATTTTCAAATATATTACAGAATTCCACAAGAAGAATAAATATCCATGCACAAAGTGGAGATATCATGAGCCTTCAGGTACCATCTGATTTGGGGGGAATCAGGAAAAGAAAACAGAAAGATCTATGTTCTAGAGAAAATCCCATGGGCAAGTCAAAAATAACTAATTATATATTGTCCCAAACCTAAAGTAACCAAGGAGAAGCCTTACTTACACAGAGAAGAGGAAATTCAAATTCAAAAAGTCCCTTTCACTTGGGGATAATGACCTTCTGTTTTGGTAAAACTTAAAACACTACATAAATGTGACTTTGTATTATTTATATCCAATGACCAACTTATATACTTGGGAAGAGGGAAGTTCCAAATAAAATTATCTCATTTAATAGTTATTTTAAGCAACCTATTCAAGATATGTCAACAGAAAAGACTGAATACATATTATTCCTCTCCAGAGACAGCTTTCTAAAAGATTAGAGAACTGTAACAAGAAAATATCGTTAACAGACCTGATTAAAAGGGTATCTGAAATTTTGAGGCAGGGAAAAGAGGAAGGATAGGATACAAAGATACCTACCCCCATCAAATTTATGTTGTATGTCTGATTATAAATTCTTCTTCACTACAGGAGGAAAAAAAGAACAAAATCACAGAAATGTAGAGCTAGCTCAAAGGGACTTTTTTTTTAATCATCTAAATCAACTGTCCCATTGCACAGATAAAGAAACTTAATCCCAGAGAGGTTCTGACTTACCCAAATTCACTCAATTAGTCAGTAGCAGAGCTGACACTAGAACCCAGGTCTCCTGACTTTCAGGCCAAACTCTTTTCACCATATCATATAAATGTACAAGTGTCGGAGATGTAGGATCAGCAAGAGCACGGTAGAGACTATGAAAGACTAGAAATCTCAAGCAACAGAGATTATGGAATTATATAGACAAGGGTGAAGAATAAAAATTGTCAGGGGCTGGGGATCAGAAATATTATTTTATCAAAGAAAGGAAAGTTACAGTAGACAAACCCCAAAATAGTACATTGGCTGACCAAACACTAGTCTGGTTTTTCTTCTTAAAGGCTTTGAAAGTAGAAAGGAGCTACCTGGGAAATTCATATAGGCATGGGAAAAGGACCAAAGAATCCAGCAAAGGATGTATCAGAGGATTCCACTGGATAAAGAGAACTTTGTATGTTTTGCATAATAGAAACCTGAAATGGAAGGGTCATATCTAAAGCCTAGCACAAAGAATGGGGCCATCTTGAGGACAGAAGAAAGGCTGATCACTTTGGTTAAGCAATGAAAGTGGAACCTGTGTTCTAGTAAACAGGCTAAGTAAATACAGTTTCAACCTCAGGAGTTATTCAGACCATAATAAACTAGTAGGAACCCAAAATGGCTGCGCATTTGTTGCACAGATGACCCACTAGTGAAAGGCAGAAAAGGAGAGTAAAAGTCAAGGCAAGGTCATCTTCAGAGAAACACCCCACTACTTGTATGCAGGAACAGGGACACACACACACACACACACACACACACACACACACATGCTTCCCTCAGGGAAGAGGAAACAAATCATCAGAACTAAATTAGAAGGAACATTGTGTTTAGGAGTGACAAAGATTGTTTTGTCACATGGAGAACAAAAGAGCTAAGGTCCACAGAGACAAAGAATATCCATGTTAATCCCTAACCATCCAAGTTAGAATATTGCACAGTCTCAAAGCTGGAAAAGACCTCAGAATTTATCAACTTTAAGCAGTACCTGAAAAGGAATTCTGGCCTATAGCATTCCTGACAAATGGTCATACAACCTCCATGGGAAGGTCTACAATATAGGGAACTCTGTTTCCTGAGGCAGTTCAGGCCACTTTTAGACAGCTCAAATTTTGGGAAATTTTTCATTATATTGAGCTGAAACCTTTTGTCCCCTAAATCCTGCCCAATATTCCCAGTACATACTGTCCACTACTGCCAAGGAAAACAAGACCCAATTCCTCTTCCATATGACAGCCCTTCAAATACTTGAATATAGCTAGCATGACCCCCAGAAATCTTTTCTTCTCCAGGCTAAACATCTGCAGTTCTTTCAGCCTATCATTATATTCTACTTAAATGTCACCTTTTCCCTATCCTATACTTGGATTTCTTTTAAGAAAGCATAAAATTTTGCATTTGTCTCTATTAAACTTTACTAGTTTTGTCCCAACATCCTAGCCTGGCAAGATCTTTTGGGGTCATAATTCTTTCTTTCAACATGTTAGCTATCCCTTCCAGTTTCATACCATGTGAAGATTTCATAATTTTTTAAATCACTGATTTCAAATGTTGAGCAGAACAAGTGTAAAGGAAACAGCCTTGTGACCCTCCATTAAAAATATCCATTCAGACTAACATCTACTGGACTCAAAGAATTGGTGATGATTTAACTCATTCCAAATTGACTTAACTATACTATCATCTACTCATGTCTTCTACAAGGATATTAATAGAGCTTTGTTAAATATCCAGTAGAAACCCAAGCACTCTATCCTCTAGTTTACCACACTGATAACTCCAACAAAAAAGAAAGGTGAATCTAACATGATTTCTCCTTGATGAACCTAAGCTGGCTCATAGTTTGACTTTTAAAGTCCTTTTTTATCTGTTAACTTCCTGTGTTTTGTTGGAGTTTTTTTTTTAGAGATAATTTAATACATGGGTACTAAATTATAATTCTTGCCAAAATTCTAAAATGTATTTTTACTTTCTTTTAAATTTAATAAATTTGTTTCCTTTTAGTTTG
Organism: Petaurus breviceps papuanus; assembly: GCF_028583685.1. Lineage (NCBI taxonomy): Eukaryota > Metazoa > Chordata > Mammalia > Diprotodontia > Petauridae > Petaurus > Petaurus breviceps. The sequence continues at coordinate 11,964,601 of NW_027187324.1, read as the reverse complement.
CAACATTCAGTTCCACAAGCTTTTGAATTTCAAATTTTCTCCCCCTCCTCCTCCTTCCCCCCCATGGCAGCATGCAATCAAATATAGGATCTACAAATACCTTCACATTAAACATTAGTTAAGTTGTAAAGAAGGATTATAACCAATGGAACGAACAAGAAAAAAAGAGAGCGAGTAGTTTGCTTCAATCTGCATTCTGACACTGTAATTCTTTCTCTGAATGTGGCTATCTCTTTCCATCATGAGTCTTTTGGAGTTGTCTTATAGCCTTGCATTGCTGAGAAGAGCCCAGTCTATCAAAGTTAGTTATCACAGATAGGACATGTGTGTAATTGTGCACAATTAACTTCCTGTTTTTACTGTCTTTTTATACTTCATGCCCCTGCACTCTATAATCCAACTAAAATGGACTTTTGGCTGTTTGTCACATAGGACACTCTAACTTCTGACCCCTTGCTTTTTAAATAATCTCATTCCATGCTTAGAATACTCTCTCTCATCACTTCTACCTATTGTTTTTGCTGGTTTCCCTCAAAATCGCTCATATCCTATCTTCTACAGGAGGCCTGTCCTCCCCCCTCAACCTTTCCCAGTACCTTTCCTCTGAAATTACCTTCCACCTACTTTCTATGTATAGCTTACATGTAAATAGTTGTTTGCATGTTATCGCCCCAATTGGAATGTAAACTCTTTGAGAACAGGAACCATGTTCTCCCTTTTCTTTTTATCTCCAGAACTTAGCATAGTATCTAACACATGATAGCGCTGGTAAATAAACGCTTGTTGTCTAACCCCAAGCTGTGAACTGGGCTGGATGGAAAAGAGCTGCATGTTCTCAATATAAACCTTGTTTGTAGGAGGAAGGAGGTTTGGAAAGAGAAGATACCAATTTCCATTTGAGTTCAAGGGGCTGGGTAGAGATATCATATAGGCAATTAGTGATACAGTACTATGCAGAAGACAAAGTCTGGAACTTTTCACTGATCCTGGGATTTCAATTTTCTCAACCATTTTTGTTTAATGCCAGTATGACAATCATTTTACCTTGATGGAGAAAAAGCATAAGCAAAATGAGAAATGAATAGCTCTGCCTTCTTTCTCTTATTACCATTATTACTCTACCCCTAAACCATTTTTGTTATACAATTCGTTCCCAGAAAACTTCAGCTCATCCTGCACTTCAATGTTCCTGAAAACCATGTAGGACCATACTGACATTTCACATACTCAAGTTACCTGCTCTCGATTATACCTTCCACACACCTTTTTTTTAGAAGGTTTATTAGTTCATGCTTTAGCTACATCTGCCTCCCATTTCTTCCACATTGAAATTATTTGTGTCTACATAACTTTGCTCAAGAGAATTCCTCTTTCCTGTTAAGCTGATTTCCACTGTAGAACGCCTCAGGGAATGGGATCCTATATAAATGCTTCTTTGAAATTTTCCCAATCCATTCTTCCAGAGTATTAGGTTTAGAACAAGCTAAGCCCAACAGTCTCCTATTATGAACTCAAAAATACAAGTTAATGCCTCCTCTATGCTTTCCACCATTTTTATTTCTTATAAGTTTTATTGTTATTCTTTGTTTCTTACAGCACCATAGCATCTCATGTATTCTTCCCCTCCCCCACCCTAAGAACCCTACCATTTGATGATTAGTACTTTTTGGAGAGGAAAAAAAGTCAGCACAACTGATTGATACATTGAAAAAGTCTGAAAACGTGGTATATAGTACTTATGGCCCTCCCACCTCCACAAAGTAGTAGGTTGTGGGTGTCTTCTCATCTCATTTGAGTCCCACTTAATTTTTATACTGTAATTTTATTTCAGTGACTTTTTGCTTATTTTGGGGTGTCACTGGTCCTTCTATTTATAGTGGTATAGTTACTGTGGATACTCTTTTCTAGGTTCTACTTACATGGCTCTTCATCAATTCATATAGATCATTGCATAATTCTAAGTTTCATCACACATTATTTCTTCCAGCATAGTAATATTCCATTACATTCATGTTTGTTTAGCCATTCCCTAATTGATGGGCTGCTATCTTGATTTCAATTCTTAACTATCACAAATAGAGCTGCTACAATTATTTTTTTTTTTTATATGAAGACTTTTATCAATGGAAATTCTGGTTCAAAAGGTATGGACATTTTAGTCACTTTATTTACATAATTTCAAATTGTTTTCCAAAATGGCTGTACCATTGCATAGCTCTACCAATATATCAGTGTACCTTATTTTTCCAAAACCTTTCCACCGCTATTGCTATTTTTTGTCAGTTTTCAGGGTATAAGGCAAAGTTTCAGGAGTGTTTTAATCTGCATTTATTATTAGTGATTTGGAGCATTCTTTCATATGATTGTGAATATTTTGCAGTTCCTCTTTTGAAAACTGTTAATATTATTTGCCCATCTATTGGGGAATGGCTATCAGTGTATGTTTGTGTGTGTATGTATGTATATACATATATATGCATGTATAGTTCATGTATCTTGGAAACCAAACCCATATATGAGAAATTTGATATAAAGATTTCTTTTCCATTTGACCATTTCCCCTCTTATCCTAGATGCATTAATGTTGTCTGTGTAGAAACATTTTAGTTTCAAGTTCCCTCTTCTGCTCTAGACACAGCGTTATGTTCCTTCAGTCACTTTAATCTTTCCTGTTCCCACTGGCCCTCCTCCCCTCACCCTTGATTCCCTCTTCTCATTTGATGTTCCCCCTTCTCCTCCCCTTCCACTAGTATTATTCCTTAGCTTTAAAATTGCATTTTTTGTTGCCCTTTTCAAAAAGGATTTCTCTCACTGCCTTCATTATCCATCTTCTCTTTCTATTTACTGTAGACCCTGTTCTCGGATTTATGACCACGATAATTATCTGTTTGCTCTCTCTTTTCTCTGTATTCTTCATGCTGTCAAAGCTTCCAAGATATTCATTCTAAGCTTTCCCCTCTAGGTACTTTTTGCCACTGCCTTCCTAGGCATTCTCCTTTTCCATTATACCTCGCTTCCAAGACAATGCCAGGTGCAAGAGAGAACATTGCCTCATGGTAGGGCCTCTTCCTCACCAAATCCCTGATTATGCAATGATCTATATCCTCTCTTATTAACCTTTTTTTCTACATTTGCCTGGAAATCTCCTCCGTCAGTCTATGCTCTTGCACTCCTCCAGTATCAGCTGTCCCCCAAGGGTACCAACTCCTCCCCACCCAGCACAAGCAGACTTTTCAAATACCAAATTCCCCAGGCTTTATCTGGTATAAGGTCCTCTCCCTTCACTGACCACCTCTCTTCACCCAAAGGAGCATGGTGGAATCTTCTCTCACCTCCCAAGTAAGGAAGGCTTCCTACTTTCCTCCCTTTTTCAAGCTTTCTCCCCTTTTCTTCACCCACTCCCCTATAGGTTTCTCTCTTCCTGAGATCACAGAGGTCCCTTCATTGTTAGCCTGGATTTAATCCAGGTGCATCACTCACTCCTCTCTATCTCCAGCTCCCCTCCCTCCTTACATACACCCTTCCATGTTGAAATGTAGTCCCACAAAAGAAGCATTCTACAGGCAGCATGTCACCAGGTACTGTCCATAATGTCCCCTGTGATGGAGATGAATGAAGAAATTAACTTGTCCAGAGTCACACAGCTAATAAAGTAACTGAGGCAGCACTTGAACTCAGGCCTTCCTTACTCCAAGTCACTAAACTACACAGCTGCCTTAACTGTATTTTACACTAACTTATAAGAAACAAACTACATAGCAGAAAGTCTTGGCCTCATATGTAATCCTCTTTTTTTGTTCATCCATGTATATTAGAAGGTTGATGTTTCATTAAGGTCATAATGAGGAAGAAATTTTAATTTTTAACGGCTCCTTGGGAACGGTCAAGTTCCTGTGGCAACTGCCCCTTCAGCCATAGATGGTAAAGTCAAGCAACCACACAAGGATTAATACCTGAGACAGCATAAGGTGTAATACAAAAATGACAAAGCTTCATGGACCATCAAAGTCAAAACTTCAATTACGGCTTTAGAAAATATAGGCTCATGTTCCAATTTGAGATGCCTGGTAGGCAGATGCTTCTCAAAAAAAAGTCTTACATGTACTATCCTGAGGATCGTGACCCTACTTTTGTGGAAATATGCTAATACTAAATACCAACCTAGAATTTTTTTTTGGGGGGGTAGAACTTTTGCAGAGGTTTTCTTCCATTTTTCTTCACTCCAAAGCTTTGCTCTTATTGGGGTATTAAGAGAGAATACAAAAGAAACTGTCATTTCAATTAATATAGGGAAACTCCAAGTGAGGAAAGTTCTACCAAGTAGGACAGCACCTTCTTTGCTATTTCTAGTCTTATTTAGCTATTTACATCAGTTACCTACATCAGAGGTGTCAAAGACTCACGTGCCCACAACACTTGCTATTATGGCTAGAACCAAATTAAAATGTAACTGGGAAATAGTTAATAAAATAAAGCACAACAAAACATAAAGAATATCAGTATGTGGTTTTCTGAATCAATAAGCATCCACAGGGATTCTTATGTATGATTTAGTGAGTCCCATTTCTATGAGGGTTTCACACCACTGACCTAGATCACTAAGGGGATATAATTCATTTGGCCAGTACTTGTCAGAGACAGGACTTAAGTCCAGGTTTTTCTGGATCCAAGGCCAGCTTTCTACTCAATCCACCATGCCCTCTCAGTCATGTTAATAATGCAAAAGTCTCTCATCTGTTATCAGGTAAAAAGAGTTTTGAATTTCACATTCTACTGTTGAGCTTGTGGAATGCATCAAATGGGGGAAGTTTCCAGAAGAGGACAAACCTAATCTTCAGGTGTGGCCAAATTCTGCCTTGGATTAATAGAAAAAGAAGGCACATACACAAACAACAATACTCACAGGGGAGGACCAACCTCTTCCAAAGCACAGTTCCCCTCCCTGGTGTTACATTTCACCACAGCCATTCATAGGCTCCCTTTTTCTCTACAGTCAGTCACACCTGACTCACAAGGGAGTAATTCTTACTGGATAAGCCCAGCAACTCTGGGGAGTTGTAGGGATTGGGTGTAACTTTTTCTCAAAGGGAAAAGTTTAACAAAGTATAGGTCTGATATTTGCAGAAGAGACGAGCCCACACTTCTGTCTTTTATATTCTTATTGCTGAAAAACTATGGATTTACCCTAAGCAACACTATATAATAAGTGTCTCAAAGTCTTAATGTACTTTTTTTAATAGCTTAAAACTACAGTAAGACTTTTGAGACATATTGAATAAATATCTGCAGACTAATATAGCACCTTTTAGGCATGAATTGAATTTTTTCTAATTTTTGAGGTATTTAACTCAATTACTGTCATGTACTTTTAACAGTAATTTTCATTCTGAATATTCAGAGCAAATGAGCTCCAGGGACACACTTAATATAAAATATAAGCAATATTTTCAAGAACATAATTATATATTAAAATGTTCACTGTCTTGGTGGAAATGTGTGCAAAAGTAACACGGCACAAATTAAGCCCATTGTTCAATTTATATAAGTTCTCTCAATTTTGTAAATGGAGGCAGCATCTCTCTTCTTGAATCTCTCCCCCAAACCTAAGTCCAAGCCTAGTATACTCTAGAGTGGTAAAATATCTAAATTCTTTACCAATAAAATGGAGCACGAGAATATGTGTACACATATGTATACACACACATCTTATATGTGAATTGTTAAATTCCTCCATAAGTAGAGAAAAATTTATCATTGAAATTAAACAAACCCACATTTAAAGAATTATACATGAAGAGGCGTAATATGCAAAATACACAAAATTAAAAGCATAGAAAATGAAAGCTATTCATGTGGCACATGAGTCGCAAACTTGCTAGACTGGGAGGATAGTGTTTATAGAAATTTTTAAATTTGTAATAATATATTAAATATTATTTATTTAATTATTATATTAATAATAATAAAATATTATTATAAATAATATAATAAATAAATAATAAGTTTATAGTAATAGGTAAGCCGCAATTGAGGGGGAAAGTAAATAAGTTCTATTTTGGATATATTGAATTTAAGATGTCTACTGGACATCACATCTGAGATGTCTGAAAGGCAGTTGGAGATGTCAGCCTGGAGGTCAGCCAAGAGATTGGGGAGGGAAAGGCAGGTTTCAGAATCACCAACATAAAGCTGGTAATTAAATCCATGGGAGTTGATAAGATTACCAAATGAAGTAGTATAGGGGAAGAAGAAAGAGGACCCAGGACAGAACATCCAGGACACCTATGGTTAGAGAGTGTGACCTGGAGGAGGATCCAGCAAGAGAGTGGTCAGATAGGTAGGAGGAAATCCAGGAGAAAGTGGTGTCCTGAAAACCTACAGTAGAAAGTGTCAAGGAGGAGAAAGTGACCATTATGTCATAGCTAAAGAGAAGTCAACAAGAATGAGGACTGAGAAAGGGTCACTGGATTTGGCAACTTGGAAAGAGCAGTTTTGGTTGAATGATAAAATTGGAAGCCAGATTGTATGGGATTAAGAAGAGAGTAAGAGGAGGGGAGGCTAGGTGGTACAGTGAGTAGAGCACCAACCCTGGAGTCAGGAGGAACTGAGTTCAAATCAGACCTCAGACACTTGACACACTAGCTGTGTGACCTTGGGTAAATCACTTAACCCCAATTGCCCTGCCCTCTCCCCTCCAAAAAAAGCAACTACAAAATAAAGAGAGTGAGAAGAAAGAAAGTGGACACTCTTATTATAGACAGCCTTTTTGAGGAGTTTTAACTACAAAAAGGCAGAAGAGAAATAGGGAGATAGATAACTAGCAGGAATGAGAGAATCAAGTGAGGTGTTTTTCCAATAGGGGAGACAAGTAAGCCAGTAGGGAGGCACTGAAAATAAGTGAAAGAATTAAGATAACAAGATGACTCCAATAACAATCATGATGCTTATTGTATTCAAGTATAAGAATTCAGGGTGAGTCTGAGTAATCAGTACATACAGGGTGTACTTCATAACTGTGCTTGAGAAAATTAACTATTTCTTAAATTTCTTGAACTCATATGTAATCTATAAATGAAAATTAAGTGAACTTTAGTCTCCTTTATTAAAACTTACCCCAAATTAAATTCTTCTGATTTATAGATCTTAACTTCATTGTTGCAACTCAAATTCACTTTTCAAAACTTTACCTTCTCACCCAACTTAATTCAGCATCAAATAATAAAGGTTCATAGCTAATATATACACACAACTTTAAAGTCTGCAAGGTGCTTTACATGTTATCTCATGTCTTCCTCACAATAACCTTGGAGGGTTATTTTCCAGAGAAAGAACTGATAAACAGAAGTATGTATAGAATAATTGTACACACATATACTTATTTGTATCTAATGGTAACCATCTCTGGGAGGGGGAGGAGAAAAAAAGGGAAAAAATTACATGATAATTTTGTTGTATATTTGAAAGGAATAGTAAGTTGTATATAGTAGATTTGCAGTTTCATGTACAATCATCTTTTTTTTTTTACTGTACTATGTTATGGAAATACTTGCTTTATCCAAAAATTTAAGATAACCCTAAAGGGTAGCTGCTATCATCAGATGAGAAAACTTGTAGAATTGGAAGCTTAAGAATTATGAACTTTTATGAATTCAATGTATTGCTCTTAAAGAAAATGCATATGTACTTGTTATACAAGAACTTCATTTTACATATAAAGATGAATTTTTGCCACTAAAAAACTCTACAGAATCAGTGTGTCGTTCTCCTCTACCGTTCTTCTTTTAGCAAGAGCATCACATCATTTGGGCAGATAAAACAAGGGGCTGCTACCCTCCTTGGGTGTGCAGTCATTGCAACTTTTCACTTATAAAGAAAATGGACTTATTTACACTGTGTTCGGGTATTATTTTTTCATTCCTTCTGTCAAGGGTCCATCTCTTTAAGCCCATAGTCCTTAAGAAGAATTTTTGGATTTTTGGTATTAAAAGTTTTGAAAATCGATAGACAGTTTGTGGACCATGGATTGGCAGTTGTGAAACAAAGCAAATGCCCTGGTACTTGGTCAGCCAAAATAGCTTTTCAGTAATGACAGTAGGATAATATTTATACAAAGTTGGTCATTTCACACACTGTTTTTTATATAGGATTCTGAAAAACAAATCCCCTCTCTTCTGGGAAATGGTTTATTTTAAATTGTATTAGAAGGCTGACCAAGTCAAAGAGGACGTAACTTTCAATGTGTTTTCCAATTTACTCACTGAACTATAAGAAAACAAGAATATACCAAGAAAAGAGAGAGGGGGAGGAGAGGCTCATCAGGTCCCAAAGTACACAAATTTATTTGAATTTTGTTTTATAAAAATATTTTGTTGTGCATTTTGCAAACATGCAGCCTGTTTTAGAGACACCATTACTTTCAAAAAGACAAGTAGAGATAAAGAATTTAAGGTGGAGAGTGAGGAATCATGGGGGCGGGGGAAGGGGCAGAAACAATTTTAATACCTTGTAGTTGTTAGCTAACAATTATGAACTGAATTTCAAAATGCCATCATTTCCATTAAGTAGGAAAACAGGGTCAGGGAGTTGGACTGGAATGTTTAATGATGTATGAAATCCAAAAATTTTATCCCAGCAGTTTTAAACATCCATTTTCTATCCTTGCATCAACTCTATAAATGAATTTCCATTTTAAAAATTGAATGTAATTCACAACTCTAATACTGTATGGATATTTTCTTAAAATTAGTATATGGATAATTTCAATACTTAGATTGCTGAGTGAGTTTGGTTGCTGTTGTGTCATCTGCTAAAGAGCAGGCCATTTGCACTTGTTTTTGCCTACTGAGGTCATTTATTTGTGGAAAATTTTTCAAAAGTCTGTTTCATTAAAGAAGTAGCATTTTTAACTCTGCATTTTTAAATGTTTAAGTTAAGGCTGGAGGAGAAATGCATTATATTTGCATCACAGTATTTCAATTGTTTCTAAACTACACCTACACCAAAAGATCAGGTGGTAGTTCACAAGCATAACTGGGGGCGGGGGAGGGGGACGTGCTAGTAGGAAGGAAGGATGGAATAGAATAAAAACACCATTACTATCATTTCATTGCCTCTGTGGTATTACACTCTCAGCTCTAAGTGAACCAGTGTATTTCCAGAAGTATTCTGACCTCTGCTGCCAGAGCTAGGAACTTTTTATACAAGGGCTTTTCCCTTATCTCTATTTATTTCCAAGCCCGGGCTTCCAGGAGTTTTGCTTATTTCCAATTTGTCTTAGTCAAAGAAAATAATAGATAAATACACAAGAGGACAGAGAAAAGCAGTGCATACAGTATTAAAGTGCTGACACCATTTTCCCAAATCCCCTGCACTTTTTAGTGTTTTGAGGTACCATCCTAAAACATGTTCTTTCAGAACATGGCAAAAATGAAATATAGCTTCTTCTTTCAATTATTCCTGTATATGTTCTAATACTCACTTGCCATAAATCAACAAATCTAGACCTTTTATATTGCTTCAGCTATTAAAATGATCTTATGGGGCAGCTAGGTGGTGCAGTGAATAGAGCACTGGCCTTGGAGTCAGGAGGACCCGAGTTCAAATATGGCCTCAGACATTTAACACAAAAACTAGCCATGTGACCTTGGGCAAGTCACTTAACCTCAACTGCCCTACCTTCCCCACTCCGAAAAGAAAAAAAAATGGTCTTATTTTTGAAGAAACAATTTCCTACAATCTATACATTAATACTATTGCAACTATGTTCTTTGACATACATACATACATACATACATACACACATCATTATTTTCAGATTTTTTTTTCCAACATTTCAAACAAGTTTTTATTTTTTTTTAAAGCAATTGGGGTTAAGTAACTTGCTCAAGGTTACACGGCCAGTTATTTCTGGGTGTGGTGCTAAGTATCTGAGCCCGGATTCGATCCCCAGCATCCCAACACTGGGGCTGGTGCTCTTACTCACTAAGCCACCTGGCCGCCCCTTCAAACAAGTTTTTAAATCAACATGGTTTAAAATGTGAGTCTAGGACATCTCCCCACTAACAAGTTCAGTGAAAATAATTACAATGAAAATTGGTTAATATTCTTATGAAAAAGAATGAGACATGTAGGTGAGGCAATAACACAAGTAGGTGGATTTGGAACCAACTGAGTGGTCAGACACAAAGAGTCACCACAAAGATGTCAATGTCACCATAGGAAGGATAGCCAAAATACTAAGTGACAGAGTTAAGAACCAAAAAGTTCTTGGGTTCAAGCTAATAAAATTATATTTAATGGATACATGCATGTGGAGAGGCATGTTGAGATGGAGGGATGTTAGTACACTACAAGTTCAACAACAGTCAACAATGTAACATGACAGAAGAAAAAAAAAAGCAAGTTAATCCTTGGCAGCATCAATTTAAGCATAGCATCTAAGGCTCTGGTGGACACAATCCCCTCTATACTCTAACTTCATCAAGTCACACCTGAAATATAATGTTCATTTCTGGGTGTTATACTTCAGGAATGGTAGCAACAAATGGAAGAGTATTCCATGGAAGGCAACCAGAAGAGTTAAGGGCATTAAGACAATGTCATTTGATGATCCCTTGAAGAAATGGGGGTGTTCATCCTGAAGAAGAGAAGGCTTACCTAGGATGTAATAGCTACCGTGTTTACCCGATAATAAGACACTGTCTTATTAATTTTTTTGGAAAGGAAAACACCAGAGGGCTTATTTTCAGGGGAGGGCTTATGTTGTCCTACCTCAGCTCTCCTCCACGGCACTGCTCTCAATGGCGCCAGCAAGCAAATCACTGGGGAAGAACAGGATGACGCACTCACTGCTGCAGCTCTGATTGGATGCAGCTCGGAGCGTGGCGTGCGTTTCACCCGGGGGGGGGACGGTGCATACAGAGGGTACCGTAATGTAGCGTGTAGCGCAGGGGATCACCTTCACTACAGTAGCAATCTCAATAGGGCTTATTTTCGGGGGAGGGCTTATTTTAGAGGAATCTTACACAGTAAGGGGAGGGCTTATTTTCGGGATAGGTCTTATTATCGGGGAAACACGGTACCTTCTAACATTTGAATATATGAGCCACTAGGTGGCACAGTCAGGAAGATTCATCTTCCTGAGTTCAAATCTGGTCTCAGATTGACCCTAGGCAAGTTGCTTAACCTTCCGTTTCCATCTATAAAATGAACTGGAGAAGGAAACAGCAAATTCTTCCACTATCTTTAACAAGAAAATCCCAAATGGGGGTCACAAAGAGTCAGTTATGACTGAAAAATGACTGAACTGAATATCTAAAGAGCTCATCACAACAAAAAAGGAAATAACCTCGTTCTGTCTCTAGGTGGGGCTGAACAAGGAACAATAGATGGAAATCTCCACATTAAAAAAAAAAAGTTTTGACTTCTGGGTAAGGAAACAATTCCAAAGAAGCAGAGAAATACAAAAGTAGAATGGAGCCCCTGCTAGTACTCAATTCTCCTTCATTGAAAACATTTAAGCAATAGCCAAGTGATCAGGTATGTTATAGGATTATTATTAAGGCATGGATTCAACTAGATAGCCACTAAAGCCCCTTCCAATTCTGAGACTCTGAGACTTAAGAGAGCTCAATGACTTGTCAAAATACAGAAATTCAATTTAGCAAATAATATTAAACACTTGCTATATAAAAGGCACTGTGCCAGGGACCAAGGAATCCAAAGGAAAAACTGACATTGCTATAAGTTATATAGAGCTTCGAGATTTGTATATAAAGAACTTTACAAAGATTACGTCATTTGATTCTCCCCACAACTGTGAGGTAGATACTATCTATCCCCACTTTACAAATGAGGACACTGAGGCTCAGATTGGTTCAGTGACCTGTCCACAGCATTAGTGTCTGAGACGGGACGGTCATCCAGATTCTTCTAACTCCAAACCCAACACTCTTCCCTCTGTGCCGCGGTTCCTCTACAATGGAGTACGGCAAACGAGATGTATACAAATAAATATGGAGGGTGAGGTTGGCAGCTGAGCCTTAGAGAGGTTTTCCACAGCAAAAAGAAATGAGGAATGAACTGCAGGAATGAGAAATAGTAAAACTGACAGGGGGTGGCCAGGTAGCACAGTGAGTAAAAGCACCGGCCCCAGAGTCGGGATAACCTGTGATCGAATCCGGGCTCAGATACTTAGCACCACACCCAGAAATAACTGGCCGTGTAACCTTGAGCAAGTTACTTACCCCCAATTGTTTTTAAAAAAAAATAGTAAAACTGACAGAACTAGGGCTTAGACCTAGCTCCTCTGATTGCAATTTCAGGATACTTTCCACTATACTATACTAACGTCAGTGAAAATCAGGATTTGATTAAAAAATAAAAAGGAGGAAATGTTAGCTGGAATAATATGCTTTAAATACTAAATAATGCTCTCTCTTCATGATGTTCTAACTTCCAAAGATAAATCTGCTTATGATTATTTTTTCCATTTCAGTAGAAACCAAATTAGGTAGAAATGTCAACTTCAATATACAATGCCAGAAACATGACTTGGTATATGAAATTTAAAAGTTGCTTTTTTCTCTAGCTAAAAGTTAGAAACCTTTAAGTATCTTCCAAGTGAACATTTTTAATGCAATTATTCCAAATTGACCTCCTAGAGCAGATGTTAAGGGCCCTCCCTTTCCCTTCTATTCCCCCATCGCTACCCCCATCCTAGAGAGCCAAGCAAGGCGAGGCCCTGAAGGAAGTCCTTCCTCCTAAACAAATCCTTCACGAATATTCCTTCTATCTTTCCTCCTCATGGCTGGATGTGAACTATTCATCCCTACCTAAGTAAAAATGAACGCAGAGACTCCATTCTACTCCAAACTACAGGCACATTCTCTGCTTCCCAAGGGTGGTAAAACAGGCCCCACTCTTTTGCCCAACTACAATCTTTCTTGTAAGATGGATCAATACTGGGTCTTACCATCTGTTCTCGCCAATACTTTCCAAAGGGAAGAGAGGAGTTTCTCAGAGTTGAGGGAAGGAAAAGAGGGAGAGGAGAGGAAACAGGCATTACTAGTGCTTACTATGTACCAAGAACTGTGCTAAGTGTTTTACAAAGATTATCGGATTTGATCCTTACAAATACTCTGGGAAATAAGTGCTATTTTAAACCCCATTTTACAGAAGAAGAAATTGAGGCAGACCAAGGTTAAGTGACTTGGCCCAGGGTCACACAGCCTGTAGGTATCTGAGGCTGGATTTGAACTCTAGACACTAAGACGTTGCCATCTGACCCACCAAAGCACTCTAAGGACCTTGCCATCCAACCTTCAAGTGGCTCCTCCTGTATGTACTGTCTCTTCTAATTAGAATGTGAGCTCTTTGAGGGCAGGGACTGTCTCCTTCTGTTTGTATCTGCAGTACTTAAAATAATGGTTGGTACATAACCCTTAATCAATGATTTTCTTTCATTTGTTCATCATTAAATATTTTCTAACCTTTTTTAAAAAATGACTAATCGAGAAAATAGAAATATTTGGGTGAATAAATGAGCACTTAGAAACGGTTTATTTTCTCACTTCAACTACTGAACCACTAATGTACAAATAAAGTGTGCAGAACAAAAACTGTCATTGACCTGGAATAAATAAAGTCTATTTTATATCCAACATTTATTATTTGTACCACAATGAGAAATGAACTGAGGTTTGAATAAGCAATTCATTTCTAACCCTTAAATTTCAAAATAAGAATCCCAAAGTAGATCTATAAAAGTCTATAAATCTCTCACACACTACTAAAATATGTAAGAAACAGACTACAGTATAGAAGAAGGAATATCGCTGGTTGGCAGTCTTAAAAATAGAACATACTCAAAGCAGATGAGACAAAGCTTTAAATGTATCTACCAGCTGTCTCCAGAAAGTAGACTTTCAAAGCTAGTTCAGTCAGGAAATCAACAGCCAATCCCTACCAAGTTACTTAAATTACCAAAAAAAGGACATCAATCACTTCATAATTTTAAAGAGTATTCAAGCTGAAGATAAAGACAAAGCAAGCAGCATATAGTAAACTGATTAGCATTTATTTCATTTCCTCACAACCAACCATAAACAAAGCACTAAAAGCTTGGATTCAAAACCAGCACACAAGATGCTCAGATATGTCAACTAAAACTAAGCTTACAAAATGTATTTCACAGGACTGGACTCACTCTAAACTTAAACAATAAATAAGTGTTATGTGAGGAACAGGCTAGAGAAAATTCCAATACAACTTACACTAACCTAGTGTTCACATTTGTACTATCAATAAATTAGGTTGCAGGGAATTATGGGATGTTGAGGACTAGCACCTCTGGTATGAGGGCTTGCCAAGGGCTTATCTACTTTTGGTGGTCTACCTGATTCACCTCTTATTTGTGGCTCCTAGAAGTTGTAGCATGCACAGTGGCCATACCCTGGTAAAACATCTCAGCATGATGGCTAAGCCAGATTGAGGGTAACTAATAGACCCCAAACATGTCAGCAAGTTAGAGGGATGTCTACCCCAAGCATGTGAAGACTTCCCCCAGTGGGATGGGCAAATGAGAACAGTTTGTTCCAACAAGGTCCATGAAGGTGGCTGAAGCAGTCATTGTGTAGCTCTTAGAGTTTGGTCAGACATGGAAGATCATCCGCTGAATCCCTGGCCATCACCAGTAGATTTGATTTTTGTCCAGCCACTGGACTTCAATGACTCAGGAAGAGAGTGAGGCTGATAACTTTGTACAACTCTTCCTCAGTTAAATATAATTTCACTTAAGTCAAGAATAATAAACACTTAAGTCAAGATATCACCCTGTGATGTCACTGGTCCTCTTTGAAAGTAAAGGATAAACAATAACAATATGAGACTGTGATAGAGTAAGGGTACTTAATCTGGGGTCTGTCAATGTGACTTTTAAGAACGTATATTCTGATATCTGTATTTTAATCATTGGTTTCCATTATAACCCTATGTCTTTTATTTTATGTATTTAAAAACATTATTTTGAAAAGAGGTCTGTAGGCTTCACCAGACTACCAAAGGGGGCCATGACACATCAAAACAAGGTTCAGAATTGCTGCTCTGGAGAAAGTAATGAGTTTAGGAAAGGAATCTAAAAAAAAATTTATTAATACATTAAAAAAAAAAAACTTTAGGCAAACCTAACACTGAAAGATCTGAAACCTTCTCTTTGAAGTTCTAAAACGTGATCATATATAGACCTATGAAAATAGCTTGTCCTTGAATTGTCTGACACTACTTGCATTACCTTCTTTAAAACAGGAAATTTTTCAGATAAAGCAATGATAGAAGTTCAAGTTCAAATAGCACCGTAAGATTTATAAATATTGAGACTCCTAAGCTCACTTGATTGTATTCTCTGAGGTTCCAACACAAGTCCATGTTCCTATATACTACCATCGTGAAGAGTATAGTTGTCTCTCTTGTGTTAATGTTACAAGATGAATATAAAAGAGTTAAGACATTTTTAGTCTCTCTGAAAAACAAGTTTTCTGGATGCTTAAAAAGTAGAGTTAGTAAGACCTAATAATATTTCTATCGATTCAGTTTTATACTTCTTTCTATCACTCATAGTGCCTGGCACAGAAAATATTTGCTGGTGATGGAAAGATATTTGGTAAATGTCCTATAATCTGGCATTGTTGGGGAATGGGACATTCTGATTAATCAAATAATGCCTTCCAATATAACTTGGTTATATTTCATTCAATAGTTGAAAATCTATTTAAGGATTAGAAAAATATAACAGTAACAAGAAATTTCATCTCAATCTTTTATGATGAAGCACCCCAGAAATATCATGCTTCTATTATAGAGATTCATGGAAGTACTAATTGATAAAGTGCTAGGAAACAATCATATTTTACCATTCTCCTGGATTTACTGTGCGATGATGATGTAAAGAGATTGTGGACCTGAATTTAAATAAGTATATGTGGGATTCTAAAAACTATGCACAATTTAATCTGAGAGAGTGTAAATGACTTTTCTTTCATTTCAACTCAACACAAAAATTTTATAAAAAACCAATTATGTTTTATAATTGTTCTGGACATTGGAGATACACAGATAAAAACAAAACATTCCCTTCTGCCCTCAAGAAGCTTTCATTCCACTAGAGGGATACAACATGCTATGCAAAAAGAAAGCATACACAAAGTAATACAAAGTATTTTGAAGAGAGCATGCTAGTTAGGAACAGCTAATAGGTCAATTTAAGGGAAGCAGAGCATATAGAAGGGGGAGCCATTCCCTAGAATAAGGAGGACCAGAGTTCAAATTTGGCGTCAGACACTTAACACTTACTAGCTGTGTGACCTTGGACAAGTCACTTAACCCCAGCTGCCCTGCCTTCCAAAAAGCAAAAAAAAAAAAAAAGGGGGGGGGGGGAGGAACAATTCAAAAGAAGCCTGGAAAACCAAGTGGAAATTTAGGTTGTAGAGATCTCTAAATACCAGGCTGAGGAATTTGTATTTTATCCTCTAGGCAATAGGAAATCTCTGAAGACTTGTTAGTAGGGAGATCACATGGTCAGATTTACATTTTGGAAATATCAGTTTGGCAGCTTACAGAGGATGGATTTGAAAAAGTAGAGGAGGAGGCTATTATATTTTTTTTATATATTTAAATATTTGATTTTAAAACTTTCAATTCCAGATTCATTCCCTTCCCCCCCTGCCACCCACCCCCACTGGGGAGACAAGCAGTTCAGTATAGGTTGTACATGTGCGGCTAATGCAAAACAGTAACATAGTAGATATATTGTAAAAGACTGACTGTATTTCCCTCCCTCCTATCCCACCTCCCACTTGTTCTATTCTCTACTTTGATCCTGTCCCTTTTCACAAGTGGGTGCTTTCAACTTCCCTCCCCCTCAGCCTGCCCTCCCTTCCATCATCCCCCCTCACATCCCCTTCCCCCCCTATTCTCCTGGAGGGTGAGATCCCCTATTTAGTGTGTATTTCCCTCCCTCCTCAAGCCAGATTCAATAGGAATAAGGTTGACCCATTCCCTTTTGCCTTCCTATTCTTCCCCTCCATTGTAACCATTTTCCCTTGCCTCTTCTGTATGAGATAGTTTGCCCCACTCTGTCTCTCCCCATCTCCTCTCATTATATTCCTCTCACTTCTTAATTTCACCTTTTAAGTATCATCCCTTCCTGTTAAATTGGTCCCGTGCCCTCTATCTATGTATACCTGTAAACGTATATACACACATTCACATATGTATTCATATGCCCACATACCCTCATATAAAGACATATATATATATATATATATATATATATATATATTTTTCTAATCCCTTCAACTACTGAGAAAAGTTTCATAAGTTACAATTATTGTTTTTCCATGTAGGAATGTTAATAGTTCAACTTTGGCCAGGTGGCTCAGCGAGCAAGAGCACCGGCCCCAGTGCCGGGACGACCCAGATCAAATCCAGGCCCAGACACTCAGTACCACACCCAGAAACAACAACCAGCCATGCAACCCCGAGCAAGCCACTCAACCCCAATTGCTTTAAAAAAAAATAGTTCAACTTTATAAGTTCCTTATGATTTCTTTTCCCTGTTTACCTTCTCATGCTTCTCTTGCTTCTTGTATCTGAATGTCAAATTTTCTATTCAACTCTGCTTTTATCAGCAAGAATGCTTGAAAGTCCTGTATTCCACTGAATGACCATATTTTCCCCTGAAACATGATACTCAGTTTTGCTGGGTAGGTGACTCTTGGTTTTAATCCCAGCTCCCTTGACCTCCAGAATATCACATTCCAGGCCCTTCGATCCCTCAGTGTAGAAGCTGCCAGATCCTGGGTTATCCTGATTGTGTTTCCACAATATTGAAATTGTTTCTTCCTGGCTGCTTGTAATATTCTCTCCTTAATCTAGGAATTCCAGAACCTGGCTATAATATTTCTAGGAGTTTTCTTTTTGGGATCTTTTTCAGGAGGTGATCGGTGGATTCTTTCAACCTCTATTTTGCCCTCTGGTTCTAAAACATCAGGGCAGTTTTCTTTGAGAACTTCCTGGAGGATGCTTTCCAGGCTCTTACTTTGGTCATGGCTCTCAGGCAGTCTTATCTCTCCTGGATCTATTTTCCAGGTCAGTGGTTTTTCCCATGAGATATTTCACATTGCCTTCTATTCTTTCATTTGTTTGGATCTGTTTAACAGCATCTTGATTTCTCATAAAGTCATTAGCTTCCATTTGCGCCAATCTAATTCTGAAGTAATGATTCTCCTCAGTGAGATTTTGAGATTCTTTTTCCATCTGGCAAATTCGACTTTTTAAGGCATTCTTCTCCTCATTGCCTTTTTGAGCCTCCTTTGCCATTTGAGTCAGTCTGTTTTTTAAGGTATTATTTTCTTCAGTCAGGCTGTTGACTCTCATTTCATAATTTTCTTGCATTGTTCTCATTTCTCTTTCCAATTTTTCCTCCACTTCTCTTATCTGCTTCTTAAGGTCCTCTATGGCCTGTAACCAGCTTGTATTTTCCTTTGAAGCTTTTGGTGCAGGAGTTCTGACTTCACTGATTTCCTCCTGTTCCATGCCTTGCTCCTTCTTATCCCCAAAATAGGAGTGTAATGTTGGAATCTTCTGTCTGTTTTGTTTCCTTTGCCTGCTCATTTTGCCACTAAATGATTTGACTTTTGGGCTTTTTGCCACAGTAGGACTCTGCCACCAGACAGGGGAGTTTTCGTCCCAAATGCTGGGGTTTTCTCAGCTGCCGGAGGTATTAGATGGGTGCCCTCTCTGAGGTCTCCACACGCTCTGGCAAGCTGGACACACACCCCAGGACCTCCACCCTAGTCTGTAATCCAGATCCAAGCAGGTTAAAGCAAGAGCGATTACCCCTCAGACTGGTGCTTGGTCCCCCTACACTCTGCAGGCCAGGAGCTGAAGCCACCACGTGGCGCTGGCAGTCTGTGCTGGCGACTCAGCGGTTTCTCGCCCCGGGGGTAAAAGCCATGCACTCCCACTTACTGGGTCCCAAAGTCCAGACTGCACTGGCCTCTCATTTTGTCCTTCGCATCTATGTGTTGACAAATCTGGAAATGGCCACAGCTGCTGCTGATCTGGGGTCCCTTAGCCCTGGCAGCTGCTCAGGCCCGACCTGGGGCTAAAGCCTCAGTGTGGGGCTGGGCTCGGCTCCCAGAGCACCATGCTGGCCAATTCCTGCCAGCCTTCTAGGCTGTCCTCAGTGGTAGGTTAGCTTCTCTGTGTCATTTTGTGGGTTCTGCAGCTCCAAAGTTTGTTTAGAGTCCCCTTTTTACATGGATTGGGGAGGGTGGAAGCCGGAGCCGCGGGAGGGTCGTGCTTCTACTCCGCCATCTTGGCTCCAGGAAGAGGCTATTATAACAGCACAATCAAGAAGGAGTGAAGATAAAGGCTGAAGCAATAGATTGAAAGGAGACAAATCTGAGAAACCTGAAGAGTTAGAATCTGCAAAACTTGGCAACTGATTGAGTACAGTGTATAAGAGGAAAGGAAGGAGTGGCTAGGTGGAGCAGTGAATAGAGCACCAGCCCTGGAGTCAGGAGGACCTGTGTTCAAGTCCGGCCTCAGACACTGAACACACAACAAAGCTAGCTGTGTGACCTTGGGCAAGTCGCTTAACCCCAACTGCCCTCCAAAAAAGCAAAAAAAAAAAAAAAAAAAAAGAAAGAAAAAATAAAAAAAAAAAAAAAAAAAAAAAAAAAAAAGCCTTGCTTGAGCACCAAAATGGAACTTCTCCCTCCAAGACTGAAGAATCTGAGAATTTTTCAAATTCTGAAAGGGAAATATGCCACCAAACTCCTACATATCTACTCCAGCAATATGCTAGAGGTCACACCAGATGGCCAAGAATTTCAGGGAGAAACTATAGTAACTTCTTATAATCTAGAACTGTACAAAAAGTTAGCCAAGAGGTACCCTACCAGCAAAACCAATAGCAGAGGGTAATCTCCCAGAGTGACCAGAGATTCTCCAAGGAAAGCCATGGCTTCTGATTCTGTGTCTGACGACCACAAGAGAAGAGGCCTGAGAAAACCCCCGAGCAGAAATCTTGAAAGCCAGAAAGAGACACCACAAATCAAACTGATGCTAACCAGACCAACATGGTACCATAACACTAAACCTCAAACGGTCTAGGCCCAGGCACTTTAAGTCCCTAATATTCTATCCTGAGACATCAGAAAGGGCTCTGAAGATGTGGCCATTTGAACCTTAAAGTTCCAAGAGGACTAAACTCTGGAAAATGGAAGTCAGTGCAAGAACGTAGGGAACCAAGGCAAGACCAGGCACAGCCAAACAACCCTGACAGACCACCACACCCAAAGGCAAATCAGAGAATAGAAACTGGTCTGAATTCAGGAACTAAAGATGGAGAAATGAGTAATCAAAGAAAGCAATGTCCAGTATTTTAAACTATTGCAAATTAACTCTATAACAACTATAAGCCGAGATTGAAAGCTGCAATTTAGAAGTCATCTAGGTAGTCCACAAGATCTGCCTAGATACCTTTAAGAAATAAAACAGGAGGAAAAAAAATTAAAGTTCTGGAGGAAAGAATGAAAAGCGAATAAATGGCTTAGAAGAGAAAGTAATAAATCTTACCTAAGAAATGGAATCCCTGAAAACTTGTTCAGTCATTTCAGTTGTGTCTGACTCTTGTGACATTTGGGGTTTTCTTGCCAAAGGTACTAGAGTGGTTTGCCATTTCCTTCTCCTGCTCATTTTACAGATGAGGAAACTGAGACAAGCAGGGTCTTGCCCCAGGTCACACAGTAAGTTATAAGTGTTATAGTAAGTTGTAAGTGTCTCAGGACATATTTGAATTCAGGTCTTCCTGACTCCAGATCTGGCACTCCATTCACCTAGCTACCCTCTTCAAAACTAGAACATGCAAAAAAAATAAAAAATTTGTAATACTCTCTCTTCCAATCAGTAACTGTGATGGAAAAAAACAAAAGAACCCTGCACTCCTAAGTTCTAGTTTCCTATCCAGAAGATTCCTAGAAATGCTTTGTATTATTTACTGATCACAAGCATTACCCAAAATGGTCACTGATTAGGTTTAGACAAGTCAAAATTATTTGGCTTATTTTACTAATAAAATTCTTATCTCTATGTAAAGGTGGGATTCCATCCCAATTAATATGAGAACAGAAGACCCAAAACCCTTGGATGAGTCAGTCAATAATTTTGAGTAGATGTGAATAAGACCTTAATCAATTTGTGAGGATTAGACAAAAGCAGTTGATACCATCCAGGGACCAGCTTAAAAGGCTGAATCAGACATCTCTCTGGATCTATGTATAAAAATAACAGTTAATCCAATGCTGGCCAAGTCAAGGGATAAATCAGCCTACTGGTGGAAGAATTCCAATTCAGAAAATTCCAGCTAGAGTTAAGCCCTCAAGAGAAAAATCACTTTGTGGGGAGAGAAAGGGGGCCAAGTTTCTTACCTTCCTTCTCTTATTCATTGACCATATCACTGGAGGGACTGGACAAGAAGACAAAACATTCACCCAAGAGTAAGAGTCCCCTGGAAGAGCAGCTTCCAGGACTCCTTCATGAAGAAGAGAATGCTATCTATGGATTCAACATATGGATTCCCAATAGGTTTACTCCTTTTATACTTTAAGTTTATATACACTCTCCCCATAGACCACATGTATAATTGTAGAAAATCATACTCCAGACATTAAAGGGAATGTTTCTGTAACTACCATTTTTACTATACCATCTTGGCAAATATCTTTGCTAAAAGCTAATGAAGTCTGGCTGATTCTTAGTGGAAACTATACTGTTGGGAACTTATAAACCATAGCACCCAAAAATCATCCCCTCAGGGATATCCCTCAAATCCTGATGGTAGGAGTAAGATGGCTTCTGGGGACTAAGCAGTATGAGTAAGAGTTGGGTAAGTAGCCCCAGAGAGGGTGTTGCCAATATAATTTTCAAGAAAGGAAAACAAAGAACAATGCAGAAGCAATCTATAGTTTCAATATTTAACTAAAAGTAGTCTAACCTGAAGATTTAGTACAAAATAATTTATATCAAATGCTCCAGACTAGTGTAATCATTAACACCAATAAAAATCACAATTATAGATATGACCTTTAAATTTAAATGGGTATTTTAAGCTCATATAAAGTCACATTTTGTTCCTCAAAGCCAAAATATACCTGATTAATAAGTTTATAGCACCACAGTCACAATTTCATTATGACCAGAGGGATTTTTTTTTCCTTTTGTAAAACAGGAATGTCATTAATCTATGCCCCTCAGCTCAGTAATTTGTAAATGATTGGCTGAAAGGGAATGAAACCACAGGAATACTATGCACATTTCATCTGACTATGTATTTCTAATTTCAGCACCTCTAATATTAGCCAAAATTCAGCATGTCCAAATGGAGGGAAAATAGTAATGCATTAGCATACAGTTTCAGTGAAGAAATGATTTTCACATCTATTACTTTAAACTCAAGCTTGCTGAAATTTTTTAAAATCCATTACTAATAACTACTTTAATTGCAATTGCTGAAATATTTTACTGAAACTTGCACTGAAAAAAATTAAAATAAGGAAACTTTAAAAAAAAATAAAGGAAACTTTTTTCTTTACAGGAAAAGGGATAATAATAAAAATCACTATAAAATTACTGAAATATATAGAGTACTTTTCAGGTTTACAAAGTATTTTACATTATGTTAACTAATATTACAGATATTCTATTTTTAAAATGAGGAAATTGAGACTGAGGGGTTATGTGTTGTCCATTGTCCCATAAATTCCAAGCGTCAGGTTTAGGATATGAACCCAGGTCTCTGCAATTTCCAAGACCATGGCTCTTTCCACCATGCTGCCTTTCCAAAGGCAACCCAAGGGACAATAAAACACAAAAATGTCGGAGGACCACACCTGGAAATAGCCATAAAAACAAAAAAAAGAAAAGCGCTATGACATTAAATGGATGAAAAAAATTTTTAAAGACTATCATGCAGAGGCATAGTCTCAGATCTCAAAATCCATGATTAAAAAAAAAAAACATCAGGGCGGCTAGGTGGCCCAGTGAATAGAGCACTGGCCCTGAAGTCAGAAGGATCTGAGTTCAAATCCGGCCTGAGACACTTGACACACTTACTAGCCATGTGACTTTGGGCAAGTCACTTAACCCCAATTTCCCTCCAAAAAGCAAAACAAAACAAAACAAAAAAACATACTACCACAAGTGCTATGAAAAGAGTTAAAGCAATTTTATATAGGATATAAATCAAAGGTATATTAGACCTGACCTTCTCTGCATTTTATTCTATTGTCTTTCATAACTACAAGGATCATAAATTTTAAAAGATTTGTTTGTTAATTTTTTTAAATAGTAGTATAGGGAAAGAGTCCATAACAATGCCTCAGCGCCCTTGCCTCATTAGGACTCCAGTGATTGAGTAAGGAGCTATCTTCTGTAGTAGAGAATAGATCCACTCACTCATATTGGCCCAGACCTACTACTCAACCCTCTGTGTTGCCTTGGAAGCCAGTACTAGTCCTCTATTATGGCTAAGGGATCTGAACATCCTACCAATTCTTCTTAAGGGGAGAGGGAGAGAAAGACAGAGACAGACAGAGAGAATGAGAGAGAGAGAGAGACAGAGAGAGAGAGAGAGAGACAGAGAGAGAGAGACAGAGAGACAGAGAGAGAGACAGAGAGAGAGACAGAGAGAGAGAGACAGAGAGGGAGAGACAGAGAGAGGGAGATAGAGAGAGACAAAGGAAGAAGAGGATGAAGAGGAGAGACACAGAAAGAGAAGAGGGAAGAGGAAGGGAGAGGAGATGAGAAACAGAGAGAGGCAGATTGAGAAATGACTCACTCAATCACATAATTGCTTGGGATTAGTGACAGGCACAACCTTCCTGACCATCATGATACCATTCATTCTCCTCTATTCTGCTCTGCATGTCCCCATCAGCTGATGCTTCCATATTATGAGTCAATACCCTTGACTTGAATAACAACCTCAAGGGAGGGGGAAGGAGGCAAGCTAAGAAAATCCCTTTCCTTCCTAACTCCTCCATTCATGGGATGTTGCGAAAATAAACAAAATAACTCTATCTCTCAAGAATGTAAGGTAATTGAGACAGCTAAAGACTGCTGCAAATTCCAAAGTCTATGTTGAATGATTCACATGTGAAAATTGCATGTAGGGAGTAAATGCTCTGCTAAATTTACCATAGATTAAAAATCTTTGCAGAGAAGAAGAAAATGTGAGTAGACTTTATTAGAGTTGTTTTTTTTTACTCTAGAATTAAATGTTATGTTAATAAGTATCTAAGTTTTTTTGTGGTTTGTTTGGGTTGTTTTTGGTTTTTTTTGCTTTTTGGAGGGTAACTGAAGTTAAGTGACTTGCCCAAGGTCACAAGTTAGTACGTGTTAAATGTCTCAGACTGGATTTGAACTCAGCTCCTCCTGACTCCAGGGCTGGTGCTCTATTCACTCTGCCACCTAACTGCCACTAAAACCTGTAAATATTAGTTACCATTTCAAAAAGCAACAAAACCCCCATAGCTACAAACCACTGCTAGTGAGAACCTATTGGTGAAAATTAAATTTCAAGCTGGTCGTGCAGAAAATGGAATGCTTATCCTGGAATCAGAAAGACACGAGTTCAAATCTAGTCTACTTACTAGCAGTAAGACTCTAGGCAAGTTACTTGAATCAGTTTCTTCAACTGTGCTGTTGTTACTGTTCACTTGTTTCAGGTGTGTCTGACTCTTTGTGACCTCATTTGAGGTTTTTCTTGGCAAAAATACTAGAGTGGTTTGCCATTTCCTTCTCCAGCTCATTTTACAGATGAGGAAACTGACTTGTCCAGGGTCACATGGATAGTTAATGTCTGAGGCCATATTTGAATTCATGAAGATGAGTCTTCCTGATGCCAAGCCTGGCACTCTACCCACTGTGCTATCTCACTGCCCCAACTGTAAAGCAGGGATAATAATGATACCTACCTTGCAGGGTTGTTGTAAGGATCAAATGAGGTAATATTTGTAATACAAACTTAGTCCAGTGTCTGGAACATAGTAGATATCATATAAATGTTTATTCCTTTCCTCCTCCCTTCTTCTCCCTGATATATGACAAAAAAGCAACCATCCAGAAAGGAACAGGAAACGAGTATGATTAAAAGACACTGTGATCAGGTACAGAGCCAGGAGACATTCACCTGCTTCAAGGATTTTAGCCCGTACAAAAACTCAGCCTTAGGCCAACCTTTAGAGTGTTAGCGAGAGAAACATGCTGATTTGTCAACCTCTTCAATTCAGATTCCAGGTAGAACAGACACAGACCAGGTGGTAGTGGCTGTAACATGCTTGGTTAGCATCTGATCTTCCTAACTGTGACCGTTTATATGAGGGTGTGTGTGTATCTACATGTATGTGTGTATACATTCCTTTAAGTTAGCATGGTTCATTAGTTTTTTCCATTACTTTATTTTACTTTATATCAATTTAACCCACTTCCTCTAAGTCTCCTTCCCCCATTACTTCCACCAAATTCCCTCCCCAATTTCCCTCTAGATTTTCCCTTACTCTATGTCCCCTTGCATTCCTAACAAAGAAAAAAATTCGTAAACCTTGTGAAACCAACAGAATAACATGACTAGAACTATAGCCTAAAAGCATTTTTCTGGGTATACAGGAGAGATTAGTACAAGGAGGCAAGGAGACCAGGTAAGAGACTATGGCACTATTCCAGGGAAACAATAAAGAAGGCCTAAATTAAAGCGCTGGCAGTAGGCAGGGAATGGAAGGCATGGACACAAAAGATATTACACAGAATCAAAAGTCCCTAACAAATTGGCAATATTATAGAAATGCAATGAAGTCAGATGACATAATGTGAACTGAGGCTACTGGAAGAATGATGCTTCCATTTAGGGAAGTAGGAAAAGTTGGAGAAGGAGAAATTTGGAGAGAAAAGCTCATTAATTCACATTTAACATGTTAATTTTTTTGTGTTAATGGTACATTCCATTACAGGATTCTAGCAGGTAGACAGAAATTCAATTACAGAGCTCAGGAGATACATAAGGCTTTGGAGATAAAGATTTGCTTATCTTCAGTACAAAGGTAGCAGTCAAAAGTCATGCAAATGGAAATCACCAAAGAAAGAAGAGAGCCTTGGGGAACATTTAAATTTAGGGGATAGAAGCTGAGAAAGAATAGTCAATAGAAAGGAGGGGAATCCCAAGTCCCTATCCAGAGAAGCAAGGGTAGAAGAAATAAGAATATTAAGAAGGGTGGACTAAGACAACCATGTAAAATGTTACAGAGAGAGCAAGAAAAATGTGGACAGAGAAAATAAAGGGGAACTAGGGTCATTAAGAAGCCATTGGTAAGTAAGAAGAACCAGGAGAATAAATTATATATCAACAATACTGTGAAGACAAACAACTTTGAAAAATTTAGCAACTCTAATAGATACAATGGAACCAACCACAGTTCCAGGGGACTCATAATAAAATGGGCCACCTAACCTCCAGATAGCGAGATAGTAAATCAGAGTTTAGAGGGGAGGAGGGGGAAGAAACATAGTTAATGTGGATGTTTGTTTAGTTTGGCTATAGATATTCATAATGTTTTCCTAACTTTCTTAATAGGGAGGAAAGAGAGAGGGAGGGAAGGCAAGAGAGAATCAAGAACTAAATATAAAATTGAATTAAATTTTTTAAAATGAGTCAATTATATCTCCTGACAGATTCACCTACAGAATGAGACACATTCATTACATTTATTTATTTTGAAATTTTGTTATTTTTTCCCCCTTCACTTGGGGGGAGGAGTGGAAGGGAGGAAAACATGCTTGATAATTTTAAAAAATAGTTTAAAAAATGAATTACTGGTATCCTTTAAGAAAGAAATTCCAGGAAAGTAGTAAGGACAGAAGCAAAATTATAAGAGGTTAAGGAATGAGTGAGTGGTGGGAAAGGACATTCACTGAGTGTTGGCTGTGGAGAAGTCCAGTAGACTAAAGGCTTAGATCAGGGTCAAAGATTATTCGTGGGCTTGTGTATTTTTTTTTAAGTGGAAGGAACTGATGGCATTTGGAGGAGGAAAGAGATTCAGCGCAGCTGAAAAGGGAAGAACTCCTGGTAGATTAATACCAGTTTCTTGGTTATTAGCTTCAAATGTTAATGTGTAACGAACAGTTTTTCCATTTGTTACCCTTTTTTCTGCATAAAACTAAAAAACTTGGAAAAGACTTGAAATAGTCAACTGTCTTTGGCACATTCCTCCCTCCTATTTAAGCATTTCTTCCCCATTTGCGAGGAATGTATCTTCTCCCGGTGCCTGCATCTGATTTCTCCTAACTACATTGCAGCTAGTTACCTCTAAAGCTAGAGAATCACTGATAAGGAACCTTAAAAGTGTCCTGTCTTCTGATATAGGACCATTATACAAAGGAATTATAAAATTAATGCTGGAATGCCAGGCACCATTCCAAATAGCAAAAGAGATAAGTGGGAGAAGGATGTTCCTAAATCATGCCCTGGGGGCCTACTCTCAGAAGGTCAACCCTGTCCCATCCATTAGCCAATGGCTTTGAAAAAAGAGGAGAGAATGCAAGTTTTTTGCAAGTAGCAATCGTTTCAGTTTTTGTACTTGTATCTCCACCTGGCACATGGCAGAAGTACAGTAAAAACCGGTTGATTGACTGATTGAGAAATATGCATATTAGATACTTTGAACAAAATAAAAAACACCACTGCTGTTACTATTAATCCCATACTCTCAGAATTCAAAGTTACACATAAACTTAAAGAATTTCAAGGTCTTGAATTTTTCTGAAATGAAAGGAAACATCCTCCTTTGGGTGTTTAAAAAAAAACAGCATCGAAACAAGAAGGTTATTCATAAATATTGCCTCCGTATTTCAGTGACAAACAGGAAGTGAGACTAGTTGAAAACAAAATTAGATTTGAGAGTAACTGACTCATTTACGCTTTTTCCCACATGGTTACAAATCAGTGATTTATGATTTAAAAGAGTAGTGTATATTTTTCCATGGCTCACCAACTTTGAAAGTTTTTTTTTTCCATTTATTTGAAACCATTAGTCATTTTTTTATTAGCCAACAGAAAAGCAAGATTCAGCCAGCTTTCCTTGTCATATGATGGTGAAAGTCTTCTGGCCATGATATTTCCATCCAAAGAAATTAATTGCTCTATAAATAATTCATAGAACCTTACTTTTCTTCTAAAAATGAACTGGAAAGTATATATTAAGAGTTACTGATACAATAGAACTCATTAAAAGGTAGAAAAATATACTAACAAAGAGAAGCAATTTAAAAAATAATAATGATCCTAATAAGCATTTGACTCAAGTCTCCTTGTGCTAAGTTTTAAAATTCTTCCTAATAAATGACCCCACAGATGGAAGAAAAATCTTTAGTGCTCACTACTATGTTATATGTATTACACACATATGTGTGTAATACATATAACATAGTAGTGTATATATAGTAACATATACATACATATATGTATTTATGTATGTATGTGTATATAACACGTATACACCCTAAGTGCTTTATCACTAGAAAAATTAAAATATTTCCAGTGCCTGTGGGAGGCTCACCCTGTGGCCTCACACCAATTTATTTAACCTTTCCATTTATAAGATGAATGCTGCTCTTATTTACATGAAAAACAGGCTCTACAAATACTTTGAGAGTCAGAGGATACATACGGCAGCACAAGTGAAAATACTGCTCCTTCCGAACAAATAGTAACAAGGGGCTATTCGTAAGACATCAAAACATCCTACAAATTGTTCTCTCTCTCTCTTTTTCTCTGTCTCTCCATACTTACATACATACATATTATAGATATAGATGATATAGATATAGATATAGATGGATATAGACATAGATCAGCCTTTAAAAAAGTTGAGTTTTTTCTGCCAAACATCCTCCAATAAATTTGCTCTAAACTTTCCATGAAACCTTCTGAGATTAATAGCATTTGGTGTTAGTCAAATAAGCATCTTCCCAAGAATATCTGACTGCAAATATGATTTTCACATGTGATCTGTGGAATCAGACTCAATGCCTGAGACTTTTCAAAAGCTTCAGGACAGCTATGTTATTTGGTGCTTAAGTGTTCCTTACATGTATGTATATATAGAAGTCACGATTTCCTCACTTTTAAGAGAAAATTCAACCAATTTTCTAAAAAATTCCTTCTGATTCTCCAAATCATTTGCTCTTAAGTCTAGTATCATAGAACCACTGATGCTTTAGGATCACTTAAATGACCCTCTCGTTCCAGAGTACACAGTTCTGCCTACCCACTGGGAATACTTGTGCAAAGTGTTAAAATTATGGGAAAATGGTGTTCCTGGCAAAAACTCCAAAGTTCACGCCAAAAGACAGCACACAACAGCAGTAGCAAAATATAAATTCATTAAGGACATTAAATACAATGCACTTAAAATATTAAAAATGTGTGCAAAGGTAATTGAGAAAACAAATATCAAAAGAATGAAGCTAATATTCCTGTCCAAAATTTAGAAAGCCCAGAGGAACATGAAATAGTGGTGCTGTGGGTTATCATCAGACTATCATCATAAGAAGACAGGAAAATGGTGATATAAAGGATGCTAAGTCTAATATTTTCATATTTTAAGGTTGATTTAAGATTTCCAGTGTGCTACAGTACTAAAATATAGCATTCTGAAACCAGCAAGATTGAAGAGGCTTTTGCCAAGAACCATTGGTTTCATATCCAAATTAACTTCTTGGCTAGAATTCTTCTGCTGGCTTTCCAAGTCCTGGTTCATGAGATCCTTATCCAACCAACCACAAGCTAAACATGGCATCTGGGGTAAAGCATAGCCATGACAACCTCAGGGCATAATAGATATGTATTACTTTGGGATAAATGCATAATTGTCAAGGAAAATGCTGGCATCCAGTTTTTAAGTTGGGAAATAAGCATATGCATTATGAGATTTTTAAGTAAAAAGTCAAAGAAAAGTCATCTCCAAGAATTAGTTTAAACTACTAAATAGATGGCAAAGACATTGAAAGTATTCATAGCTATTTTGTACCTTACCTAGATAATCACTGTTTTTTTAATGTAATTTTAATAAAGGTATATTAAGTTCCTTTTTGTTTTATCATAACAATTTTGTTATAGAAGATCCATGCTATACATTACTTGGCTATCAAAGGATTTCTGATCTCAACAATTTGGGGAGTTTGTTCCAACCGCTCAAATCACAATCCATCCATGTCCACCCATCCTGTACAACTCTTGTCCATGTTCTCCAGAAGATTGCTACAAGAGATCCACCCAACACACTAGAGGCCTACCTTACTTTGTCCCAACATTCAGAGGATACCAGTGGCCCACTCTTGGCACCCACTTGTCATTCATCATTCTCAACATGTAAACAACCCACCTTCTCTTTTTCTCATACAATTCCATGATAGCATCCTTTACTCCTATTCTCCTTTGGATTCGTGAGTGATAATATGTTGGGCCTGCTCAGTTAGCCAGTCAATGAACATCTGTCAAGTGTCTACAAAGAGCCAGGCATTGTGTTAAGCAATGAAGAAACAAAGAAAGGCAACAGACAGTGGCTGTTCTCAAGGAACTCACAGTCTAGTGTTCAGCCATGTGCCCATCACCTTCTGTGTGACGTTTATTCTTAGCTCTTTGGAGGTAGTGATATTCTAGGTCTCACTGACATATAACAACACCAGCAATTACTATTTAAGGAACATGAAGTCTTCAAGGTCAAGGGCATAATAGTTCAATAAACCACAACAGAAAAATATCTAACATCTAGTGACTCACATTTCTAGAACACTTCAAGTTTTGCAGAGTACTTTCTGTGCAATAATCTGTGGGCTAGGTAGTACAATCATTATTAGCCTCTTTTCACAGATAAGGAAATTGAATCTCAAAGAGGCTGTGACTGGCCAACAGTCACCTCAATCAGTAAAAGCCAGAACTAGTATTCTGTGTGCCAATACAGAAGAAACTACTAATCCACTGATTTTTTTTTAAAGCAATCAGGGCTAAGTAACTTGCTCAAGGTTACACAGCCAGTTATTTCTGGGTGTGGTGCTAAGTATTTGAGTCCGGATTTGATCCCCAGGTCATCCCGACACTGGAGCCAGTGCTCTTACTAGCTGAGCCACCTGGCTGCCCTAAGCAATTGGGGTTAAGTAACTTGCTCAAGGTTACACGGCCAGATGTTTCTGGGTTGGTGCTAAGTGTCGGAGCCCAGGATTCGATCCCCAGGTCATCCCAACACTGAAACCAGTGCTCTTACTCACTGTGCTACCTGGCCACCCCTCTAATCCACTGATTTTTGAGGACCATTACTATAGCTCTCTATTATCTTAGTAGATTAAAAAGAAAAAAAAAAAGGTAAACCTGACTAGATGCCTATGTCCTTCTCCCAGCCTAAAGAAAAAAAAAGTGTATTTTACCTCATTCATTTTCCTTGAGATATATTTCTTATATCTCAAGATATAAGAAAAAAAAAACAAAACAAAAAACAGTAATTTTTAAATATCACCACTATACCAAGATTAAGAGGGAAGTGGAAAATCAGGAAAAAATTTTCACAACCAGTATCTGATAAAGGCCTCATTTCTAAATTATACAGAGAACTGAGTCAAATCTATAAGAATGCAAGTCATTCTGCAATTGATAAATGGTCAAAGGGTATGAATAGTTTTCAGAGGAAGAAATTAAAGATATCTATAAACATATGAAAAAATGCTCTAAATCACTATTGATTAGAGAAATGCAAATCAGAACAACTCTGAGGTACCACATCTCAGCAGTCAGATTGGCTAAGATGACAAAACAGGAAAATGACAAATGCTGGAGAGGATGTGGGCAAATTGGAACACTAATGCATTGCTGGTGGTGCTGTGAACTGATCCAACCATGCTGGAGAGCAATCTGGAATTATGCCCAAAGGGCTATAAATAATTTCATACCCTTTAACCCAGCAATACCACTTCTAGGGTTGTATCCCAAAGAGATCATAGAAGTGGGAGGAAGACCCATAGGTACAAAAATATTTGTAGCAGCTCTTTTTGTGGTGGCAAAGAATTGGAAATTAAGGGGGTGCCCATCAATTGGGGAATGGCTGAACAAGTTGTGGTATACAAATGTAATGGAATACTATTGTGCTATAAGAAACAAGGAGCAGATGAACTTCATATTTACCTTGAGGGGCTTATACAAACTGATGCTGAGTGAGAAGAGTAGAACCAGGAGAAATTTGTACACAATTACAGACACAACGTATATGTGATGACCAACTTTGATAGACTATACTCTTCTCAGCAATGCAGGGTTATAAGTCAACCCTAAAAGACTCATGATGGAGAGAGATGTCTA
The DNA here is from genome assembly GCF_028583685.1 of Petaurus breviceps papuanus. Taxonomy (NCBI): domain Eukaryota; kingdom Metazoa; phylum Chordata; class Mammalia; order Diprotodontia; family Petauridae; genus Petaurus; species Petaurus breviceps. The sequence continues at coordinate 11,932,140 of NW_027187324.1, read as the reverse complement.
CATCCAGAGAAAGAACTGTGTTTGAATCCAGATTGAAGCAAACTACCTGATCTTTTTCTTTTTCTTGTTTGGTTTTATTTCCTCTTTCCCATTGTTCATTCCATCTGATACAATCCTTCTTTATAACCTGACTAATGTCTAATGTGAAAGTATTTGCAGATCCTATACTTGATTGTATGCCGTCATGGGGGAGGGGGGGAAGGGGAGGGAAAAAGAGAAAATTTGAAACTCAGGAATTGTGGAACTGAATCTTGTAAACTAAAAGTAAACAAACAAATTAATAAAGATCAAAAAATTAAAAAAAAATAAAGTTGGCAAAGCGCTTTACAAAAAAAAAAAGGAAACTAATCCATTGTTGGTGGAGTTGTGAGCTGATCCAGCCATTCTAGAGAACAATCTGGAACTATGCCCAAAGTTTTGTTTTGTTTCCTCTTTCCCACTGATCATTCCATCAGCTATAATCATTCTTTACTACCTGACTAATGATTAATGTGAAGATATACGTAGATCCTATATTTGAGTACATGCTGCCATGACAGGAGGGAGGGGAGGAGGGGGAGAAAATTTGAAACTCGAGGGACTGTGGAACTGAATGTTGAAACTAAAATAAATAAAGAAATCAATTAATAAAAATAAATAAAAAGTAATGGAAAGTAGCACTGGCCTGAAAGTCCAAAGAAATCAGGCTAGGCTAAATGAAAATCAGACAATAAATGTAATTACCTTCTGAATAAAAAAAAATCACAAAAAAATAGTAGGTTTATTTTTTAGATCTAAGTGTTCTAACATACAGTAGGAGCCCTTATACTTGAGCCCTACAAAATTAGAACAGTTCTCAAGAAATGGTCCTCCAAGATCAAAATGCCCTGATAGTAAATGGATGGTACATGGGAAAGGTAGGTAGAGGTATGTTCATTGAGAGTAAATAACAAAATGAAGACAGAATTTCCCAAGTAAGCTAGAACATTTTGGGTTTAACAAATTACAAGAAAACAAACAAATGTGAAACAGCACAGATCTGCCAGTATGGTTAAAGTGATGTGTTTATTGATGACAGTAATATAATAATTACCTTATCTGGACTCTACTATCTTAGTATCCAATATACAATAATATAGAAGTGTCAGTGGCTTTTAAGAAAAGGAAAGCTTGAGGGGCAGCTAGGTGGCAAAGTGGATAGTGTTGCCCCAGGAGTCAGGAGGAACTCAGTTCAAATGGCCTCACACATTTCACAAATACTAGCTTGTGAACCTTGTGACCCTGGGCAAGTCACTTAACCCCAATTGCCCAGAAAACAAATTTTTTTTTTAAGAAAAGGAAATCAGAAGAATGGCTGGAACTATAAGAGAAAAGCAACTGAATTTTAAGGCATTTTAGGAAGCAGATGGAAAAGATCAGAGAAGTAACTTTTACCAAATAAACATGACCAAGAAGATATCAGAACCTACTAATTGTCGTGCCTTTTTCATTACAACATTTTGGTCTCTGAGCATATCTGGGATACCTTTAAGGAAAGCATTATAAAAGGAGACCAATTTTCACATGTGATTTCCCATAGGAGATTGAGTCTTTCTGGTCATACAATGACAGAGGTATATAAAATATGAACTCTCAGAAATGAAAGCTCTCAGAACTGAAAATAAAATAAAATGCTATAAATTTTTTAAATACAAGCTGTTATTGTGCCTATTTGTTGGTTAAGTATTTAACTCAGTAGAAAAAAATATGTAACACTGAATAGTCTTAAATTGTCTCCCATTATGTCTACCATAACATTAATAATAACAATAGGATGTATAAAGCATTTTTAGGAGGTCAGGTACTTTACATTTGATGGTCAAGTCACAACAACCCTGGGAAGTAGGTGCCATTATTATCACCATTTTACAGATGAGGAAACTGAGACAAACAGAGGTTGAGTGACTTGCCCAGGGTCACAAAGCTAAGTATGTCTGAGGTAGGATTAGAACCCATATCATTCCGGTTCCAAGTCAAGCCCCATCCACTGAACTACCTAACTACCTAAATTTACTTTACATTCTACAACAGATGCTACTTTAAAGATTTGTTTGGTGATCCCCTAAGTATGAACATCAATCACATAATAAAAGAGATAAATATGGCCACATAAGGCACTGATCACCATCATGAAAAAATCTCTTATACAAAGTCTAAATACTCTGTGTTCCTATTATCAAGTTTCTCCGAATGCTCATATTCACAAATGTTACTTTACTAATTATGTCAAGGCTCAGAATACTGCAAAGCCTCCTCAAAAACCCACAACACAATGAAAAGAATTCATCTAATTCCCCATAATCTACATGGATGGAAGCAACGGACTTGAGATGCAGAATGACACATACATTTCTGGACATGGCCAATGTGCCAATTTGTGTTGCTTGACTATGCATATTTATTACAAGAGTTTTATTTTCCTGGTTGTTCCAGGATGGGGAAGGGGGATGGCGGAGAGAGAAAAGAATTAAATGTTTGTTAAATGAAAATAAATGAAATAAAAGTTTAAAAAGCAACATGGATAAAAAAAAAAAAACTTCTAGCAGACCATGACATTCAATTGCATGAGTAGCCCACTGAGTTATCCCACATGACAAATAGTTATTTGGGAATAACTATCTATCTTGGACAAACACTGAAAATGGATAGTGAGCTGGGCTGAGAATTGAATAGAAAAAAAAAGAACCCGAGTTGAACTGATTTGGGGGACATGAAGAGTTTCTAATGATCCAAAGCTACTCAAGGTAACAAAAGTATATCTTGTAACACCTTTATTCTCCTGATGATGTTCTATGACTGAAAAGCATGGGATGCTACCATCTCAAAAGAAATTATAGGTAGCAAGATGGCATGGCAGATAGTGTACCAGACATAAGGTAAGGAAGACGAGTTCAAATCCAGCCTCCGACAGTAATAGCTGTGACTCTTGGTAGGTCACTTAACCTATGTTTCCCTCAGTTTCCTCATCTGTAAAATAGTAATAATACCACCTACCTCCCAGAGTTGTTGTGAGGATCAAATGAGATAATAGTTGGAAAGTGCTTAGGCGACATATAAATACTTATTGCCTTTCCAAAAGAAAATGGAAGAAAAAAAAAACCAACGCATGTAAGTAAACTTATAGGATATTACCTATAATGATGTGAGTGGGAGAAATAAAATAAAAGATATCATTAAAATATATAGCTAATTTTCAAGCATTTCAAGTGCTAGTATGTGAAAAGGGAATTAGATGTCATCTAATGGCCCAAACAGGAACGAGGAAATTCTGAAGCCATATGTAGGTTTGATGTTAGGATAATAATGAAATGTGCTACTTGTGGAGGTAATGGGTTTGTCTTCTTTAGAGTTCTTCTAGATAACTATCTACTAAATATGTAATAGTAAGAATTTCAGGCAAGGGTTGAAATAGATAACCATTGATGTTTCTTCCAATGCTAGAATTCCATGCTTTTTGCATACCCTTTGACCTAGCAATACTACTGGTCTGTATCCCAAAAGAGATTAAAAAAAAAAAAGGAAAAGGACATATATGTACAAAAATATTTATAGCAGCTCATTTCTGGGGACAAAGAATTTGAAATTGAGGGGATGCCTATAATTGGGAAATGGCTGAACAAACTGTGGTATGTGGTTATGACAGTATACTATTGTACTATAAGAAATGGCTCTCAGAAAAACCTGGAAAGACTTCCGTGGACTGATGCAAAGTAAATGTACTGTATACAAAGTAACAGCAACATTGTAAGATGATAAGTTGTGAATAACTTAGCTATTTTCAGCAATTCAACAATCCGAGACAACTCTGAAGGACTTATGATAAAAAAAAATGCTAAGTATCCCCAGAGAAAGAACTAAAGGTGTCTAAATATAGATTAAAGCATGCTTGTTTTTTATTTTTCTTGCAGTCTTTTTTGTCTGTTTTCTTTTACAACATGACTATGGATATATTTTGCATGATTACACACATATAACATATATCAAACTGCTTGCCTTCCCAATGAGGGGGTGAGAAGAGGGAAGAAGGGGTAGAAAGTGGAAGTTAAACTTTTAAAAATGAATTTTAAAAATTCTTTTTACATGTAACTGGGGAAAAATACTAAAAAAAAGTCCATGGTTCTATAAGACTAGGAATAAACCACACTCTTGGAATGTAGTATATTTATCATTTTTTATTTCTGAATTTTAAGAAGGCATAGTTTTATATAAATACCACTTCCACTTCTGATGATTGTTTGAAGACAATTAATGAGAAATAAAGCTATTTTGATTTTGAAGGAAAAAAGAAAGACGATATAGCTAAAATAAGAGGATCAAATGATCATATATCAAGAATGAGAGTGTTTCCCTCTGAGGAGAGCATTTTCTAACAGCAAGTTAGTGATTAGCGTAGGTCCTGAGACTATTATAGGCACTGGAGCTATCCCCTCCTCAGGTAGTGGGGAGGGAGGGTGTCAAATTCCAAATGAGATCCATGCTAGCATAAACTCAAATGCTAGCTAGGTATGTACCTCAGTGTTTCTTGGGAGTACAAAAATCCAAGAGATTACAACAGGAGTAAGAAAGCAATTACAGGAACAGAGATTCAGATGAAAAAATCAGGGTCAGATCAGGAGGCAAGAGGAAGGTAATATGGTCGAGCTATTTGACTCAACCAGTTCCCCCACAAATTTGGCCCTTTTTCATGGTCACATGTATTCGCTACCCTGCACAAAAATGTTAGGTCTGCTATGCCCCTCCTGATTCAGACACGGTCAGTATATTCATATGCTCGGTCTTCCTATCTTGTACAGGGGAGATCCTTGATGGACAATTTACCAAAAAGTGTGAATAAGAAGCACACAAGAGAGAAATCCATATTGAGGAAAGGAATAGCTGCTGCAATGAGATTGAAAATTCATCCAAATACAGTTATTCCTTCCACATTAAAGGTTAAGGGCTCATTACCCCTGCAACCTGGAAAATCCACGTAAAATTTTTTGGCTCTCCCTTTGTACCAGAGGAAAAAGTCAGAATTATCAGGGTATTAAGAGATAAAATATGTTAATGTTATATAATACTATACAAATATTTTATGCATTTCTGAGTTTCTAAACTTTTTTTTGTCATCTGCTGAACTTCATGTGTCATCTGTGGCTTCTGTAAAACTCTCATAAAATTCCCATTTAATTTCTTATGCCAACTTGCAATATATCAAAGCCATGATGGGGGAAGCCACAATGTGGAAGTGATAACTGTAAGCATATGTCACCAGCTGAACTTTAATTTGCACCAATACCAACTGAACTTTAATTTGAAGCAACATACATACACACACACACATACATACACACTAAGAGAAGTATATAGGTAGGCACTGTCACATTCAACATCCAAATCATTTGTGAAAGTCAGCATGGCACACAGAGAGAGTGCTATGTACTTTGAATCTGTAAGATCTGAGTTCAAATCCTGCCTCGAGCACTTAACTGCAATTTTGAGCAAGTCTTTTGGCAAAATGGGGATAATAACACTTTAATTAATACAAAAATACCTACCTCTCAGGGCTGTAATAAAGGTAAAATGAGATAGTGTATTTGTGGTTTATAAAAAGTGGTTTGCAATCTTTAAAGTGCTTTATGACATTTGTAATTATTATTCAAGACAAGCTGCAGTATTTTTTTTATCAACTATACTCTAGGGCATCACAGTATCTCAAGCTAAGGTGATAAAGGCAATGATGCTTGGCATCCAGGGATGATCATCTTGGATGAAAGAAAAATTTGAAATGTTTCTACAAACAGATGTAAAAATATTCTTCCAACCACAGTATTCAGTTGATTTTCTAGGAGTAATTACAGATATAGAACCGAGGTAAGAACTTCCAACCCATGAGTCATATGCTTGATTTTCACCTGGTCTCCTGATCTTTTAGTCTTACATATGTGAAAATACAAGACTTTAAAATTATAAGTGATTCCCTTTCAAAAAAATATTTTAAGGGGGTAATGTAGAGATATCATCCTCAAGCAAGTAGACTCTTCATTTGTCATCTCAGAATCACAAAATTCCAGAGTCGGGACAGTCCATTCAAGATCATCTAGTCTAACCCCCTAATTTTACCGATTAGGAAACTGAGGCTCAAAGAAATGAACTATTACAAACATTCATCCTGCATTTTACAAAACTAATTAAAGTAGGATTTTTAAAATAACTTACTGAAAACAAGAGGATTCCAAGAGCTTCTAAACTTAAAACATATTTTGCAACAAATAGTAGCAAAGATTTTCCTTTTTTCAGCTAAAGAACAAAAAAATTTCCGAACAGTAAAGTCATATTAGCAAATGAGTCAGATTACCCTTTAGTACACATTCACATTATGCTTCTACCTTCCTCAAACTATCTTCCTCTTTTGTTGCCCTCTCATTTCCCTGAAGAGAATGTGACACAATGGATAGAGACCACTGGACTAAGAGTCAAGAAGCCCTGAGTTTAAATCCAATCTCAGACTTTTACTTGACAATACTAGACTCTAGGTCTCACTTTCACTTGTTTATAGGAATACAGTTTACTGGTACCTGATGAAGTAAAGGGCATGGCATCTTGGCCAAGTCACTTGACTTCTTGTTTCAGTTTCAACAGTAAAATGAATAATCATAGCACCGATCTCCAAAGATTACTGTGAGGATCAAATGAGATATTTGTAAAGTGTTTATTATAGTATCTGCACAGAGTAGGTGCTTAATAAATGTTTGAGGCAAGTAGGTGGAACAGTGGATAAAGTATCAAGTTTGGAGTCAGGAAGACTCATTTTCCCAAGTTCAAATCTGGCCTCAGACACTTACTGGTTATATGACCTGGGCAAGTCACTTACCTCTGTTTGCCTCAGTTTCCTCATCTATAAAATGAGCTGGAGAAAGAAATTACAAACTACTCCAGTATCTCTGCCAAGAAAATCCGAAATGGGATCACAAAGTTGGGCACAACTGAACAATCACAACATACTGTTTTATTCTTGTGCTTCCAAGGTATCATATTTCTGGAATTGTAAAAATCAGTGGGTGCCTCACACTTCAGGCATAGGAATGTTTAAGAAGAAATATTTTATAGGTAACCCAAGTGGAAACTACATAAGATTCTACTATGCATTTAATATACAGCAATCGTAAATTTAATCACATCTGAGTAGCTTTAATTGCATAGCTTAAATTTCTCTCTCTGCCACTAGCTGCCAAGCAGTAGGAAATCTCTCTTTAGAGAATGTTAAGTTAAAAGCATAATACTGAACCTGATTTTTAGTGCTAAAAAATACAAAATGCAGTAAAAAGTGGGCCTTTAGGAAATGGGTACAAAACTCACTCCCAAAACAGCTAATTTCAGGAGGTAAAATGGCTGCAGAGAATTGTATATGCCACACTGATTTTTCCCCTCCCCTTTTAAAAGTTTTGCTTTTCTTGTACTTGTTACCTGATCATGGAACACTCCTTAAGAAGCTTGAGAAATAAAAAAGGACTTTACTTTTTACTCTCTCTGGCTGCTATTTTATATACTAACAGTTGGCACTTGAAAACAGTGGAACAAACTGAAAATCTGGGGGAAAACAGAGGTGTAAAATGCACCTGCCCTACTTTCAAAGCTGTGTTTTCACCATCTGCAATTAGGAATCAGATAGAATTAGGAGAGATGAAAGGTATTAAAAAGTTAAATGTAAATTTAGCATCTTGAAATGCAATCTAGAAATCACAGATATTTAAAAACAAATATTTTGCTTATGACTAAATGAAATGATGCCTGTGATTATTTTGAACTTTGCTTTGATGATAGTTATTTTCCCCAAACTCACATCTACAAATAGGGTTGCTACAATCAAAACTAAAAGCAAGCAAACAAAAAAAAATTATTATGATGCAGCAGTAAGTTTCCCAACTCCCACTCCCCCAAGCTTCTGTGAGACAAAACTAGCCAAACCAGTCAAAATCTTGCTAATAATCAGCAGCACCATCTATCAGGAGAACTATAAAAATATGGACATGAACAATACTGAGCTTCCTAATCATAGAAGGAAGCACTCACCTACAATCAAAGCGTGTTTAAAAATACTACATAAATAGGCACTCATGACAGTTTGAAGGAGCCATAAGGCTACCTAAGTCCTATAGAGAAAATCATGCAAAACTCCTTGTGGCTCAAGAAATGAAACCAAGAACAACCTGCCAAGTCTGGGTCTTACCTATGCCAGTTCTTTTGTTGATTGGGGAGCAACTCACCTGGGATACATACCTTTACTCTTTTACCAAGGACTCAGTTGTTGAGATGAGTGCTAGGGCAGATGATCTGATACTGAAATAACCAATTCAAGGGGTAATTTTTCTCCAAAATATTTTAGGTTTGCAAAGAATTTTGCTATCACTAATTATTACTTCAATTTCCTAAACAACTAGACAATTGCCTTAAAACTCAGCACAACCATTGAATGTGAATGATTCTGATTGGCTCCTTTAAAAGAAGCCAGACTCTCATATGGAATCTGTTAAGAAAACTAGATTCAGTTCCTTACACAAAAGGATTACAGTAAAGCATAGTGGCAGTCAAAGACATTCTTTTACCATGGCTAGAGCCAAATTTCAAAAATATTGGCTATTTGGCAAGCTAAATCTTAGTAATACCCCTGGCGCTTTCAAGCATTTTTCAAGCCTAACATTGCTTGCAAATTGGTTTAAATATTCAGCTATGTAGACTTTATCCTTGAGCACTGGAGTATTATTCAAATCTAACAACCTCCAAAAACCACTCACTGTCTTCACCTAGACAAAAGGTTTTCTCTTCAAAACTGTTCATTATTTTTAGTAAGACATTATAAATGTATTTCCTGGAAAAAAGGTTTTATAAGTTTCTCTTCCATGCTGAGTGAATAAAAGGCAAATTTCTTCAGAGTGCTTCAATAAGATGACAAATAATTTAAAGGGTACAGACAGGAAGAACACTAGCAGACAAATGGCTCCCCACATCAATGAAATAACATAGGGAGTATTAGAATATTAATTTAGAGGAAATCAAAAAAACACAAATTTTACTTATGCATGTTAATAAACTTTAGTACAACTGGTCAGTAATTTATAGTTGCAGCAGTATGTATCAAACTTCAATGTTAGAGACACCACTGCTCATAAAAAGCTTATCCACACATATGGGGTATCTAAATTAACATTTATGCCTCCAGTTTGTACTATTTGAAAGGACTCTGACTCTGAAGTAAAAATAAAAGGAACCTAAAGGGCAAATGATCCCTTTCATCATAAAATTCATAGCAGAATAAAGCCACAGTACATACTAGATTTGGATTTCATATAGTTCAGAGGAAGAAGAGGTTGGATTCAATACCCTAATATTTTGCAGGCTAAGTCAGACTGAGAAAGATGGCACATTCTCAGGAATAATTTTAGTTAAGGACTAGACAATCTGTGAGGTCCAGATAAATTCTGTGACTCTTCAGGTGGGGAAAACCTACTAATGGGAGAAGCCTGTATATCACTGGCTTTACACGGTGTGCAAAACATAACCTTTATAAACTTCTGTTTTGATAGGTATCATCTGAATATTTGCAATCTGTGCACACTTACCACCAATTTAGCAAATTAGTGTTGTTTTTTAGTTCTTCTTATCTGGCAAACATCAAATATCAGAAAAGTATCTGGAAAAAAGGAAATAGTGAGTACAAGAAAAGAGGCATATATCCTGTACAGCAGGAACTTTCAACAGTATAATAAAATAGTTTCTTTCCCTTATCATAAAGGGTTCTCTCCAGTACGATAGCATAAAGCTCATATTTTAAACACATTTATAGCAAGGAACTGATAGCAAAGCCATGCTAAAATGAGCAAAATTATCCCCAAGGGGAAAGAAATGACAGAAGTACAGTTTAGGAACTGAATTCATCATGTTAAAGCATTTATTCATTTCCAAGATCTTAAGCTGCCCAAACAAAATGATGAAAGGACTGGGTCACAATTCACCATTTTCCAATAAGCCAAACTAAGTTCAAATACTAAAGCATACTTTTAAATATTCAATGGATCATGACCATGTACTTATATCAGAAAAGCAAGTAGGCAGATGATAAATACTTTCCATTCTTTTGCAATCTCAATTATATTAATAAATGTTTTAACAAACCTATGATTTTATCAGTGTGGCTATTCCTTCAACTAATACAGACCTTAACTCCTCATGCTTTGCCATTTGCAACTCTTATCCATGTTGTCCCACAAATCCTCCACAAACCTGATTGGACAAAGGCCTTCTTCTTATTCTTTTAGTAATACAAAGATTAAAAAAAACTCAACCCGTCCATCTATTCTTTTTCATTCTTGGCATATGATCAGCCCAGCTCCTTTAATACAATAGCCTCAATGATGTCTCACAGCTTTTTTTTATTTTAATATTTGGGGGGCTGGGGAGAGAAGGCAATCAGGGTTAAGTGACTTGCCCAGGGTCATACTGGTAGTGTCTTGAGGTCAAATTTGAACTCAGGTCTTCCTGACTCCAGGGCTAGTGTTCTATTTATTGTATCACCTATTCTAATCTAGTCCCATCCTTTCTCACCACTTCTTATCCACAGATCATCTAAATGTGCTGCACTAATCATCTTTTCATTACCCTTGGGACTGACACGTTTAGTCCTTCTGAGATCAGTGTTCTACTACTATTAAAGATGAGCTATTGCTCCAGTGAAGGGTGTGGAATTACTAAAACAGCTACACAATTTCCCAGATCCCTCCCTGTGTCCTCCTCAATTCTAAAACCAAACTCATTACCCATATCTAAGATACACACAAGTAGACTAATTCAACGAGCTACTTATTTGACTCTGTAATGACAGAACTGGCCATTGGAGGCCCAGACCTTAAAGCATGTGTGGGATGCTTTGCCTAACGCCAATCCATGTGTGGGCCTGCTTCTAGAAATGTGCAGTGTAGGGGTCCTGCCTGTTACTTCAGAGCACGTGCAGCTATTCTGTGTCTGTTTTCTGTTAGCTTAGTGTGTGGTCACTGAAAGCCTTTTAATTGGCTACTGAGTCAGAATTGAGAGTGGCTACAAATGGTTGCAACGGAGGAACTCAACTGCTTTCTTTTCCTGGTTAGTTTTCAAGTGAAGAGGAAGAAGGAACATTATAAAACCCACTGGTTTGCCATGTGGCTTTGGACATATGGCACTTTTGCTCCTTCTGCCTATGCCGTGTTTATTCTTCCCCAATTCTAGGTGAATGAATATCAAAGACACCACAACAGCTAAGCCAACCAACCCCTGAAGAGTAACCTGCTTGACCCAGCCAAGCAGTGGACCAAGCCAGCAGCCAAGATACCACATCCTGCATATAAGAGAGAGACTCATTCATTAGTTGGGCCACACCCAGAAGTGAATTTAATGAAGAAACACTTTGTTGTTACTCCTTGACATTTGAGTCCACTCTCCCCAGGGACCAGGGCATAGAAAAAAAGTATATATGTTTGTTCAAAGGAAATGTTTCATAGCAACTACTTAAATTTGAATTAAATCTCCTCAAAGATCAAGATGTAGAGAGGACAATGTGTCCAAGAGGGTGTCTTTATACTCTTGTCTTTACAATATTTTCTCAGTAAATACGTCTTTATAAATGTTGATTGGTTAATTAAGTACAAGTAAAGAGAAAGCGCTGGTCAAAAGGATATTGTAGCATTAATCACACTAGTTAGATGATAACAACAAGATGTTTAACTGTTAAAATGTTATTAGGGAAACACAATGGAGAGAATATTAGTGATAATTCTAGAAAGAGACTGCCATACTCCTCAGGGGTTATCCCTAGAATTCTGTTGGGGTAGCCTAATCTGGGAACCCCACCTTCTAATGAAAATTAAACTGAGAAAGTAAGCCCCAGAGCCTATATATGCTACAGCTGCATGTCATTACATAAGAAATGTGGGGGGGTTTATCCATTTGATTTTTTCAGTATAATGTATATGTGCAAATAGTATAGGTCTGCTTCAGAGAGGAGATTGAATGCAGTTGACACACTAATCTGCAAACAGAAGCACTTGGAGAATCTCACAATCAAAAGGAAGAACCTTTTCTGACTTGGAATTTGCACAAGATCTCTTCCATGACCCAGGCAAACACCTTAGGGTAACATCTATCTCCTATTTAACAATTCTAGATCCAGAGTCACATGATCACTTACTAATTAACAATATTTAGCAGACTGAACAAAGTTATTGCTGTAATGAAATGCAGTGATGTTCAGTTGTTTTCAGTCACGTCTAACTCTTTGTGACCCATTCAGGGTTTTCTTAACAAAGATAGTGGAGTAGTTTGCCATTTACTTCGCCAGTTCATTTTACAAATGAGGAAACTGAGACCAAGAGGGCTGAGTGACTTGACCAGGATCACACGGCTAGTAAGTATCTGTGGCCAGATTCAACCTCAGGGAGATGAGTCTGCCTAACTCCAGGTCTGAGTCTCTATCCACTGAACCACCTAGGTGCCCAGTCAAATGCAATAGTGTACACAAAGGAGTTTGCAAACTCTGATGAATGACCAAAATATCAGCTATTACAATCACATTATCAATCACAGTCATGGATAGTCCCATTTCCACCAAAGACCCCTGGCTTCCATCTTTGCCTGTGTTGTCCCCTACCCACTCCTTTGGTCTGCTATCCAAATTATCCTCGTTGATGACTGAACTCCATGGCAATAAGCATCAATCTACTCACTTGCTTTAGTACTTAGTTCTCTTCCTCCTTGCCATTACTTAACTCTTTCATGTTCAAGATCAGTCCTATTTAAAAACTCTGAAGGAGACACCTATGTTTCCAGCCATCCCCTTGTAAAAAAAAAAAAAGTCTCTTATCATCTCTGATCCATAATCTGTCATTTCTTCTTCTCCTTTGCACTCCTCTTCCAGAAACAAATAAATTAATGACCTGATGGGTTCTTCAGCTCACTTATCAAAATTCACTTCCAAGACACTAATATTAATAACTGACCCTTGAATTCAAACAAGTATGATGACTCTCCTAGATTTCACTTGTCTTATCCCCTATGAAAAGAATTCTCCCATTAGGTTAACAGGCAAGGTAAGAATTTTGAAGTCAAGCCCCTAACCCTAGAGATCATACAACATAAGCAGCTGCTACTCCAAGTAAACCTATTTCATTTTTATATTGTTTTCTTATTTATATTTGCAAACTTTTAGAGTAGTCATGGCTTTCATTCCTTCTGCATCCCTACACAGGCTTAGCACATTATTATGCACAAAGTAGGTATTCAACAAAAGCTTGACCTTATATCTGTATTCCACTTAAAGTTTGTCAAGTCTTTATGTTACTTGACAAAACAAGCCTGAAAGGTGTTCAGAGTACTTAGTATCACCCCCATTTTACAGATGAGGAAATAAGGGCTTAAAGAGTTTGAATAATTTGCCCAGAAGCACAATTATTAATTAGTAGAACTTCAACTGAGATTTCCTAATTCCAAAGTCAGTGCTTTTTCTACTTAAGAGAACCACCCATTAATAAATTCCTTCATTATTAATGGCACAATATTAGCCTTCTAGTGGTAATTCAGATTTACACATTAACCAAGAAAACCAGAGCTTGACCTGAACAGGTTGAGAGCCAGGTTATTATATAAGCAGTTTTTTTAAAGTCAAGCCTTTATCAAAAAAAGAACTGGAACATGTACCCTTCAGTATCTAACATAATCCATTTATACAAATTAACCAATAAACTTGGCCATCCAAGATTTAGAGAACTTTGCTCTAGTAAACATTTGGCAGTCAAGAAAGTTCTTTCCTCAGGGCTGCTAGGTGGCACAGTGAATAGAGCACCGGCCCTGGAGTCAGGAGGACCTCAGTTCAAATCTGACCTCAGACACTTAACTAGCCACATGACCTTGGGCAAGTCACTTAACCCCAATTGCCCTTCAAAAAGTGAAAGAAAGAAAGAAAGAAAGAAAGAAAGAAAGAAAGAAAGAAAGAA